>NW_026860247.1:0-450383 GCF_026571515.1 Ruditapes philippinarum
GGAAATGTCCGGTCCTTAGTAATCCAGAGATAACTGGTCCGATCCTTAGTAATCCAGGGATAACTGGTTCGATCCTTAGTAATCCAATGATATCTTGTGCATTCTTAGTAATCCAGGGATAGCTGGTCCGATCTTTAGTAATCCAGGGATAGCTGGTCCGATCCTAAGTAATCCATGGATAGCTGATTTGATTCTTAGTAATCTAGGGATAACTGGTCCAATCCTTTGTAATCCAGGGATATCTGGTTCGGTCCTTAGTAATGCAGGGATAACTGGTCCGATTCATCCCGGACGTTGCCGGCAGAGTTACGGATGTACTCCGGTTGTTCCCGGTCGTACCCCGGTCGTTCCCGGTTCACCCCAGACGTCTACCGGGGCTCTGCCGGGATGTAAGTGAGACTGTAGCTTTAGTAATCCAGAGATAGCTGGTCCGATCCTTAGTTATCCTGGGATAACTGGTCAGATCCTTAGTAATGCAGGGATAGCTGGTCCGATCCTTAGTAATCCAGGGATAACTGGTTCGATCCTTAGTAATCCTTTGGTGGAAAAGCAGAAAAAATACAGATTTAAATATGGTTATAATATATTTCACAGACATTTTAATGTCTTTTTTTTTAAGAAACAAATTAGTAAATTTAAATACATTAATACTGATATATAAAATATCATGTAAATTACATTACATGGATTGTTTAATATTGAAAATAACTATAACTGTACAATATACCACATGTTTACTCTTTGGAAGATCTTATATATTGTTATTTTGACATGTAAGATTTTCAATCTTTATAATGATATCAAGTGATAAAATAATTTCATATTCGATGTCATTTTGGCATACAGACATACATTGTCGCCAAAGACCTTGTAACATTTTCTATTTGAAATGAATATTCACGTTGGATCCCATACATGTCTGAAATAATTCAGTTATGAAACACGAAACTTATTTAATACAAATAAATTAAATATGTTTCATTATCACAGGAAATAACACAGAACTATCAACTGAAAGATATAAACGGCAGAATCGTGGATGCATTGACTGTATTTAGCCTCTCCATCAGAGCTCTGAAAGACCACTTGATGACGGTTCTTCAAAACGGGTACTCTGGCGTTCGAACTAATGACGTCACGTGGGTTATCACCGTCCCAGCTATTTGGAATGATTCGGCCAAGAAGTTCATGCGTCTCGCCGCTGAAAAGGTAGTCCAGCGTTAAAAACTTATTTTTAAGAAAATAATACCTTGTCTGTATATGTTTAATCACTTATTCATTCTTTGTATAAGAGACGTTTTATTGCTATATGTAAACAATCATAACGAAACTTAAGAGACTGAGAAAATTTAGAACTGTAGAATAATTGTAGAAAAAAACTGTTAAAACTTAATGATCAGATAACTTAAAATTTTTTTTGGTCATCTTTTTTCTAAATGAGGCCATCATTTAGTGCAGACGGCAAATTTTGATATACATGTATTGCTTACAGGCTGGGTTGGATAAAAACAGTATTGAGATAGCATTGGAACCGGAAGCTGCCTCTATTTTCTGCAAATTGCTTCCAATAACACGTGACCCAGAGACAGAGACCGGAATGACTCTTTTTCCACCAGGGGCACGTTATATGATTCTCGACTGTGGAGGTAAGTTGTAGCATACCATGTAATAAGTGTGTATGTGTGTTGTCACTATAAACTTTAAAATTGAATTTACATATTAATTCGTTTGGAGGAAGGCTGTACATGTACTGTATATAGTTTGTCACACTTGACTGTAAAGTTACTTTGAAACATACCAAGCAATTTTACCTGTAAAGGTAGGCTGTAACGAGGTATGCTAAATTCTATTTTCACACGTAATTATTAGGATAATACAGTATGCATTTGTATATGCTATAAGGTAGTATGTACTTTGTTGTCAATGTAAAGTATGGAGGTAACTTTTTGCGTATCATCCAGTATTCCTTTTAACGCCAGCGAAGGTAGACTTTAATATTATGCATTATTCCTTAATGAAATTTAGATTTTGAAGAATGCGGCAACTTTTAGTTTATTGTTATCCTTATCCTTTAAAGGTGGTACAGTTGATGTTACAGTTCATGAAGTGCTCGAGGACAATACTCTGAAAGAACTTCATAAAGCCACAGGCGGCAACTGGGGAGGGACAGTTGTCAATAAATCATTTCTGAACTTTATTTCAAGTCTGGTAGGACCGGGTGTATTTAATGATTTCTCAAAGTCGCACAAGTCCGGATATCTCGAACTGCTGGAAGAATTCGAGAATAAGAAGAAAATGACAGCGGCTGATTCAACAGAAAGGGTGACAATACGTATACCAATCGGATTACAGGAAATACTTCAAAACGAAAAAGTAAAGCAAAAATTGCAGCAAAGATTGTACGCGAATAAAGTTGATATATATGGCGACAAACTAAGAATGGACGCAGGGTTATTCAGAGTATTTTTCAAACAAGCGGTAGGGGATATTATTGCACACACGCGTGATCTGATGGAATCTCTACCAAGGCCAGTGAAAGCTATACTTATGGTCGGGGGTTTTTCGGAATCCCCAGTATTACAAAAAGCTGTAAAAGAAGCGTTCGGTAATATGGTCAAGGTCATTGTCCCGATTGAATCTAGTTTATGCGTTATGAAAGGAGCTGTGCTGTACGGTCACCGTCCATCGAGCATTTCTGCAAGAAAAAGCCGCTATACGTATGGAGTTGCAATGACAGTTCCATATATAAAGGGAACGCATCCAAGCAATAGAAAATATGAAGACGACGGGAAGAAGTGGTGCGATGGAGCTTTTGACAAACATGTAGAAATTGGACAAACAGTGACGCCAGGGGAAGTACAAGCTACAAGAACATACTATCCCATGTCGACATCAGACACAATCCTTCCTTTGATTTTATATAGATCCTCTGATGCCAATCCAATGTTTGTTGACGAAAGATCTTGTGACTTCGTTGGGTTTTATTTTGTAAAAAGACAACCAGGTGTAGGCGAGACGACGAAGCAGGATGCAGTTAAAGTACGACTGGTGTTTGGTAACTCTGATATAAGAGTTGAAGCTATCAAGTCTGACGGAATCGTACATACAGCTGATTTCAAAATCGATTAATGCCATGACAAGACGGTGATAACTGTATACTGTATTGTGACAACTGTTATAGAAATATTTGCTGTTATTCACCAACGTACGACAAAACTGATGAATATAAACATATAAATTTCATGACAAAGTGCTATTGGATAATTTAGGGAGATAAAGGATTTCATTTGATTAGAACTTGGAAAAATACTTTGAGAAAAGTGTTAACCGGTAAGAAAATCATGCACTGTGTCAAAACTTTCACAAAAAGTTTGATAATACTAGACTAAATGAAATATGTATCACTTCACTGCCTTGACAAATGGGAAAGAATTGGAAATATCCATCGTACTTCTTTATTATTTTAGGACAGAAAATATCAGATATAGACTGATGTAGAGGCAAAATTTAAAGCGATAATATTCCTTTGAAAATAATAAAAAGGATATCATTTAGAGCTCCGGTATTTTGTAATTAAGGATGTAACAATGTGTGTGTTTGGGTTTGTTTACCCTCGCGAAAGAGACCGTATGGGCGAGAATAATGATGTAAAAGTACTAAAGTGAAATTTTATATTTGTGTACATGTATATAAACAATTTTTTAAACATCGAAGAATATGTTAAATATGTATTACAAATGTTTAAATCGCATTATATATAATCATTAACTTCCCTGCATTCATTTCTTGTTGAAAAAATTTACTTAGACTTTATAGAAAATAAATTTATATTTACCTCCCTTTATTTACATGAAATGTCATTTCGGTAACATTTTTACAAATAATGCTTTTTGGAACTTACAATATTGATAAATTTTCATTTGAGCATCATACTAGTATTTATGATATGAAACCATAAAAATTTGAGGTACAGGATCTTTAAAGTGACATTATGCCCATCCAAGGGTATAAATGAGTGAATATGTGAAAGTCAAAATAAATTTTTATTTCACATTGACAATAAACAACGCACGGTTTCCAAACAAATTTTTCGTAAATGGCCATTAGAATTTACCTGCAACGTTCAGTTCATAAAAAGAGTGGGCAGTCCTTTTTTATTTCATGCTTTCCAGTGTTTTATTGTAATATATCAGATGATTATATTCTGATAAACCACTAGTAAAATTTATAAAATATAATTTTCACTGTAGCCGGACTATATCTGGATGCGGATGAAAAGAAAATCATAACTAAATGGAATAACAGGCAAAAATAAATGCCGTCGTACGTAAATTTTGCTTCTTTAGGAAAAGTAAGTCGAACTCACCATTAATCATGTTAAAAATGTAACAAAATTAGGGAAATTTAACAGAACTGTATTTCAAAATTGATGATGTGACGTCATGATATGATGACGTCACAAAGGAGAATGCGCGACGTTACGCGGCAAAATCAGTAAAACATACTTAAAATTACTTAAAAAGCATGAAATAAACAGAAAATTTATTTGTTTTACATATAAGATTGAAATATATTTCATTCGTGAACACCAGCTATGATATTTTCACTCGTGGCTACGCCACTCGTGAAAATATTGCATCTGGTGTTCACTCAGTGAAATTATATTTCAATCTTACATGCAAAACAAACAAATATCCTCTATATATTTTTAGGCAGATTCAAATTTTATTTGAAACATTTTTCAATATGAACTGTTGGTCAATCACCATTTTAAATAGCAGTCGATCTAGATAGTTCAGCTTAATTAACTATGAAAATATGAGCATAATGTCACTTTAAAGGATAATATAATACCGTGTTTAGTTTTTTAATCATAAATGGATTGTATACAACATTATTACAAAGTGACAAAACGTTAAAATAGACATTAATTTTAGACGTACGTTATAAACCATATACATTGCATCTCTCATTAATTAGTATTTATTACATGCTTTTCGGTGGTTTATAGAAATATATCAGTGATATAAAACTGGTAATTTCACTGTTTGAAACAGTGAAATTACCACTTTGATAATTTCACTGTTTTGAATTTAAGCCCCTGACGTTGTTTCAATGAAATACCAGCGTGCAAAGTACTGGGTACCAACTTAATGACGTGACGTCGTAAATGACGTCACGTTGTATTATTATTTAGCGCTCTTTTCATTCAGTATTAGATTTAATGTCTCTTTAAAACGTTTATTTGCATATAATAAAAAGAAAATTTGTTTAGTTTAGTGTAAGATCGAAATATAATTCACCTTGTGAACACCAAAAGTTCATATTTCACTCGTGGCTGCGCCACTCGTGAAATATACCTTTTGGTGCTCACTCGGTGAAATATATTCCGATCTTACACTGAACTAAACAAATATCCTCTATATCTTCAATTTATAATTTGAGCCGCGTCATGACAAAACCAACATAATGGGTTTGCGACCAGCATGGATCCAGACCAGCCTGTGCTTTCGCGCAGTCTGGTCAGGATCCATGCTGTTCGCTATCAGTTTCTCTACTTGTAATAGAGTTGATAAGCGAACAGCATGGATCCTGATCAGACTGTGCGGATGCGCAGGCTGGCCTGGATCCATGCTGGTCGCAAACGCACTATGTTGGTTTTGTCGTGACACGGCTCAATTTATTCTTTCTCAAGATATGTTTAACGTGTTACCAAAAAGACTGTTATTAAGGGCTGTATTACCTTGATTTAATCAAAACAATCTTAATCCATAAAGTTATTTACATTATTTTTTATTATTTCTTTAACCCTTTTTATACTTTTTTAAATCATTTACAGTATATCAACTTCAAGCGTATCTGTGATAGATATACTATTTTTGTTAATTGACAAATGAGCCGTGTCATGACAAAACCAACAGTGCGTTTGCGACCAGCATGGATCCAGACCATGCTGTTCGCTTACAAACCCTATTACAAGAAGAGAAACTGATAGCGAACATCATGGATCCTGATCAGACTGCGCAGGCTGGTCTGGATCCATGCTGGTCGCAAACGCACTATGTTGGTTTTGTCATGACACTGCTCAAATGTTGTTGGTGTTTGTAATGATGGTGCTACTGCTGTTGCTGTTCATTGGTTTTTGATAGTAATAAGTCAAACATGGCTTTGGTTCATTGTCTTGTATAGTGGTATGACCTGTTCTATGTTGAGTTGTTTGCTTATGTTCTGAAATAAAGTGACTATAAAGAAAATATTCTGTTCTGCTATGTTCTGAAAATATCGCCTTAATAACCTTGCGCCTTTCATTGACAAACAGCAATCTGATGCCTTTTTAACACTAACAACAATCGGTGCCATTCTGTGACTAACTTTATCCTGTTGTCTTTCTTTGACAAAGAAAACTCCGGCGCCTTTCTCTGAATAACATAAATCTGGCGCATTTCTTTTATAAACATCATTCTGGCGCATTTCTTTTATAAACATCATTCTGGCGCATTTCTTTTATAAACATCATTCTGGCGTATTTCTTTTATAAACATCATTCTGGCGCCTTTCTTTTATAAACATCATTCTGGCACCTTTCTTTTATAAACATCATTCTGGCGCATTTCTTTTATAAACATCATTCTGGCGTATTTCTTTTATAAACATCATTCTGGCGCCTTTCTTTTATAAACATCATTCTGGTGCCTTTCTTTTATAAACATCATTCTGGCGCATTTCTTTTATAAACATCAATCTGGCGCATTTGTTTTATAAACATCATACTGGCGTATTTCTTTTATAAACATCATTCTGGCGCCTTTCTTTTATAAACATCATTCTGGCACCTTTCTTTTATAAACATCATTCTGGCGCATTTCTTTTATAAACATCATTCTGGCGCATTTCTTTTATAAACATCATTCTGGCGCCTTTGTATGAATAATATTACTCTGGTGTCTTTCTATGACAAATATCAATATATCGCGGCTTTCTCTGAACATCAGTATTGCGCCTATTCATCTTTCCATGAACTCACTATCGATATGGCGCTGTTTTATTACAAAATAGTACAAGAAAAGCATTGACGCAAAGCATCAAAAGGCGTCCCAGCAAGAAATGCAGCAAGTGACGATGAACTCGTACAGGCATCAGATGACCAAATATCTTCTTATAAACTTTTCAAAGGTTACTTGGATGTTACCAGAACTGTTTATCATCCATCGATTAATAGGCGGACGAAACAGATTGTTCATCCTGAACTTTGGTAGGCTTGCTAGAGATTAAAATATTAAATGTATGAATGTAGCAAATATACAAACAGTATATAGAATAGAAACAAAGGGACTAATATAGTAATATTACATGCATTTTTCTTTCCATGTCAAATAATAAAAATGGTTTCTATTAATACCTAGGACTTATATAATATACAGAAGTTACATTTTAAGTCCCAGATTTCTGCTGAAAGTAGAACACACACTAGAATGAAAAGTTTTGGATGAATTTCAAAAAGACCAAATTCAGGATTTTTTTGTTATACGCGTTAACCTTAAAAAATTAATAAATTTGCATGGCATGTTCATATGGTGAAACATTATGCAAGGCTGTTACTTAAATTTTAGATAGGTATGAGGAAATGCATGTAAAAAACAATTTCCCTTTCACCAATCGGAACGTCTTCGGCTATTTTTATTAGCATGGAAATGCCGAAATGTTGCGATCTGAATGCGTCGCGCTTCGGCGCGGGCGCCAAACATGACGTTATTCAATGGCCAACATTATCACGGCGACTTTCTATGAAAAAATAATATGGTGCCTTCTTATCAATTTCATCGATTTCGCCCATTCTATGATTATCATCAGTCTGAAACACATTTTTTACAAACAAAATTATTTGGCGTCTGTCTGTGTCAAACATTGGTACGGTGTCTTTCTATAGCATAATTATTATGGCACCTTTCTATGGCAAACATTAATGTAACGCATTTTATGACAATAATTTATACAAGGGCGTTCAATATATTCCATAGACCAATGTCCCCATTTTCTTTATTTCAGAAGCAATTTAAACTAGAACTATCACTGAAGGTGATTAATATCCCCACCAGCAACTTGAACTTTTTGAAAAATAAATAATCTGAAGAAAAATTGTAACTATAGTAAATGAAATATCAACAGTGTACAAAGAATTATTTCAATTAATTGTAATCCCAACCAGGATCTTCATATAAACTTGCTTTAAACCAAGTTTGATAACAATATCTCATTCCTAACTCTAGTTATTATCCGGAAACCATTTTTTTTATTTTTAGTAACGATGACCTTGACCTTGACCCTAGAAGGATCAAATGCAATACCAACTGGGGTCTTTATAAAAGCTTGCTATACACCAAGTTTGATTAGAAAATTTCATTCCTAACTCAAGTTATTGTCCGAAAACCATTTGTCTGTTTTAAGTAACGGTGACCTTGACCTTGACACTCCGGGGGGTCCAAATGCAATACCATCCAAGGTCATCATATAAGCTTGCTATACACCAAGATTGACTACAATATCTCATTCCTAACTCTAGTTATTGTCCGGAAACCATTTTTCTATTTTAACTTATGGTGACCTTGACCCCATGGGTCCAAATGCGTTACCAACCAGGGTCTTCATATAAGCTTGCTATACGCAAAGTTTGATCATAATACCTCATTCCTAACTCTAGTTATTGTCCGGAAACCATTTTTCTGTTTTTAGTAACGGTGATCTTGACGTTGACCTCAGGGGGTCCAAATGCAATACCAACCTGACTTTTCACATAAGGTTGCTATATACCAAGTTTGATTACAAAACCTTGTTCCAAACTCTAGTTATCGTCTGGAAACCATTAAATGGACCGACCGACGGACGGACCGACAAGCTAACTCCTATATACCCCATTAAACTTCGTTTGTGGGGTTATAATTACAATTATATCAATTGATAGTGTTGATATTCTTTTTCAAAACAATTCAAATTGATAATTGCGCTACTTTAAGACTGACTGCCATTGTCTTAACCATGGTAACGGGCCAGCGCCCCAGTCCAAATTTTTATAATGAGGAAATTATTAAGCGTGTCAATATACTACTTTCTTAATAAGATAAATACTTAAAAATCCGGGAAAGTATATTTCCTTTTTTCACAAAAATCAATGTGGAACCTTTCTATGACTTATAATAATCTAGTACCTTTCTACAACTTACTCGTCTTTACTCGTTATATAGCGTCTTGACAAAATCAATCTGAAACCGTTATATAACAACCAAAAAGATATGTCACCTTTCTTTGAAAATAATTACAAATGTATTTCGGCATGTTTCTATGACTAACATCGATATGGCACCTTTCCATAAAAAATATCAATCTTGCGCATTTGTAGGGACAAACCTCAATCTTGCGCCTTCCTATATCAGTTTCTCGCCTTTCTGTGACAACCGCATAAACATAAAATAAACATCAATGTTGCGCCTTCCTATGGCAAACATCAGTTTCTCGCCTTTCTGTGACAAACTTCAGCATGGCACTCCTCTTTAATAAACATCAATCTGGCGCCATTCTATGACTTACTGATACCAATCTTGCTGTGTTTGTTATTATTATTATTATCATTATGATTATCATTATCATTATTACTATTATTATCATTATCATTATAATTATCATTATTATTATTATTATTATTATTATTATTATTATTATTATATTACTATTATTATTATTATATTATTATTATTATTACTATTATTATTATTATTATTATTATTATTATTATTTATATTCTTCTTCTTCTTCTTATTATTATTATTATTATTATTATTATTGTTATTATTATTATTATTATTATTTTTATTATTATTATTATTATTATTATTATTATTATTATTATTATTATTATTATTATTATTATTATTATTATTATCATTATTATTATTATTATTATTATTATTATTATTATTATTATTATTATTATTATTATTATTATTATTATTATTTACTCTGGTGTCTTTTTATCGCACACTAATCTGCCAACTTTCTTTTCTTTCATCAATCTTGAACCTTTAATATGTCGATAAGATTGAGAAAATAATAAAACGTTTTGATAAGTATATCTCATTAATAAAACTATATATTACGTTTTAAAGTCACTTGTTTGTACCCCTATCGATTTTAATATATGTTAATTAGTTTATTTTCAAAAAATACGAATTTGATATAGGTAAAAATGTTTAACTAACAAACAAATATAAAGAAAAAGTGCTTTTTATTTTGACAACGTTTTAGAATTTAATTTTATTTTGTTATTTAAATTTTTTACAGCATATATATACTACTTCTGACTTACTTATTCAGATATCTGACTCTTTGTGGGTTTACCGGTACAAAAAGAATCTCGCTTATGGCTTTTAACAGCGTACTTAGTCTATTATTTGGCACAACATATTTGATCAATTCCTATTATATACTAATCAAAAGCTACAAACCTCCGCTGCATATTTTAAGAATTCAACAAACTTACAATAAATTACATATGAAATTAAAAGATTTTATCATGTACTCGTATATCTGTTCAAAATTTTCATTAATTTTCAACAACATTTAACAGTTAAATAGCTGCGGTTTAACATGACATCCCCGAAACTAAAAACCAAAAAATAATTGTCTGAGACACAGACCAAAAAAAAAACTATAAAAAATTATACTTGTGATAAAAATGTGGTACAAAACATTTACCAATACATGAACGGAACCCCATTCAGGTCCAAAAGTATGGTAAAGTATGGTGGCTGATATTTGACATTCTAGCGAAAAGTCGAAATAAAAAAGTTAAAATGGCGAAAATACGAATGGCAAAAATCAGCCACCATACAAAAGCCTATTTAAAAAAAGAATTTCTTACTAAGATCAGTTGAGACACTTTAAATAGAAAGATATGAAAAAATATAATTAAGAAATAGAAACTTAGAAATAGATGGAAAATCGTTTTTGTGGTATTATAACAGACGTTGCAACGTTTTTCACTTTTCATTTTATTCTATTTATTTATTTCGCCTTTTTATTTTGCTTTTTGTTGCAGTAAGATTAATTATTCTGGCAAAACGGAGCGAGCGAATGGTCTTAAAGTTCGCACATAAGATGTTGGTCTAGGTCTACATGAAATTGAAGTTAATCTCGAAAATTTATTTCCAGTCTCGTCATGTCAAAAACCCCATATTGGAGAGTCCCAATAAAATAAGATATTGTGAAGCCAGCTTGATGGTGCTGCTTTTGACCAACCAGATTAATTAATCAAACTTTGATGTTTTTGACCAAATGCCAGATGTAATAAATGATTAAATTAATAATGAATTATTAAATTACTTGTATTCTGTAATAATGATATTTAAATGATGGGTCCAGTAAGGATGTGATAATGGTGACAATGGTCCACAATTATGTAAAAGAATAAAGGTTTTTATTGTTTTTTTCTTGTTCTTGTTACGACCTTGTGCTTTCTCTCATGTTTTTTCGGTCCATTTCATTTTTCCAGCCCTAACAATATTGGTGATCTCGTTTATCCTCCCCGTCAAAATGATCAGTCTGGGTCGGCGAACCATCCCATACTAACGTTACAAATCAATTTTGCATATTCAAATATTTTGTTTGTTTGTTTGTTTCGTTTTATGCCTTTTCCCAACAGTATTTCAGTCATATAGGCGGGTAGTTCCCTAACCATCGTTCCTTGAGAGTTACACCAGTACTAGACAACCTTCCATTGAGCTAAACTGCCAAAGCATCTCCCGGGGATCGAATTCAAACACACTCACGCACACGCGCACACGCGCACACAGACGCACACGCACACACACACACACACACACACACACACACAGCAGTTATAAATTAACAAACATTTTCAATATCATGGTAATACCCATTGTTTTGTCCCTTGCCGTATATCATAACTGGTTATTTATTTATTTATTCATTTATTTATATATTTATTTATCTATTCATCTATTTATTTATTTTTTTAACTTTTTTACTTCCTTTTTCTCTTATAGCCTTTTGTTACTTCACGTTCCTTTCACCTAAATAATGCGATTTAAAAATGTAAAGTTAAAACACGGTCAATATTGATCGAATATGTAATATGATCAGTGTGATTTCCTATAAATTGAAATATTGGAATCGATAAATAACTTCCCCTTTCTGTTTGCTAAAATCTCCTATCCTTTCATATAGAACAGACAGCCGATTCGACAATTTTAAATTTGAATGTAAGTGTTTTACTATTTTTTTTAATTTATTACAACAACAAAGGTTGATAGATAAGAGTATGTTCTTAAAATTTAGATAGGTTTTTGCTATAGTTAAATTGTTTTCAGATTTTACATTTTCAGATAATTGATCTGGCACATGTTCTTAAAAATGTTATTGAACAGAATGAAAAACAACTAGGGTATCACCAGAAATACTTATATGGATACTTATATGGATAATTTGTACAAGGTTTTTGGTAGATCAGCAAACATGTATTTTGTGTGATTTGGGTGTGGGTTGCCTTCGACTCCGGCAAAATGTAAAATTAATTATGATACAAATTATATATGACGTTTACGTATGTGCGTGTGTGTGTGCGCGCGCACGGGTGCGTGCGTGCGTGTGTGTGCGTACGTGCGTTTTTGTCTGTTTGTTTGGTTTTGTTGTTGTTGTTGGTGGTGGTGGTGGTGCTGCTGCTGCTGGTGGTATTTGTTGTGTGTATTATTACATTTGTATTATTACTTATTAATTTGATTTAAGTTTTCTAACGGCATATCTAAGATAATAATTGTCCGTATATAAGTTAGAAACTATCTTGTCTTTCGATATGCTAAATCAGAGCCTCTTTGCAGGGTTTGTTTATGGTGGTCTTGAGATAACGTTTCGATAACAAGTAATAATTTATAGTCCTGTTATGTTGATATTGATGTGAAGCGTTCAGTTATAATATGTACATAAGCTTTAGCTTTAAGATTAATTATATATACCAAGACCGCATTTGAGGTAATATGCTGAAGACACGCAGGTAAGATTACGGTGTCCCGTTAGGGCCATCACGCGACACACACACATCAACAAAGACAGGAAATTACGATGATTAAAAGTTAAAATAACGACTCCACGATGGTGAAGAGTCGAAGGTACGATGATGAAAAATCGAAATAACGAAAACACGATGGTGAAAAACTCGGTATAATTTTGTGTTTTCACTACCATACATTCGACCTTTCACCATCGTGGCTTCGTTGCTTCGTTATTTCGACATTTCATCATCTTACTTTCGACTATTCATCATCGTATTTCTACTTTTCACCATCGTGGTTTTGTTATATCGACTTTTAATCATCGAACTTTAAACTTTTCAGCATCATGGTTCCGAGTTTTCACCATATTTTTAAAATGATTATATAGTAAAAGTTCATGAATTTCTTCTAACGATGTTACTACTATGACCTAACGCCATCCCTTACAAAGTGTATAAGATGTGCCCACTTCTACTGAAAAGGTTATGGAGGCTTCTAAAGGTGGTTTGGAGGAAAGGTGAAATACCAGATGCCTGGAAGGAAGCAGAGGGAATTTTTACTCCCAAGGAAAGGAACTCCAAGAATGTCAACCAGTTCCGGACCATCTCATTACTCAATGTTGAAGGGAAGATTTTCTTTGCTATCCTTGCAAGAAGACTTACATCTTACCTCACATCCAACAAGTACATCAACACCTCCATCCAGAAGGGAGGAGTGCCTGGGTTCTCAGGTTGTGTAGAGCACACAAGCGCTATTTCACAGCTCATAAGAGAGGCAAAGGCAGGGAAGAAGAACCTCACAGTAGTTTGGCTTGATCTAGCTAACGCATATGGTTCCATCCCACACCAGCTGATCTACACAGCCCTCCGACACTACCATGTCCCAAACCATGTGCAGAAAATCATCACCAGCTACTTGGATGGCATCAAACTCCGGTTCTCTTTTGGTGACCAGCTGACAAAGTGGCAGAAGTTGGAGAAAGGTATTGTAACCGGATGTACAGTTTCCGTGGTACTCTTCATTATGGGAATGAATCTACTCATCAACGCTGCTCTAAGAGAGACTCGTGGACCAAAGACAGATTCAGGGATTTACTTGCCATCCAGTCGAGGTTTCATGGATGACCTCACTCTCACCACAACCACCCATGTACAGGCGAGATGGATGTTAACAGCCCTGACAGATGTCGCTTCATGGGCTAGAATAAAATTCAAGGCCGCAACGTCCAGATCTCTCATTATCAAGAATGGCAAAACCACAGATAGGTTCATTCTCAGAGTACAGAATGAGGATATCCCATCTATCACTAAGAGTCCAATCAAGTGCCTAGGGAAGTGGTTTGATGCAAGCTTGCAAGATGGTGACAATGTCAAGAAGCTAGAAAACCAGGTGGAAGACGGGCTTAAGAAAATTGATAAAAGCAATCTCCCTGGGAAGTTCAAAGCCTGGTTAGACCAGCATGCCTTACTTCCAAGGCTAATCTGGCCTATGGTGCTGTATGAGATACCAAGCTCAAAAATTGAAGACTTAGAGAGGGTTACAAGCAGACACCTCCGCAAGTGGTTAGGAATACCACCCAGTTTCTCCGGTGTAGGACTGTATTGAAAGAGCAATCAGCTTCAACTCCCATTTTCTTCACTGGTAGAGGAATTCAAGACAGCGAAGACAAGATTGGTGCTCACCCTCAGAGATTCCCCAGATGAGCAAATCCGGGAAGCAGGGATTGTAACCCGTACAGGCAGGAAGTGGTCAGCATCAGAGACCGTTAACCAGGCTGAAAGCTCACTTAAGCTCAAGGACATTGTGGGGATGACCGCTGTGGGACGACAGGGAATTGGTGCTACCAAGACACCCCTGTGGAACCAGGCAGACAAGAAGGAGAGACGTGCCATGATTCAGTCAGAAGTCAGGGGGCAGAAGAAAGTGCAATACAGGCTAGAGCAGTAGAGATGGGAGCACAGGGAGCATGGACTACATGGAACACCATAGACAGGAAGCTGACTTGGGAAGACATATGGAAGTATGAACCATTACGGTTATCCTTTCTTATCAGGTCAGTTCATGACCTCTTACCCTCCCCAGCTAATCTCCACCGATGGGGACTTACAACGGATCCAGCCTGTGACCTGTGCGATCGTCCTGGCACTCTGGAGCATGTCCTTTCTTTCTGTTCCACTGCACTAACACAAGAAAGGTACAGATGGCGTCATGACAACGTCCTTAGGGAGGTGGCTGACTGGCTTGAAGGTGAAAGGAAAAAGATACGCAGGAGTAACCCCAAGCTTTGTCACATCAACTTTGTAAAACCGGGTGAAACTGGCAAGACACAGTCGCCACACCAACCATCAATTCTAGATGACGCAACAGGTTGGAACATGGAGGTGGATCTTGGTAAAAAGCTTGTTTTCCCAAGTATTGTCCAGACCAACTTAAGACCAGATATTATACTGTGGTCGGAAAAAGGAAAGAAACTCATCATGACCGAGTTAACAGTACCTTGGGAGACAAGATGTGAAGAGGCCTACGAGAGGAAAAAAGCAAAGTATACAGAGCTACTCAACCAATGTAGACAGAGAGGCTGGCATACATGGCTGTTTCCTTGAAGTAGGTGTGCGACGGTTCTGTTCGCAATCTGTGTGCCGACTGATGACAGCAATAGGAACTACTGGGAGGGATAGACGTAGGACAATCCAGAGACTGAGCCAAGCTGCCGAACGCGCGTCTAGCTGACTGTGGCTGAGGCGAAAGGAGAAGAGCTGGAAGCAATCGACCTCCACACCGTAAGACGGTGGGCCCACTCGCCAGCAGATATACATGGATAAGGGCCGAAATATCAATGACGGCGAGCACCATGCTGATGATGGAGGTCGATCAGCAATCTAGAAGCGCCACATACAGGAGATCTACAGAAGATCTACATTAGGTGCGTTCCAGATTGTATCTTACTCATCATCATTTGTGCATGATTATATAGTGAAACGTTTCATGAATTTGCACTGACGCCTTAACTATATTTGTACATGATTATATAGTGTCAATTCATGAATTTGTGCATGATTATAATATTATATTAACGATAAAAAAATTTGTACGGATGATGTTTCTGTTTGCATATGATCTAATAACGATGTATCTTTTTGTATAAATTATTTTATATAATATCATTTCATGAATTTGTGCATGAGTATATAGTAACGATTCATGATTTTGTACTGACGATTTTCTATTTGTACAGAATTACCTACAATAAACTACATTATATATGGTATTTGTACATAATGTAACGTTTCATGAATCTTATCTATATAGAGTATTGATTCACACTATGCAGTTCAATACAATACGCGATAAACATTACACAAATTGAATGTTTGTTAGAGTAGAAACTATGTATAAAATACGTGTTAGCAGATATATGTTTTCTAAATTTAACGAACTCTTTTTTTATACTATATACATGTTTTATTAAATAGTCTTGCGACGATACTTACAAATTAATGACTATTTCAGTGACCCTTAGAAGAAATGGACAGAAAGTTCATAAGAAGCATTAAAAGGTATTTATTTTTTTTCTGTTGGTCATTTAACTTATGCTCATTGTTTGCAATCTCGGTTCATATATCATCAAAACTATGGAAACTATAAAAGTGTACATGGTACACCTAGCTAGAATGATCTTGAAATTTCCAACGACAGATATACTCTTTTTCAAAAAAAGAGACAACATTATCATATTTGTTTGTTTGTTTGTTTCATTTTACGCCTTTTTCCAAAGTATTTCAGCCATATAGGCGGGTAGTTTCCTAACCATCATTCCTGGAGAGTTACATCAGTACTAGACTACCTTCCTCCGCGCTAAACTACCAAAGCATCTCCCGGGGATCGAACCCACGCCAGAGAGGTAACTGGATTAGAAGTCATCGACTCTAACCCCTCGACCACGGAGGCGGTTCATGGTAACAACTATTTAAACGCTTCCAACATATGAGGCAATTATCCTGTCAGATTTCATATCAAACTCTCCTTTTACCCCTAAAAATATCATTTTGGGTGTTTCATAAACATACTGCTATCAAGTATATATTTGTTTCCCAACGCACACGAAGCTTTTGTAAAGCTAGAATATAAACTGTCGCCAAAAGTTAATTCCCCTGAGGACACGAATCTAAGCATAAATTTAAAAAAATCTGTAAAATTCAAAATTGTGCTTTTATCAGTACTTTAAGTATTTTGTTTCTTGAAGGAAGTCGTCATAACGCTTTAAAGGGGTATTCACGTTCATGTATTTAATTATTATTACCCTTCCAGATTTTTTCCGCCTTTTTGATTGGATATTGATCACCCGAAAGAAATTGATATAACCGAGCCAGACGGGTAATATACACACTAAATTTCCCCGTTGGGTACCCAACGTTGTAAACGACATGCGCTGAGGTGATGCGCGTACGGTTCGATTTTACGCAGTGTAAATTCCGATTTACAAGCACTTTTTAACTGTCAAATGATAAATATTTACCAAAGTAGAGTAATGATACAAATTCCCATCAGTATTGAAAACAAATATGACCTTGTGAAAGCTTGATATAAATTACAAAAAAGTGCTTTCAATAGACTACTCCTTTTCTCTTGTTTACATTCGTTAGGTACGGGAAAAATACGTCATGTATTTATGTGACGTCATGTTGTGATGAAGAGGTACCCTAAAGGGAATCTTATTTCGACGTTTTATTTGAAACAGCAATGATTTTTTTTAAAAATCGTCTAAACTCGGCAGGGGAAGGGTAATAAAATTATTATTTTGGTTTTGGAGTGATATATGTGGATATATATCACTCCAAAACCAACATAACATATATTGTTACTTTGTGGTGTGATTTTTTTTCTTCTTAATTTAGCGCTGGGAGGACAGATGGAAGGCAGTCACGTGGTAGCGAAGAAGTTACAACAAATGGTGGAATTGTTGTTGCAGCTATTGACTTTGGAACAACCAACTCTGGTTACGCGTTTTCGTTTAAACATGAATTCGGAACTGACCCTCTGAGAATTCATGTCGCTCAAGGTCAAATGAATGCGAAGCAGCCAACATGCTTATTGTTGACACCAAAAAAGGCTTTAGATTCTTTCGGCCATGAGGCAAAGGCAAAATATCTAGCACTTTCTAACGAAGGCAAGCACGAAAAATGGTATTTCTTCTGGGAATTCAAAATGACTCTCCATCAACATAAGGTATCTCGAAACATTTAACATTTAAAGTGAATAGGTCTACGATAAAATATATATAATAACAGTAATAATTATGTTCAGAGTATTAATACTATTTAGTATCACACGTGAAAACAAACCATGATTATAAATGGGTGTGTTGGTACGAGCTAAATGCACGATCCGATATGATATATAAATATATATAGCAGATGGAGTAAAATATTATTATTCATCAAAATAATGTTCATACTAAATCACTGAAAAATGTTGATTTCTAGAAATATACCATGAAACTACATGTATCTAATTGATACTTTACTGTTGTTGTCAATATTTGAACTGCTTTTGGAAAATGTGCCTATTGTAGACCAATCCACTTTAAAACATTTGAGCCGTGTCACGACAAAACCAACATAATGGGTTTGCGATCAGCATGGATCCGGTCCAGCCTGCGCATCCGCGCAGTCTGACCAGGATCCTTGCTGTTCGCTATCAGTTTCCCTACTTGTAATAGGGTTGGTAAGCGAACAGCATGGATCCTGATCAGACTGCGCGGATGCGCTGGATAGTCAGGATCCATGCTGGTCGCAAACGCACTATGTTGGTTTTGTCGTGAAGCGGCTCAAATGTAGTACATTAACTGCCATATAGAATATTTAATCACTACAGCTACAACAGAAGCAGAAACAAATTTACCCAAGCAATTACGTTCACAAATGGGTTCAAATGGGGAGTTATTTTTGTCATCTAGGCATATGCATATACACTAACATATGTCACTTAAGTTTACATACATGCTATTTTTTTTTAATTTAAAACAATGCAAATCAAGTCTTATTGTAAGTTTTGAACACAGGAACATTACAGTTATAGAGTAAAATTGGCCCCAGGTACGTCTTTTTGCCATATTTTGGATACGAGTTGGTAGACAAGGTGGTAGAGCCATGTAGGAGCACATTTGTCTCGGAACACATTTGTCTCACGAAGTGTGACCGATGTGTTCGTAAACATTCTTATTTACGACAAATTGGAAATGAGACAGATGTGTTCGACACACAATAGAAAGCACATTTGTCTCACATTTTTCCATAAAATTCTTAAAAGGTAATAATTATGCCCGTCCGTTTACCGGCAACCAGCCATTGTGCTGTGTTTTCTGTATTTATAAAACCGTTTTTAGGTCACTTCCGGTCAGTCAAAAACTTCCTGTCTCAGCATAGGAGTCATAATTATATTAAATTAAAGAATATCCCTGTTCGGCATGTCACGATGAAAATTTCTACAAGTGCAGCATCCAGAACCTAAACACATATGCAGCAAGTCTATTGTTATCGTTATCAATTGTGATACGTTTATTTTCAATGCTTAAAGTTTTATAAATGATTTATGGCACTAGAAATATTCTTAGCAAAAACAAGGTAGTGTCTACGGTGGCATAAAAGGGACATACAATTTTCTTATTTATTACGGGCGCACACGATAGCTTTTACTTGGCCACGCGATACTATTATGTGCGCACGCGATAGCTATGACGTGCGCACGCAGATATGTATTCCGCATTTGGACACTGACCGGGATCCTCGCAAAGTTCGATGAATGGTTCGATGCCCCGTGTATATGTCGAACCTACAGCGGTTAGGGACAAGTATTTTTTTCTTAATCAATCGGCCACGGAGGCCCTTAAATGATCTATGGAAGAAAATAAGAAGACCATTACACACGTATTTTGTTTTCATCAGAAATATATGTATGTAAAAATCGTCATTTGCTTTCAGATCCGCCATTGAAAAAGCACTTACAACATGTATGAGTTCCTAAAATAATCTGGGTAATGCCATAATTATGGATTATCGGACCACTCAGAATCGTGCGAGACGCGACATTCCGATGAGACACGAAGCGATGCACGATATTGTAACACGAGATCTCGCAATGTCGAAGTATCCCGTACCACGAGATTTCAGAAATGAATAAATTTTTACTTCTTTAGATAGAGCAAGTATGAATTTATTAATATTCAAATTATGATTTCTGAGGAAGTTAGATGCTTGTAATCTAATGAAAATCGCGATAAATGTGAAATAATGCGTCATAAAAGTAGCAAAATGTAAACAAAGTAGTATTTTGACTTCAATACAAAATTCTCAATCACTTCAACTGTACAAACTGCAAAAAAGCAGCAGATGAAAAATGATTTAGGTAATTAGCCAATGAGTAACTTTTTGGAGCTATAAAAGTATACCAAAAATACAAAACTTTTAAGGAATACAAATAAAAGCATTTCTCAGGCATAATGGGCCTTTAAATGATTTTATGTAGACTATAAAGGGAATACTACTTAGCGGTATATGACCTGTCGCGTCGACGAACGAGATGCGAAGCGAGACGCGAGATTTCGGCGAGATGCAAAACGAGTCACGATATTGTATCATTCAATATCAACCGATTACGGTGTTCCGTTTGGACATAAGTAACATTTTTGACTCCCTGAACAGCTATGCGCAATGGTACAAAGGTGAAATTGAGATGGTACGATGATTAAAACACGATGACACGATGGTGAAATCACGATGATGCGATGACACGATAGAGAAAATAATATCTCGTTTTCATCATCATACCATCGCAGTTATATCGTACTATCGTATTTTCGCCATCGTAACATCGTCTTTCACCATAGTATCATCACATTTTCATCATCGAACCTTCGTTGTTTCACCATCGTACAATCGTTGTTTCACCATCGTACAATCGTTGTTTCACCATCGCACCATCGCGTTTTCATCAACGTAACATCGTGCCACCGCGCTGTCACCATTGTACCATCGTGAACGGGATTACGTTTGTTTCAGTGTATACGCCTTCAGGTTCAGCCAATCAATTACTTAAATTAGAGATACTATGATTAATAGTTCACTTTAGGTTTTCATAAAGACAGCATAAGCAAACCTATTGATGATTACACTTGACATAAGGTAAAAACGGTGAACCTCGATTCTAAAAAAAATTTCTGCCGTGGGAATAATGTGACAAATAATTCATAAAAAATGACATGAGACAAATGTGCTTTCTTGTCCCTTAAAAACACATGAGACAAATGTGCTTTCTTGTCCCTTAAAAAACTTGATCGGAGCACATTTGTCACACAAATGAGTTTTTTGGGGTAGACATTTGAGGTCCCATTTGTCTCATGTGGGACAAATGCGACCGCATTGGTCTTACGTAAGACAAATGTGCTCCGAGACAAATGTGCTCCTACAGAGCCATCTTACTTCTATAAACGATCACTTCGTAACAGTGACTTTTTTGTCGATTTTTGTATGTCACAACATCACTGTAAAGGTAATATGGCGAATTTCCTGCTTTCCTGGTTAAGAAAGACCTCTGGTGCTCCTCTGTGTTTTATTCCATGCACGGACGGGCATCCTTGCAGGGATTCAAACCATAGCGGCAAGGGGCAAGTGTTTTTTAATTGTATTAAAGTGACATTATGCTCTTTTTACATCATTTCATAAGATTGGCTATTATAATGATGACTAACCAATAACTGATAATAAAAAATGTTTATGGTTCAATATAAAAACTTCCTAAATTATGAAAAAACTGCCCCACTCTTTATAGGAATCGAGCGTTTCCACGATATTTATAGAAATTTCTGTTGGTCTCGTGCATTATTGATTTTTTTTTCAAATTAAAATAAAGAATTGGACACAATTATGTCAAAGCGTCAAGTTACTTTTATTTTTATCTGTTCACGGACCATTTACACTTAGATAGGCATAATGTCACTTTACATGATCCTAACAAAAATCGAACTCTAAGCAGATACGTCGAAAATGAAATAAAAATGGGACTTAAACTACACGACCACTATTTACAATATGTAAAAACCAATACATTTTAGGAAATACATGGTAACTATAAGCTGACTGCCGAAAATGGGCTTAAAATGGACGCACTGACAGTTTTCAGTTTATCCATAAAGTATCTGAAGGACCATTTGCTGGGAATGCTAAAGGGTAGCTTTTCGGGAGTAGAAGAGAAAGATATCACGTGGGTCATTACCGTTCCCGCCATTTGGAACGATTCTGCAAAAAAGTTTATGCGAAAAGCTGCTGAAAAGGTGATAGTGTTTAGTAATGATAAGCAATAATATCTATCTTACATGCGGTGGCACAGAGGTGACATGAGTGTGTGTTTTAGTTAATCTCGTGTGCACGAGATACTTGCGCACGAGTTACTAAGTCGTGCGCACGAGATAATTAAGTGATGATAAAGTAGTGTGCACGAGTTACTATGACGTTGCCTCCAGTTACTCAGTGGTGCGCACGAGAAACTTTAGTCGTGCGCACGATTTACTATGTAGTGCGAACGAGATAATTAAGTCGTGCGCACAAGATAATTAATCAATCAGATTATCCTTTATATATGATTTATTATCTTAGAAAATTCTTGGTTTAAGTTTTACATGTATTAATCTTTGAAACTACTGAAGGTATTCACTTAACCTTTAGAACCATTTTAGGAGGTCACTTTCCTAATTTTGACCAGGTTATTGTCCTTTGTGGAGACCATCGTGTTATAGGGTTGATCAGTATGTACGTACTAACGTTCTGTGAATCTTGCTAATACGATAACCTGAGAAGGAATAAGCCATGGTTTATTTTATTTGGTAGGGATATTGCCCATGGCCAGTAGATTTAATTATCGCGTTTGTACCACATAGTTACTCGTGCCCACGACTTAGTTATCTCGTGCCTACGACTTGGTAAGTCGTGCGCACGACATAGTATCTTGTGCGCAAAAGCAAATCATCTCGTGTGAACGACTTAGGAACTCCTTCGCACGACACAGTATCTCGTGCGCACCACATAATTATCTCGTGCGCATCAATTAATAACTCGTGGCCACGACATAGTAACTCGTGCGCACGACATAGTATCTCGTGCGCACCACTTAATTATCTGGTGCGCACCACTAAGTAACTCGTGGCCACGATACAGTATCCCGTGCGCATCACTTTATTATTTCGTGAGCGCGACTTAGTACCTCGTGGCCAAAACATAGTATCTCGTGCGCACGAGATAAATAAAAACGCACAAATGTCACCTCTGCGCCACCGTATTTACAATATGAATAAGAAATGTTTTTTCTAATTTACATCTCATCGTAAAATGATTAACATAAAAGAAAATCTATGCACTTGTATTTGTGTGAATGAAAGAAAATATTCCCCCTTTGAAACATTTCATTTTTTAAGGAGAATTCCATATTTAAATATGTGTATTATAGTTTTAAATAAATATATATTTATTAGTTATAGAGATTTCTGACAGGTTATACAGCCATATATAAACGATTGTTTGTAAATATAAAGTAGAGAAAATTAAAATCCCCAAAGAAAGTCCAAACGGCAAAATTGAAAATGTTGCAGGCTCGGTTGATTGGGCCTGTTCATAGTGGAAACTATTGTCTACTCCCGCTAGCACCGGCTTAAGCAGAATTCAACATTTAAACATGAAAATGGTGATTTTTTTTTAATTTAGAAACATTTGCAGATGTGTTCATATGGCGGTTATTGGGAACGTTCAATGTGACACTTTCATGCCATTCCATGAAAAGCGGCGTATGGTCCCACATTTGCACTAAACGAGAAAACAATGGGCGAAACTAAACAAAATTGACTTTTGAAAGGGGATCAGATGTTAAAAAGCCTGCATATCACAAATGAGGCGCCAAAAGACAAATTTAAAAGCCAGGCAACATATCCTAAGGGTAATTCAACAATGTTCCATAAGGAATATTGGAACCACCCAACTAGAAAAGGCCAAATAGTAAGAACACAGACAGCCATAGACACAACAAAAATGTCGTGCGCCGTTATATTACAAACAACCGTATATATATGGCATATAAGATGTCAGGGCTTTTACAATGAATTTATAAGACTCTAAACTTCGATCCTTTTTTAGAGAAAGAGAAAAAGAGAAAAAAAGAGATGTCTTTCAAAAATTGGCTGCAGTCGTGCATAAAACTATAATTATAGAAGTCACGATTGTCCAATGAAAAGCAACATTACAAACGTGAAGGTTTGTAATACTTCATATATGTCTTTTCATTGTTTTTTTTGTTATACCAATAGGCTGGTATTGAGAAGAGTTGTATTGAGATAGCTCTGGAACCGGAAGCTGCGTCGATCTACTGTCGTCAACTTCCGATAACACGTGATCCCCAAACAGAAACAGGCATGACAAAGTTTCCAGCAGGAACACGCTATCTTATTCTGGACTGTGGAGGTCAATATCGATTGTTTATTTGTTGTTGTTGTTGTTGTTGTTGTTGTTATTCTTTGTTTATTATTATTATTATTATAATTATTATTGTAATCATTTTTATATGTACGGTATTGTATTGTATTGTATATGTATTGTAATAATATTATTATTATAATTATTATTATTATTATTATTAATATTAATATTATTTTTATTATTATTATTATTATTATTATTGTCAAATATAACAGCAACAGCAATGTGTTTCTTATAGTTTACATTTAATAACAGGCACACTCTTTGATATATCTATTTTGAAAAACAACCATATGAATTTGAAAAGAACACTAAAACACAGAGTATGATATCTATTTAGTATAATTCGCCAAATATAGCTGCATACCTTTTAGAAAAAGCAAATTTCATAAGGTTACACAGTAGTATATTATAGTTACGTGAAATGACCCAAAACTCGCTCTAGACATTATTATTTCAAACTTATATTTTGGCAGATATAGATGAAAGTATCAATAGCAATCATATGACTTTGTCTGGCATTGTATGTGTGATAGTTGTAATAGACAAAAGGTATATTACTCTTGGTATCTGATAAAAATGTAATATAATGATATTAAAACAATTCAAGGGATATAGCATAATATCAGTAAATGTTTGTTGGTTCTGTTCAAGGTGGTACAGTTGATGTGACAGTACACGAAGTACTTGAAGGCAACAGTTTGAAGGAACTTCACAGTGCAACTGGCGGAAATTGGGGAGGAACAGTTGTGAACAAAGCCTTTGTTAGCTTTGTATCTCATCTTGTAGGACCTGTAGTTTTCCAAGAATTCTCCAGTAAATTCAAGTCTGACTATCTGGAAATGCTCGACGAATTTGAGAACAAGAAAAAAATGACCAAACCTGAT
Organism: Ruditapes philippinarum; assembly: GCF_026571515.1. Classification (NCBI taxonomy): domain Eukaryota; kingdom Metazoa; phylum Mollusca; class Bivalvia; order Venerida; family Veneridae; genus Ruditapes; species Ruditapes philippinarum. The sequence continues at coordinate 25,462 of NW_026860247.1, forward strand.
TCCATGGAAACCGTCACGATAAGGATTCCAATCCAGTTACAGGATATGTTTTATAAGTCTGCAAACACATCGTTGAATGACCAAGCGTTAAAAACAAAGTACAAAAGTAAAATTAAGATCGTTGGGGATAAGATAAGAATTGATGCTGCAGTGTTTAAATCGTTCTTCGACGGTGCTGTTGCAGATATAATTGCACATGTTCGAGATTTAGTTGATTCTCTTCCACGACCGGTAAAGGCCATCTTAATGGTTGGTGGATTTTCAGAGTCCCCAGTTCTTCAGAGGGCTGTTAAAGATGCCTTCCAGAGAAAAGTTGATGTGATTACACCGGTTGACGCAAGTCTCTGTATTATGAAAGGCGCTGTTTTGTTTGGCCACCAACCTTCTAAAATCACAGAAAGAATATGTCGCTTTACTTACGGCGTAGCAATGGTGGTACCCTTTGTAAATGGAAAACATCCCGAAAGTAAAAAGATAACGGTAGATGGGCAGAATCTGTGTAATGATGTCTTCGATAAGCATGTCCAGGCTGGACAAACCGTTGTCACTGGTGAGACCCAGAAGACATGCACATATTTTCCATTGTCTGAAAAAGATCAAGTCTATGCAGTTGTGGTATTTAAGTCAACAAAACCAGATCCCATGTTTGTTGATGAGCCTGGATGCGAGTGTGTTGGATTTTACATGGTGGAGAGAGAATCTGGTAGAAGAAATGACTCTGTCGATGTTCGGATCAGTTTTGGCAGTTCAGATATCGTTGTTGAAACAATTAAACGTGACGGAAGTGTACATAAAGCTGACTTCAGTATGGATTAAATTATGTTTATAAATTGAACATGTTTGTATGTATCATTGTATGTGCGTGCGCGTGCGTGCTTTTGTGCATGTTTGCGCATGCATTCGTGTATGTATGTATGTGATCTTTACTATTACTTGTAATGGCTTAACAATGTTTATCTAAAGGTCACTGACCTCACTTCGAAAATTCTACAGTGTAATGATTTTTTCTGTTTGCAATTTTCTGTGCCCTATCATTTGTCTCAAAGTATGAAAGATCAAATACATTAGTGTTCTTGACTGAAAATGCATATCAAGTAAAAGCAATTAAATTCGCTTTGGGCTGAAAATAATTATCAAAAATGACACATCTTGTTTAACTGAAAATGACAACCAAATGAAAAGGATCAAATATGTTTTTGTATGAAAAGTGAGTATCACGAGTCCAAAGATCGAATGCGTTTTTGTCTAAAAATCACGTGTATACAATCATGATGTTATTTTGGATTAAAGTTGCTGTTACTAGTTGTCATGCTTAAAGGATTCGACTGACTATGTGTTTGTCAAGTGTTAAGGATAATATGTGCTTTTATTTGAAAGTTATGATCACACCAAAAGATCATATATGTGCTTTTATCTGATATTTAACGATTTTATGTACTTTTATCTGAAAGCTGTAGTGACTAATTTAGGATAAATGAACTATTTATACATTGTAACATATTAAGGGTAAAATGTACCTTTTGTTGTTGTCGGGTTAAACACGTCGCACCAACACAGTAGAGGTTATATGGCTATTTTCCAGCTGTTTTTTGTGGTAGAGGAAAACCTCTACTGCCCTATGTGCATTATTTCAGGCTGGAGCGGGCACCAGAGTAGAAGCGCTGGGTAGCTTTCTCACATGAAAGAATCCAAAGTCCCCGTAGGGGTGTATGTTTACCTTCATTGTTGTAAAATATCAAATATAATTTGTCGAAAATTTACTGTCACACAGAAATGGCCAATTTCCCCTTTTGATTGATATCTTAACAGTTGCCTATGGAATATTATTCATACAAAAATTGTATTATTCTTTCTGATAAATGTGTCATGTTATATCACAAGTCTTTTGGTAGCACTCCACACTAAATTTCAAGTTTCTGCCGTCAATGTCCTACAAGCAATATGTCTGATAAATCTGATCCCAAACTACACAACCTGGAAAAAGAAAACACATTTTGTTAAGAACATATATGTCCTACCATTGCAAATCTGTAATGAAATCATCCCATATGCAACAGTCAGGCAGTTAAAAGAATTCCAATTCATTCCGTAAAAGCCAAAAATCTATAGTGGTCCGAGACCCAAAATAACATTTTTCGTCCCTTCGGCAAAAAATACCTGCAAATATACGGTCTACAAAAACTCTGTCACTACTTTAGCAACTCCCTATGCATGCAAAATATCACAAAGAAATAGGTGCTTGGCCTTGTAGATTTTTTGCTATTGCTGAAAGTTTGTACCCCCCTGTAAAATTACTTGTTTTCACCGAGCATGCTGTTTAAAAGCAATGTTTACAAACAATGGCGACCTTGACATCAATAATTATCAGCATGTGATTTCTAACCATGTTTTCGAATTTGCCAATGATCATATTACATGTCACAAAAACAAATTTCATACTGAAAATGCATTTTAAAGACAACCAGTCATTTAAATCCACAATAGTCACTATATCAATGAAATCCTCCCTGGCCATTCGAAGCTGCGGCTTCATTTAGTGTGGTGTGCTGCCTTTGCGTTTTATAAGAAATGTTCTCTTTGTGACTGCTAAATGCCTGTTGGTTGTTTGCTAATGCCTTATGTATCAAAGTACATGTATTTGTATAAACACATTCACGTTAATGTAAGTTTTTTTTTTTTTTTTTTTTTTTTTTTTTTTTTTTATTCAAAAATCAATCGTCAAGTGATAAATTTCATTTCGGCAATGATTACTTCTTTACATTGAAATTTCTTTTTGTAAAATAGAAATAGTGCCTGTCATTTAGTCTTACCTTAAGTTAACGCTGCAGAATTTATCTTGTTTCGTCTTCATATAGTTGTTGAACAATAACTCACAAAGACTGGTCCCCATGTTGTGTAACACACGATTTACGTAAGTTTAAACGTAAGCGTAAAGTTTCGAAAAAACTTACGAAAAATTTACGAAATGTTAGTAAAACGGGCCCAGCATGTGAAAGTGTAATTAGGTTAATTGCAGGGAAATAAGTATTTTGAGTTAATATTTTACCGGGGTATCATAACTGCGATCCTGTGTGTCTGGATAATGTCGTTGGCTTCATTTTGTGAACGTCGCCTTGTACTGTTTCTTATATTTCATCTTTTCGATGTACATTGCATATTATATATATTTCATTAAAAGCTTCTTTTTTTCTTCTTTTTTTTTACCTCTTCTAGTTCTCTTATGACTTGTTTTTCTTTCACGCTCCTTTCACCTGAACAATTTGATTTAAATGTCAAGTCAAAACACTGTCAATGTTGATCGAATATGTAATATGATCAGTGTGATTTCCTATAAATTGAAAATTTTTAATCGTTAAATAACTTCCCCTTTCTGTTTGCAAAATTTTAAGGCTAAAATCATAGAGCAGGAGGTCGTTCTTATTCTAGAGTTTAAAATTTTAATGTAAGTGTTTAACTTAATGTTTTGTTTGTTAAATTATATTGCATGTAAAATCTTAAAATTTAAATAGATTTTTGCTATACTTAAACTTTTTTCAGATTTTACATTTTCAGATTTTTGATCAGGCACTTGTTCTTGAGCAAAAAGCAAAACAAGAACATATATTAAGCTCATTTGGGACAGGTCAAAACACTGAGGGGAAATATTTGCCAGGGTATTACCAGAAATACTGTATATCGCTATTGTATACATATCAAGGTTTTTGGTAGATCACCTTACATGTATTTTTTGTTGTTATTTGATATGGGTTGCCTTCGGTCCCGGCAAAATTTAAATTATACTTTATTATATGTGTCCGTGTGTGCAAGTCTGTTTCTTTTTTTTTTTCTTCTTTTTCTGAGGGTGGGGGATTGGAAGCATTTATTGTTTGTATTATTAAATTTGTATTACATAAATAGGAAACTATCGTGTATACTCATTACGCTAAATTCAAGCCTGTCAGCAGGTTTCGTTTATGGTCATCTTGAAAAAAACGTTTTGAACACAACTAATGATTTATAGTACTTTCATGCTGATATTTGTGTAAAGAATTTACTTATGATATATACATATGCGTATAGCTTTCAGATTAGTAATATATACTGTATTAGTAATATATATTGTTTACTAACTCATAATGTATAAAAAATTTGGATAATTCTGAAGAGTAGTTATTTCAGTGAGAAAATCGAGTTTACATTGAGCAATCTGGAAGCATTTTTCATCATTATCAGTATGCGCCAGGGTATTTTGTGACAAAAGAAAATAAGGTTTAAACCATTTATGAAATGAAACAAGTTATATTTAGAACATAAACTCATTGTGTCATACATTTTCTTAAAGTGGTTAAATCACAAAATCGTTACAATATGCCCTATGGAATGACATGACAAAACTGTTTACTCTATCAGTTGGACAGCGCACTCGAGTATCATTAATAAGTATTGATAGTTAAACAAGACTAGCTCTTTGGTTAAACATGTGTTAAATGATAAAGAAAAAAAGACAGTTATTAATCTCGAACATTGTCAAAAATAGTAATTTCATTTGTAATCCATGCCAGAGCTATGGGTCTTGAAAATGAATTGAGTAAAAATTCCAAATATACGAATCACGTTTCTTCAAGTAAATACAATTGGTAGATTATTTGAAAGATTAATGATACAAGTAAAACTAAAAATCTACATTTTTCTTAATTCTCAAAAGCCTGCCAAAATCATTGTCGGAGTTAGGGGCCGTGTGAAAAGTGACAGTCAATTATGATCCCAAAGACATGTAATAAGTAATTACCTCCAGTAAGTTGACGTTTCTGCAGAACTTGAACTAAGTATCAATTAAGTTTAAAAAGACAATTCAAATCATAATTAAGGGCCTTGTTTGGTGGCTTCTAATTATGGCCTTTAAGACGTCCATTAAAATTCGACTGATTGCCTTCAGTATGCTTGAAGGAGACTTTATATTGTAGTTCAAAAGGGGCCATAATTCTGTCATTTACTTGTCAGTAATGCCATGGACAGTTATCCCCATTATGATATCAAAAAACTGTGTGAAGAAACAGTCGAATATCATTAGTGGATCATAAGATATATTGTCATACAAGACATTGTACGTAAAATTTGACCAAAGTGCTGGCCGAGAAAGAAAGATATAACACATTGACAAGTATGGTGAATAGACAATACACATAATATAGATCGAAAACAGCAGCAACAACAATTAAGAAAACAAATACTTTCACCATTACTACCATTTTCATCAAAATTACTATTTTACTAACGCCATCACTTAAATAACCATTACAAAATACTTTTTTATACTTTAATATGAATAAGCTGTAGAATACATAACTATCTTATTCTTGTACATGTACTAACTTTTGACAAAGATATGTTTTTTTTTATAAAACTGTATTTCCTCGGACAAAAGAAATAATGAGACAGACAGACATACATACAAGTTAAATGCAATTTGACCAATATGGCAATGTACTATGCCTTCAACGGCTTCAGTGAGGGATGTCACACTTTTATTATTATCTCTCCTGCAGAAATTTTGCAATTTTCATGTAATTATGCTGTTTTTAATGCTTCCGAGGGATAACTTTTTTCCAGATATTCATTTCGTTCCCATAAAACTAACTAATTTAGTAACCCAACTTGTAATACTTGTTACAAATATGATATAGGTGTAAAACAGCACTTTTTACTCCATTTTGCATACTGAAATTGACCTGTTACGAATGTGATACTTTTGACCATTGACCATACCATTGACTTTTCATAACAACCCCTGACCAATATTGCAACCATTGGATTTCTATAACAACTATTGACTTCAATAGTAACCATTGACTTCAATATTAACCATTGACTCCTATAGAAACAATTGATTTATCATACCATACAGTGTTTAAGAAAATAGCAGTAACTGTATTTAAAAGTTTAATACAAATATGTAATACAGTAAATAACAAAGATTGTGGTACTACGTGATAATGACAAAATGCATTGCATGCCCGTTTTTAAAATAAAAAAATACATGATTGTCAAATAACATTGTACTATTGAGCTAAATAACAATGAAACTATTTTAACATTTGCAAATAAGATTGAACATTGAAAAACAGATTTGACGATCAATCATTTTCATTATTGCCAACAAGCAAGTAATTTCACCCGAGAACAAATTGAATTTCTTTTACTGATTGACTTCATGGTTCGTGGGCAGAAAAAGCGACATGACAATAATTGTTTTTTTTAAGACGGAATTAGTGTTGTGTAATAAATTCGTTTGTAAGGAAGATTTTATCTATAATTAAAAGAGAGAATAATTAAGAATAAAATGTATAAGGCATCTGGTCGTAATTATAGTAAAGCCTGATTCATAAATTAATTATTTTCTAGTATTTTATAATTGTTTAAAGCGGCCTTTAGTTTGTATTTTTCTGTTGGATAAACAATTTTGTGCTGTTTCAAACTAAGTATTTCAGTAATTCTATCTTGAAAAAGTGCATCATATCATTGTTAAAACAGTGTCTCGAGAGCTATTTATGATGCGTCAGTAAACTTCGTTTCTAAAATTAGAATATCGGGAAACTAATTGTCCACTTTATTGTACTTTATCTTAGAGAACAGGCCTTAATGTTCATGTATTTTATTGTCGGCAAATTTCTTTTTCCACCTTTTTCTTAAATCTAACTGTTATGTGAAACAATGTATCTAAAAATAACATATTTAATATTTAGGCTTTAGATGCTTGGTAAAGTAAAGATCATATGCAAAACTGGCTCCTAAACATACAAAAGAAAATAAATAGGGTTTTTTTTCGTGTTTTTACGACCTTGTATCCTTTTCTGAAGTTTTGTTGGTCTTTTCTGAGCCCACAATTAATGGCGGCCAAATATAATCTTTCCGTCCGAATGATCAGTATGGGTTGCGAACAAAGCAATTCTAACCTTACAAAATCACTTTTGCATATACATAAATGAACAAGAATGTCAATAGCGTGGGTAATGGTCATGTCAGTTGTTCGGTCCCTTGCTGGGTATCAATCATTGTGGTCCTGTATGACTTCATCATATCGTTGGCTGCTTTCTATTAACGTGAAATTGTAGGTACTTTTATATTCTATTTTTTATTTTTTACCACTATACTTTCTCTTTCTCTTATATCCTGTTTTTCATTCACGTTTCGCATGAACAATGTTATTTAATGTAAACGGTTAACGTTGATCAATTATGTAATATGATCAGTGTGATTTCCTATAAATTGAAAATTCGGAATCGATAAATAACTTCCTCTTTCTGTTTGCAAAATTTTAAAGGCTAAAATTGTCTATCCTTACATAAAGAGCAAGCAGTCAGTCGTTCTGATTTGAGAGTTAAATATAGATGTAAGTATTTTACTTACTTAAGGTTTTGTGTTATATTTGTTATAGGAATAAGACAATCTTCTCAAAATTCATAAAGATCAGGCACATGTTTTTAAAATAATATTAAACATGAAGGAAAACAACAACATGTATTTAGCACATCTAGGACAAGTTAAAAACAATGGTGTGGAATAATTGCTAGGGTATTATTGTTGGCAATATTAACCTGAGACTGTTCCGTTTTCGGAAGCTTTTAATGCTCCCGGGCATATTGAAATTGAACCATCCGTCTGTCCGCCCGTCTGTTTGTCCATCCATTATTTCGTCTGTCCGTACATTGTTAACCTCAAACGTCCTGGAGGAATATCAGAAGTTCTACCTACACCAATGGCTTCATAATTTACACACTTACTAATCAACACAAAGTACATGATCTGGGCAAGTTACATAACAACGGATATCCTTGTACAAAGTTATTGCCCTTTTCAGCACTTAGGAAGAATTGGTTAACCTAAAGCGGCAAGTTGGATACATCTTAAGTTCTATCTATACTAATGGCTTCATAATTACCACACTTACTTTCCAATACAAAGTACACGGTATTGCCAAGTTATAAAACTGTGTCATCCATTTTTCCTAGTTATTTCCCTTTTATCGCTTTGAAAATAGGGCCTTTTATGGTTAATCTTTTCCGGCAAGTTGAATTTATCTTAAATTTCTCCTAATTACTTCATTTATTTAATGATATCTTTCATATTTGGTAGGTTGATACTTTAAATGGTCCTCTAATTTCTTATGGAGTAAGGGGTCTCTAGGGTCAAGGTCAAAGTCACTGGTGTAAATAAAATTTTAAAATTTTTTGCTCATATAGCTATTATTTTTAAGTTGATGTCATTCATGTTAAATACAAACTGCTAAGGGAGGTTCTTTTCCTTTGGGGTTAGTTAGGGGTCATTTGCAAGGTCAAGGTCACCAATCTAAAAATATATTTATACACTTTTACGGGTGTTTTAACCTTATTCAATTGACAGATGCCTCTTTTATTTGGTAGAATTAAAAAAAATCTTGGGATGGAGTTAAAGGTCAAGTGGGTCATGGTCAACAGTGCTAAAAACAAATTTTTACACTTTTGCTCATACAGCCTTTATTTATTGACATATGTTTTCATATTTGGTAGGAAGCATGGTATTCTTATTTTGATTAAGGTAGGGATCATTGGGTCAAGGTTATCATTGCAAAAATAGATTTTTTTTACACTTTTGCCCATACAGCCTTTATTTATTAACAGAAGTATTACATTTATGGTAAGAAGATAACTTACATGATTTTTTCCTTTCGATTGAAGTAAAGTAGGGTTGAGTGGGTCAAGGTCAAGGATGCCAAAAAGATATTTCTACTTATTTGCTTATACGGCCCTTTTTATATTTGGTTGGATGATAACTTGCATGACATTCTTCCTTTGGACTGAGTTAGAGGTCTAACGGGTTCAGGTCATCAGTGCTTATTTTTTTTTCTCTTTTGCTCATAAAGCCTTTATAAATGGACATATGTTATTCTTCCTTTCAATTGGGTCAGTGGGCCAAGGTCAAGGAGGTCAATAAAAGATTTCTACACATTTGCTGAAACAACTTTTATTTTTTGACTGATATTGTTTATATTTGAAAGGATTATAACTTGCAGTTTTGGATTGAGTTAGGAGCAATTTGGGTCAAGGTCACCAAAGCTAAAAATAGATAGCATTTATTTATAGACTGAAGTTTTTCATATTTGAAAGAAACATATTTTTGATGGTCACTGGGAGTCACAAAGTCACAAAGTCAATGTCACCTGTGACAACAATAGATTTTTATACTTTTTATACAGCCTTTTTTTACTTATGTCTCATATTTACAAGGAGCATACCTTAGGTGGTACTTTAAGTTCGGATGGAGTTTAGTGTCGCTACATATATTTGATAAAGTTGAATATTTTTCAACTTCATCACAAGTCATAGCAATGACTTGCCAACTTATAGTATTCACAATTAACAAACGCCATGACACTGTCAAGTTATATAACTGTGTTTAAAATTTGTTGGCAATTTTCCGTTCTGAAGTAAGTCAATGGGTAACTATTTGAAATATTGTGACTGACAAGAATCTTAGCCGTGGGCATTTGTGTTTAACAACAGGTTCTTGTTTTCGTTAGCTGTCGTAATTTATTTATTTCCCACTAATTTTTAATGATAGTTATGTTCTTGATACTTTTATGTGCATAATTAACTATATTTTTAAACCATATGCAGCATTATGGGAGAAGTAATTTGATTATTTCCTGGTGTTATTCATTTATCTATTAATTTTTTATTTATTTCTGACGGCATACTTAAAGCATTTATTGTACATATATTACTGATCGCGAAACATAAACACGGAATTAGGATGGAAGTAATGATTCATGAATTTGTTATGACGATGTTTCTATTCGCACATGTTTATTTAGTATCTATCTATTAATTTGTACATGGTTATGCAGTAACGATTCATAAATTTTTACAAACGATGTTTCTATTCGTACTCGTACATTATTGTGTAATATCTATTCATAAATATGTACATGATTTTAATAGTTACGAGTCATGAATTTGTACTGACAATGTTTTTATTTCTACAGAATTACCCACAATAACCTACATTTTATGGTATTTGTACATAAATACACATACTGTACAATACAAAACAATACAATGCAATAAAATACATTATAAATGATCTTTTCAATATTTGGCACGTTTTCAGTTCAAATGTAAGGCTTATATGAATTTCCCCACGAGATTATGAACATAAAACAATGTCATTATGCAAAAAGCACGGCCTTTATGAGAAAACTGATATGATACTTACAAATTACTTACGAATTACAATGAGTAAAATAATTATTTCAGTTCCTCTCAGCAGAAATGGACAGAAAGTTTAAAAGAAGAATTGAAAGGTATTTGTTTTTTGTGTTAGCCATTTAGTTTATGCAAAATTGTTTGCAAATCTCGGTTCATATATTATCAAGGCGATCGCTTGTATGATATTGTATAGATCTTCAGCGCCCCAAAAGTCTAAGATACGAAAACATGAAACAGCAGAAATCAGCATCATAAGGTACAGCTAGTTTTAAGTGATCTTGAAATTCTATTTTCCAACGATAAATATAGTTTATTTCTATCATAATAACAGTTATTTACATACTTTATAGAACTCATGAATTGTTTGATGATGTAGTATAAAACAGGGGGCGGGAGAGAGTTTAGCACGTAGGTTGTTTTAGCTCTTTAAGTGTTTTTGGGTTACTGCGCATGCGTGAAGCGGGAGATAACGAGAGAAATGTGTTCATTGTAGTACGTAGGGTGCCCAGTGGTCAAAATGTCATATTGTCCATTGGGAAAAAACTGACAGTTCAAAGAGTTCCATTTTTAACATGTAGGAAACTTTCTGGGTCCATTCTCTGGGCTTTGTGAGTTTCAGAACTGTCAGGCATTTTTGTGACAATGGACATTATGACATTTTGCCTTCTGTACACCTTCCCCTGTCAAATGAACACATTCTTCTCGTTATCTCCCCTTTCGCGTATGCACAGTAGCCCAAAACACATAAGAAGCAAACAAAAACTTTCTACGTTGTTAATTCTCACTCCACCCCACACCCACCTCGTTTTATACTACTTCCATATGAGAAAGTTATCCTGTCAGTTTTCAAAACAAACATTTTTCATAAAAAACATGTTGTTGTATAAGTTATATTTATTGCCAACCCTTACAAATTCTTTGTACAATTAGAATATAAACTGTCGCCATTGATTAATTTTCTTGAGGACATGATTATTCAAGTAATATCTACTTAAAACTACGAACATTTTCAAAATTCTGCTTTCATTAATAAGTATTATTTTTCTTGAAGGAAGGGGTATTCTGATACGAGCGCTAGATCCGATCATGGAAAGGACTCACTTGCTAACGAGGAAGTAACAACAAAAAGTGGAATTGTTGTCGCAGCTATTGACTTTGGAACAACCAACTCTAGTTACGTTTTCGTTTAAGCATGATTTCCTTACAAATCCTCTGAAAATTCATGTTGCTCAAGGCCAAATGAATGCGAAGCAGCCAACATGCTTATTGTTGACACCAGAAAAGGCTTTCCACTCGTTTGGCTATGAGGCAAAGTCAAAATATTTGGCACTATCTAACGAAGACAAGCACGGAAATTGGTTTTTCTTCTGGGAATTCAAAATGACTCTTCACCAACATAAGGTATCTCGTAACATTTAACATTTAAAGTGAATTTGTCTATGATGGAAGATATACAATACGAGAAATAATAACGTTAATAGTATTTAGTATCATGCGTGAAACCACGAAAGATTTATTTCTGGATATTGTTTGGAAGTGCTACACGCATGATCCGATATGGTTTATAAATTTATATAGCAGATAGATAATAAATGTCTTGAACGAATTATCATCATTGATCATAATAATGTTCATAATAAATCACTTAAAAACTTTTATCAACATTTAAATTTCCTGAAATATGTCATGAAACCACATTATCTAAATGATATATTACTAATGTTAACAATATTTGAACTACTTTTGGAAAATGTGCCCATTGTAGACTAAAAGCCGCTTTTTAAATATTTCTTTCTTTCGTCCGATGCGGAATTGTCACAGTATAAAAAAGGGTACGCTGAAGACCTAAAGCTAGCAAGGGACAAGTTATTTAAGTTAGTTAAATATTTTTAGGATTGGCTATTATTATGGTGACTGGCCAATAAATGATAACGAAAAATGTTCATGATTCAATATACAAACTTCCTAAATTATAAAAAAAAGGCCACCCGTTTCTTTTTAAGAATTTAGCGTTGCCGATACTTTCAGAATGAGTTTTATAGTACTTTCCGTTGGTACCGTGCACCATTGATTAATTTTATTGTAAAATATTAAATTGAACTCTATGTTGGCAAAATGTCAAGTCATTTTTGTTTTAACCTATTCACTGACCATTTAAACTTGGAAGGCCATAATGTCACTTTAAATGAGCTTGACAGAATTTGCACTCTAAGCGGAAAGGACCAAAATAAGGGGCTTAAACAACACAATAACTGATGTACTAGTTTGATAATGTTAAAATCAATACATTTTAGGAAATTCAAGGTAACTATGAGCTGACTGCAGAAAATGGGCAGAAAATGGACGCACTGACAGTTTTCAGTTTATCAATAGAGTATCTGAAGAACCACTTACTGGGAATGCTAAATTGTAGCTCTTTGGGAGTAGAGGAGCATGATATCACGTGGGTCATTACCGTTCCTGCCATTTGGAACGATTCTGCAAAAAAGTTTATGCGAAAAGCTGCTGAGAAGGTGATACTGTTTAGTAAAAATGATAATCAATAATGGTTGTTTTACAATATAAACTGGAAATGTGTGTATAATTTACATATTGTCGTTAAGTGATCAACTAAAAAAATCTATGCACTTGAAGTGTGGGTGAATCAAATTAATATATATTTCCACTTAGAAACATCTCATTTCTGAAAAAAAAATCAATATTTTAATATATCTATTCTAGTTTTGGATATTGTATACAGAGCTGTATGGTATTAATTAGCCTGGGATTCAGGCGTTGATAGTTTTTGCTTATTTATAACATTTTTTATTCATAACATATGCGCTATTCCGTATTCGTTCGTCGTCTTGATAGTATGTCGATTTGCCAAACAGAAACATAACAAAAAATCGACAGACTGGAACCCAGGCTAGGTATTAATGTATGATGTATTTCATTTGCGTTCATTTCAATCTGGACAAATATAAGTTAACATTACAGTTAAAAGCTTGACCAACCGACATTGCATATATGTATCGAAGAATATAGTTTTAAATATTTCATAAGTTTTAAAGATTTTTGACATGCTATATGGCCCTTTATAAACGACTGTTTGTAAATATAATCCCTAGCCATTATTAACCGCTATTGCAAATCACCGTTTATATACGGCTATATAACCTGTTAAGAATCTTCATTACAAATTTATAATACTGCAAACTTTATGTATAGAGAAATAATAAAATAATTTCATAAATCGACTGCAGTCGTGTACATAAATTTTATAAACGTCACGAATATCGAGAAAAAAACGAATGTATAGTATAATATGTCTTTTTTTTTTTAACAATAGGCTAGGATTGCGAAGAGTAGTATTGAGATAGCTCTAGAACCGGAAGCTGCGTCGATCTACTGTCGTCAACTTCCGATAACACGTGACCCCCAAACAGAAACAGGCATGACAAAGTTTCCAGCTGGAACACGCTATCTTATTCTGGTCTGTGGAGGTTAATATCGACACTCATTGCGATTGTGTATTTGTTGTTGTTTTTTTTACTTGGGGGCAATTGTTGTTGTTTACTGTTATGGCTGCTGCTGCTGCTGTTGTTGTTGTTGTTGTTAGATGGTTGTATATTATTATTATTATTATTATTATTATTATTATTATTATTATTATTACAATTATTATTATTATTAAAGAATACAGAGATTAGATTGTAAGTTAATTTGCGTCATTTAAATGGTGTCATTTCCATACGGCTTTTTATTAATGAATTGCGTTCTTATAATGGCGTAATTTTGCCGTTATGAATGAAGTTGTAAATTCATACACTACTATGAGTAAAAAGTGCTTAACAAAAATATTAGTTTCCGTAATTTCTATCCGAAATATGATTTATAAGCTTTCTGCGAGACAAAGAATAAAACACCGGATGCCGTAACAGACCGGAATATCTAGCTCTCGGGTTACTGTTTAGCAGAAACTCGAAAGAGCCTCATTAATCCGTAAACAGTTACCCTCGTGATGATATTCCGGTTTGTACCAGCAGCAGGTGTATGATCCTTATAAGCTACCATATGACTTTGTCTGACATCATTCAATTATCGGACATAGACTTCGTTATCATAGCATCGCACTTGTTCATGAAAACATTATATACGTGTTATTAGTAGTAGACGAGACTTATATAATGATATCAAAACAATCTAAGGGTTATAATGTCAGTAAATATTAATGGTCTTGTTCAAGGTGGTACAGTTGATTAGACAGTACACGAAGTACTTGAAGGCAACAGTTTGAAGGAACTTCACAGTGCAACTGGTGGAAATTGGGGAGGAACAGCTGTTAACAAAGCCTTTGTTAGCTTTGTTTCCAATCTTGTAGGACCTGAAGTTTTCGAAGAATTTTCCAGTACCCACAAGGCTGACTATATGGAAATGCTCGACGAATTTGAGAACAAGAAAAAAATGACCAAACCTGATTCTTTGGAAACTGTCACGATAAGGATGCCAATCCAGTTACAGGATATGTTTCAAAAAGTCTTAAAGTGTTAAACACAGAGTACGAAAGTAAAATAAAGATCGTTAGGGATAAGATGAGAATTGAAGCTGAAGTGTTTAAATCATTCTTCAACGTTGCTGTTACAGATATTATTACACATGTTCGGGATTTAATTAATTCTCTCCAAAGACCGGTAGAGGCCATCTTAATGGTTGGTGGATTTTCAGAGTCCCCAATTCTTCAGAGGGCCGTTAAAGATGCCTTCCAGAGAGAAGTTGATGTGATTACACCAGTTGACACAAGTCTCTGTATTATGAAAGGCGCCGTCTTGTTTGGCCACCAACCTTCTAAAATCACAGAAAGAATATCTCGCTTTACTTACGGAGTTGCAATGACGGTACCTTTTGTAAAGGGACAACATCCCGAAAGAAAGAAGATAAAGATAGAAATGCAGGAGATGTGTGATGATGTCTTCGACAAGCATGTTCAGGTTGGACAAACCGTTGTCACTGGTGAGACTCAGATTACACGCACATACTTTCCATCCTCTGAAAAAGACCAGGGCTATTCAATCGTATTATATAAGTCGACAAATCCAGATCCCATGTTTGTTGATGAGCCTGGATGCGAGTTTGTTGGGCTTTATTTTGTGGAGCGAGACTCTGATAGAAGAAATGACTCTATCGATGTTCGGCTCATTTTTGGTAGTTCAGATATCGTTGTTGAAACAACTAAATGTGACGGAAGTGTACATAAAATGGAGTTCAGAATGGATTAAACTAAACGGATTTTGGATTTTGACTAAAATAATATGTTTGTATGTATTATTCTGGGTGCGTGTTTGCAGAAAAGTTTACATTCGCTATGGGCTGAAAGTGAATATCAAAAAGGAAAAATCTTCATTTACTGAAAATGACAACCGAGTGAAAAGGATCAAATATGCTTTTGGATTAAAATTGAGTTTCACGAGTCAAAGGTCGGATGCGCTTTTGTCATGAAATGGTTATCACGTGTATATAATTTTAATGTTGTTTTGGATTAAAGTTGTTGTTACTTTAAAACAGAATCTGTTAGTAGCTGTCATGCTTACAATTGACTGGTTGTGTGTTTGTCAAGTGTAAAGGATAATATGTGCTTTTACTTGAAAGTTATGATCACATCAAAAGAACATATGTGCTTTAATCTTATCTTTTATGAAAGCGGTTGTGACTAATATAGGAAGCATGTACAATTTAAGTGGAGGTAGTTGTAACATAAGTTTTGTTATTGTTGTTACTGGTTTTAATTTGGACCAACACAGTCGAGGTCTTATAGGAATTTCAACCTTAGGAATACCTCAGATGCCCCTCCGTGAAAAATTATTTCAGGCACGAGCGGTCATCTTAGTAGAACCACCGACATAACGTAAGCTAGCTGGATAGGTTTATGAAATGTAAAAATCTAAAGTCACTGGTAGGGGGGGAGCCTACGGTGGTTAGGGAGCAAGTGGTTTGAAGTTAACGACCTCAACCACTCGGCTTCGGAAAATCCTGATTAAAATGTATGTTTATATTCATTGTTATAAAAATCAAAGGTGATATGTCGAAAAATTACTTTCCTACAGAAATCGCCAATTTTTTCTTTTTGATAAATAGCTTAGCTGTTATTCATATAAAATTGTATTATATCTTTCATTGTTTAATGTATCATGCTAAATAACATTTTTGCGTTATTAGAAAAAATTATCTTTGTAAATGCTTAATACTTGTTGAATTGTGTCTTATGTATCATCATTAAAAGTAATGCAGCTTGTTTACTGCTTTGGGTTCTTTTACAAGAATAATTAATTTATAAGAAAACAAATTTGTTCTTTGTTTTTTATGGTTTTTTTATTATTTTTTATTTATTTATTTATTTATTTATTTATTTTCCTAAAGTGTAAAGTGATGAATTTCATTTTGGCAATGATCTTTCTTCACGTTTGAAATTTTTTATATAAATAAAATTAACTGCCTGTCATTTAGTCTTTTCTTAACCCTTTCACTGCCATAGGGACGGCTTAAGCCGTCCCTGATATTTTCGGCGTATTTGCCATATGGACGGCTTTAGCCGTTTCTATAATAATAATAGTAATAATAATAAATTAATAATAATAATAATAAAAATAATAATAAATATAAAGAAAATTATACCGTCGACAATTATTATTATTATACTAACAGATTTGGAAACATATACGGAATATTATGTTGTAGTAGCTTTCTGAGGCTTTGTATTTTTCTACGAGCAGCGGTGGAAAATTGATATCTCGCGAGACCAAAGGTCGAGCGAGATATCAATTTTCCAACGTTGCGAGTAGAAAAATACATAGTCTCAGAAAGCTACTATAACATAATTTTCCTTTTATTATATTCCTTTTCGTTTTATTCAGAAAATGAAATGTAGTTGTCAAGAAATAAATTCATGACTGACGGATGAATACGTAATTCTTGCAAACCGGCCACGCCTTTAATAATTTTGGTTCCCGTTTTCAAATGCAACGTTATACAAAGCTAAGATCGGAACCAACGTCAAAAATAGTCCGGCACTTCCATATATGGTACCGTATTTGTCACTAACATAATACGGAAATTTCTATCCGTTGAAGCGTATTTGCGCTTCAATATTTGCGTGTATTTTAGGGAGAAAATTTATAGGTATATAATAAATATAATTATTATAATACAAATAACAAATAATTATAATTATATTAAATAATAATATAGTAATTTCTTAGAAAATCCTCTGGCAAATAGGTGAACAATAAAACAATAACCCTCTGGCAGCGAAAGGGTTAAATCAACACTACAGAATAGGGTTTGATCTTCATATAGTTGAACGATTACTCACAAAGTTCATATTTTAACGTATTTTTGCCAGGGAAACACTCTTTCTGCTCATTTAAAACAGTCTACATTAAAGTGACATTATGCTCATTTTATCATTGTCAAGTTGAGCCGTATTGACTGTATATTTCAAAAGATTGACTGTTATAATGGTACTTGGCCAAATATTGATATTTCGAAAATATTTAGGATAGAATACAAATTTGCGTAAAATATAAAAAGACTGCCCCACTCTTTTTATAAATTTAATGTAACAAGTACATTCTGATATATATTTAATATAATTTCCTTTGGCCACATGAGTTAACCACAATTCACGTGAATTGGATTATAAAATTGAAAGGAATTGTAGCAGATTGTAAACTTATTTTTACTACTTACTGTTTATTTGCTATATAACCTTGGATGGGCAGAATGTCAGTTAAACGTAAGAAAACAAGTTGTAAGCAAGTGGTGAATAACCTGTTTGTATATTGATGTTGAAACTCGGACTCAGCAATACAAAGGTTAAATATTTCATATATAATTGGTTTTTTAACGTAACTATAGTAATTATTTAAAATAGCAACCATGTTTTACTAAGTGTTAAGAATGTCCTTTGTCTTTAGATCTTTGGATTTTAGTAAACTACGCAGATACTCAGATTGTCAATGAAAAATGTTTATTTTATTTCATGTGTCAAACGGACTCGATAAATAATGACTTTTTTAATATAGATTTTAATCTTAATAATGAAAAGTATATAATGGCCCGTACAGCAACTTCAATAATTCATCATTGTTTTCTGTCACAACATACACAAATTATTTCATTCTAAGACAATAGGAATGTCCAAATTAAGTTTAATGCAACAGAAAAAATACAGGGCACTTTTCATATCCATGTGCTTAAAGATGTCCGTGAAGTACGCGGGCTAACGGACTAGCAGTCTAGTGGGCTAACAGTGTGAACTGAGCGGGATAGCAGTCTAGCGGGCTAACAGTGTGAACTGGGCGGGCTAGCAGTCTAGCGGAATAACAGTGTGAACTGATCGGACTAACAGTCTAGTGGGTTAACAGTGTGAACTGGGCGGGCTAGCAGTCTAGCGGGCTAGCAATATGAACTGGGCGGACTGGCAGTCTAGCGGACTAACAGTGTGACCTGAACGGGCTGGCGGGCCAGCGGGATAAACTCTAAAACTTAACTGATGATTAAACAAGAAAACGTTATGATACATTTCCTAGCAGTTGGAAGTGGGCGGGCTAACAGTGTAGCGGGATAGCAGTGTGAAATGGGCAGGCTGGCGGGCCAGCGGGCTAAACTTTAAAACTTAATTGAATGAACATGACAACCTCATGATACATTCCTAGTGGTGTGTTAATTGAATCCACATTAAAACTTCATGATACATTTTCTAGCAGTGTGAAGAGGGCATGCTGACAGTGAAGCGGGCTAGCAGAGTGAACTGGGCGGGCTGGCGTGTGTGTGTGTGTATTTGCGTTTATTTATACTCGCCACCGGTTGCCCATACGGGCGAGTCCTCCGGAAAAGTATTAGTAATTTTATTTTTTTGGAGGATAGTGCAATTACAGATACAGAGAGATGCCCCAATTTCAGAAGCTTCTCCTGGTTCTTTAGCGTGCCAATCGTTTAAGCACCCATACACGGGACCTCGATTTAAAGTCTCATCCGAAAGACTGATTAGTAATTTTAATTGGCCAGCCCGGGAATTGAACCCACAATGTCGAGATTACAAGTCCCGCACTCTAACCGATTAAGCTATGCGGGCTGGCTTAGCGGACTGGCGGGCCAGCGGGATAAACTTTAAAACTTAACTGATTAAACATGAAAACGTTATGATACATTACCTGGCAATGTGAAGTAGGCGGGCTAACAGTGTAGCGAGCTACCAGTGTGAACTGGGCAGGCCAGCGGGCCAGCGGACTAAACTCTAAAACTTAACTGATTGATCATGAAAACGTTATGATACATTAACTGGCAGTGTGAAGTGGGCGGGCTAACAGTGTAGCGGGCTAGCAGTGTGAACTGGGCAGGCTGGCAGGGCAGCGGGATAAACTTTAATACTTAATTGAATCAACATTAAAACATCATGATACATTTTCTAGCAGTGTGAAGTGGGCGGGCTAACAGTGTTGCGGGCTAGCAGTGTTTAGTGGGCGGGCTGGCGGGCCAGCGGGCTAAACTTTAAAATTTAACTGATTGAAAATGAAAACGTTATGATACATTACCTGGCGGTGTGAAGTGGGCGGGCTAACAGTGTAGCGGGCTAGCAATGTGAACTGGGCGGGCTGTCGGGCCAGCGGGATAAACCCTAAAACTTTACTGATTGAACATTAAAACGTAATGATACATTACCTGACAGTGTGGCGTGGGCGGGCTTACAGTGTAGAGGGCTAGCGGTACAAATTCAGCGTGCTAGCAGTCTTGTGGTCTAAATTTTTTACTTAATTATTTTAACACTTAATTATTTTAACAATCAAATGTAGAACCTCATGTAGTGAAGCAGAAGATGCACCAGAGGTACATACATAGCTGTATATACCGTACAATGACAGAAGCTTGTCTATAAATATTAGGACATCTAGGAATCTAGCGATTTATTTAGGAGCGGATCTGTGGTCAGGCGGTTAATACATATATATAATCCAGGAGTCTTAAGTTCGATCCACCGCTCCTCCCTAACATTACCAACAGTCTTTCGGATGGGACTTTAAAGCGAGATCCCGTGTATCGGTGCTTTACACCTGACACATAAAAGATCCAGGTATGCTTATGAAATGGGCCATCTTCTGTACTTCCTGCACATGCATACAATATTTTCATTCAAGGAATATAAATCTATATGCATGGCAAATTTGAACAAGTTATCTTGATTTGACTGTGTTATTGATTTTTTGTTTTAAATATGTTGTTTTTTTCTCGAAAATCTAAAAACATTTTAAGGCCCACACCTAAGAACAACAAAGAAATACGACAGCATCAAACGCTAAATTACTGTCAGTAACATATAAATTGACAATGTGTGGCAATGTTTGGTCGGACTTTCAAAGAGAAAATTTATTCAACAATTGTCATTCATTTTTATATTTTTGAAAATTATCTAACGTTTTATCATGTATTGATTTTTATGTTTGTTCATTCGTTTGAACTAATGTATTATGCACATCCACGATACATAAACTTTGTTGGCTGGTGTAAGTATTCAGAAATATTTTTATGTTGCATGTTGTCGGTAAGAATGCATAAGCTTGTGAAAAATTTCGAAATTTTCAAAAGTTTTAGGAGCCAAAAATACTGTTCCTTGACATTACTTAATATTTTTTGAAAAATAACTTTTGCATAATATTTGAGATCGTTATAAGTATAGGTTTTTGTTATTTTTTTTACTTTTATGGAACTTACTGCAAGCCACGCGAAGCAGAGCAATAAGTTCTATCAAATTGAAAATATACTACGATAACAAACTTGAATTTTTTCGTACGCTTTTAATACTATTACATGTATATTCATGCAATTGATCACGTACGCATTCTCCTCTTGTATTTTCTTGTCAACGCTAGTATTGAAAAATGAAAATCAGAATTTTGATCATAGGGAAGCAACTGTTGCCATCGGCGCAGAAACTTTTTTTATAAAAAGGCGCGAAACTCTTATGCTTGATATTTTATTTTTAACCCTTAAAGTGCTGATTTTTTCAGGCTTTTGCGACAAATAAGGACACATATCAATAGGCGCCAACAAACGCAGGTTGATCAGGGTCCACAATTTTCGGTGCCTGGACACTAGAATCATACTCAGTGGTTGGGCAGTAAACAGTGTAGATTCTTGGCAGACGGCGCGATTGCACACCGACTGATGCAGATCTACGATGTTCGCAAAGGCTGAGTATACTCGGTCAAAGAACTTAAATTAAGTGTTAATGTCCGTAGTTTGTTTCAGTCTGTCGGGATTAGGAGTTTTAAAAATGTCTAGATTTTGCTAATAAAACAGAAGATGCCAGTTCCATAATCATCCCTTGTTGATTGAGACCATGGTTTTAAGTTTCATACGGAATATTTGACAGGAGTGACCCCAGAAAAATCTTGGCCCCTGGACTGAGAGTCCAGTATATTAACCAGTTAGCCACAATGTGGCTCGAGTACAAATGTTTTGGTTTTAAACCTTTTGTAAATCCATGATTGTGCCTGTTTCTTTGTCATGATGAAAAGAACGCTGCCTTCAGTTAATGAATAATGAACCCGTCAGCCCTACCAGTCCACACTTCTAAGAAATGTATCATGAGGTTTTCATGTTACTTTATACAATAAAGTATAAAGATTTAGCCCGCTGACCTGCCACGTCCAGTTCTCACTGCTAGCCCGCTACACTGTTAGCCTGCCCACTTCACACTGCCAGGTAATGTATCATGACGTTTTTATGTTCAATCAGTTAAGTTTTATAGTTTAGCCCGCTGACCCGCCAACCCGCCCATTTCACACTTCTATCCCGCTACACTGTTAGCCCGCCCACTTCTTACTGCCTAGGAAATGTATCATGAGGTTTTAATGTTGATTCAATTGAGTATTAAAGTTTAGCCCGCTGGTCCGCCAGCCCGCCCACTTCACACTGTTAGCCCGCTATACTGTTAGCCCGCCCACTTCACACTGCCAGGTAATGTATCATAACGTTTTCATGTTGAATCAATTAAGTTTGAGAATTTAGCCCGCTGTCCCGCAAGCCCGCTCAGTTTACACTGCTAGCCCGCTCACTTCACACTGCCTGGTAATGTATCATGACGTTTTCATGTTCAATCAGTTAAGTTTTATAGTTTAGCCCGCTGACCCGCCACCTCGCCCATTTCACACTACTTGCCCGCTACACTGTTAGCCCGCCCACTTCTTACTGATAGGAAATGTATCATGAGGTTTTAATGTTGATTCAATTAAGTATTAAAGTTTAGCCCGCTGGCCCGCCAGGCCGCCCACTTCACACTGTTAGCCCCGTTACACTGTTAGCCTGCCCACTTCACACTGCCAGGTAATGTATCATTACGTTTTCATGTTGAATCAATTAAGTTTGAGAGTTTAGCCCGCTGTCCCGCCAGCCCGCCCAGTTCACACTGCTAGCCCGCTACACTGTCAGCCCGCCCACTTCACACTCTTAGTTAATGTATCATGAGGTTTTAATGTTGATTCAATTAAGTATTAAAGTTTAGCCGATGGCCCGCCAGCCCGCCCTTTTCACACTGCTATCCCGCTACACTGTTAGCCCGCCCACTTCACACTGCTAGGAAATGTATCATGAGGTTATAACGTTGATTCAATTAAGTTCTAAAGTTTAATCCCCCGCCCTGTTCCGCCAGCCCGCTCAGTTCACACTGATAGGAAATGTATCATGAGGTTTTAATGTTGATTCAATAAAGTATGAAAGTTTAGCCCGCTGGCCCGCTGGCCCGCTAGCCCGCCCATTTCACACTGCTATCCCGCTACAGTGTTAGCCCGCCCACTTTACACTGCCAGGAAATGTATCGTAACGTTTTCATAATCAGTTAAGGAAATGTATCATGAGGTTTTAATGTGGATTCAATTTAGTATTAAAGTTTATCCCGCTTGCCCGCCAGCCCGCTCAGTTCACACTGCTAACCCGCTACACTGTTAGCCCGCCCACTTCACACTGCTAGGAAATGTATCATAACGTTTCATGTTTAATCAGTTAAGTTTAAGAGTTTATCCCGCTGGCCCGCCAGTCTGCCCAGTTCACACTTCTAGACCGCTAGACTGCTAGCCCGCCCAGTTCACACTGTAATCCCGCTTGACTGTTAGCCCGCTCAGTTCACACTGCTAGCCCGCTTGACTGTTATCCCGCCAAGTTCACACTAATAGCCCACTAGACTGCTAGCCCGCTCAGTTAACACTGTTAGCCCGCTTGACTGCTAGCCCGTTAGCCCGCGTACTTCACGTCCATCAAAATGCGTAGGTATTTCTCCAACGTTACATACATAAAGCTGGAAGGTTTTCCTCTCAAAATAACTACTTTATCCGGTTTAAATTTACAGGGGAGAATAAACCATATCCACCTTTAACTACTTCTAAGTATTGTTATCTCTCTTTTCAAGCAAACGCTTTTTGAAAGTCAAAGAACATGATTATTTCATTCAGTTTTAATAATGTTCCGCTAAACAAATCATTCTCCTACATAACAATTAAATACTACTAAATAAGGCAACACGGTATATGCATGCAATAACGTCTTGTGTTCCTATTATTACTTTTTTACACAATTTGTTAATAGGCACATTATGTCTTGAAAAGATTCGATAGGGCAACCATTAGTTGTAAAACGTTTATGTAATTGTTTTAGAGCATTTTTACTGCTCATCACATGAAGAATGAGTTTGAAAGTGAAAAATTTGTTATAAGAAAAAAAAAGAGAAAAAAATGTTTTGACTTCATAAAAATAGTATTTTAAATAATTGAAAAAAAAGAAAAGAAGGGGAAAAAAGGAGTTTAGATTTTGGTAATGGAAAAATTTTGGGAAAAATTTAAGGACAGAAAACAGTTATTAAAATGAAAATAAAAGGATTCCTGAGAAATAATGTGCCTTTAATTAAGTGCATTGCTATTTATTTATGTATATAGAAAGATGTGAAAATTATATTTATATAATTGAAATCAATTGAAAACGTGATGCATTCTTATTTTATTATGAATTTTATCAAGTTTATTTTTTTTGTAATTAGTTGACTGTATTTTTCTTATTTGTTAATTTATAATTTAGTAATTTAAGGGAAAGCAAACAATACAAATTGTTGCTATTATTATTGCTACAGTTAGCTCCCTTATGTTTTTACAACATTACCAATTAATAAGAACTTGGTGTCCTTTTTCGAGTCTATACGAAAATTCAGAATGATCTTCATTCAAAAGTGTACTGTTATGTTGGATTCAATTGGTTATAAAAGGCAGATTTTCTCTTCGAACTATAATTTGACAATGAGATGTTGGTATCAGTTTTTAACTCAGAATTTATTAATATTACTCACATTTTTATATACTTTATCTCATTTATGAAAGCATTTCAAAACTATTCAAAGATACCAACCGCTAAGCTTCAGTAAGTCATAAGTGCACAAATCAGATGCTATTTTAACAAAAATCGTGTTTCTCGTGAGGGTTTCGCTATGCATAATTGTCAGGTAAATGTACTTGTTTTAAATTCTGTTTCAAGTCATTGATATAATAAGGGCAAAGGTAAGATAATCATTTTGTAATATGTATACATAAAAATAATAATAATGATTATAATAATAATGATAAATAAAATATTGAGGCTGACACGTGTAGACAAAATTGTACTTAGACATTAAACAGTTCTCTAATCCAAAAAAATGAATACTTTATTTGTATACATATTAATGATTAATTTCATGGTAAAAAGATGATCAGGCTATTTCTAAGAAAGAATATACGATTATTTGCAAAGGAAAGTAAGTGACAGGCTTCTATGAATAAACACTTGTACGTATGAGATAAAGTGTCTAATAACTCTGTTTTTTTATGTTGGCGTTTTATAGACAGCTGATTTTGAATATGCTTGGAAATTCATTCATGTTCGGAATTTTCTTCCGGTGTATTCTTAATTAGCATCATTCCTTCTTCATAAGAACGATAAGACTGCATGTACGCACACAGTCTATTGCAAGCAAATCATGCGAGTACTGGTATACATAATCCAAATTGTAAAATAAATAGCTGGAACAATTTTGAAGGAAAAACGGCCTTATACTTATCAAACTATATCCTCACTGAAAGTAATTTTTTGGACAAGAAAGATGCAGAAGTTGACTTTGATTCGATATGCACCAATTATATAAGCGTCGTTTATATCCCATGATACAATATTGTTAAACATAACATATGCCGGATTGTGCAAAAGAACATGGCAACAAGAAAAATATAAATAAACATGCGCAGTAGCCCTCGAAACTGCAATCTTGAGATTACCGCCAACACCGTTTAACTAAATCTATAGCAAACTGTTGTGAACATGTTACACAATTTAAACACTATTCTGGACTACCAATGTTTTCATTGACCATGATTAGTAACTTATAAAAATATGTATAACGTCTATTATACGATGCATTTTATTCCCGGGGCAAACAACACAAAAACTAAAATGCCAAGTTATATTATACAGTGAAGACAAAAATCTATAATAATTCATTGTATGTAACCATTTCAAACAATTATTAGATAAAAATATAATAAAACTGTAACACATTTTCCAACTGTAACCTGTATTCATGTCCAGATGTCCAGTGGCATGTGGGGCAAGATTCTTCAGGAAGGACTTAATTGATGAAGCGTCATATTCGAAAAAAACACCGAATTCTAGAGGCTACTTTTTTCGAGCAAGAAGTAATAAATGAGATTTTTGTAAATTCGGGTGACGTCAGACCATTTATACTTAATCAACGCCTTCGACTTTCCAATAAAAGGAAACATACAGCGGAAAAAGCAGAGGCAGGCACTATAGTAACTTCAAGGACCGATTGCAAGGACGAGATTATTCGATTCCTAAACGATGGAACCACGACAAGAAAATATTTTAAAGAAACAAAATGCATCTTCTCAGTGGACATAAACAATAGGAAATAAGAAAATAAAATCAACTAGGACAACATTTTTGAAGTAAATGTTATCTTATTAAATTCTGAATATTTGTTTTTAAAAAAAAATGTTTTTAAATGTATTACATTGCTTGGTTTAAAAAGTTTAAAATCATATAATATTTGTAAACTTTGTTACAAGGACGACGGAATGTGGCAGAATTTGATTATTTCTAAAACCATTATGTTTATTTTTTATTCTTTAAAGTTTTAAACAAAAATTCTGTTTACAGTAAAGAAATGCAGATCCACTTTAATACATTACTTGTCAGTGTAAAATTGGTCCTCTTTTTTGTTTTTGGTCATTTCAAGGATAAAATTAAATGTTAAGCCTACTTGTTTTTTCTTATTTATTGATAATTCATTCTTAAGTAATTGATTAATTTGAAACTACCCCTATTTTTAATATATTCTAGCATGAGATTTGTGTAAGTTCATTTTTAGACAGATTATATAAGGAATATTATTTTACCATTCTATTTGCTTGTATTCACGGACAATAAGGTAACTTTTACATGGCAATGGGCTAAGTCACTGTCATATAAATTTAAGAGATTTGTTGTCTTATTACCAAGATTCTAAGTATTACATAAAATAAAATTACATTTTCTTTGGTATATATATGACACAATAATTTCTTAGTAAAACTCCTTGCAAATAAAACATGATTGAACTTGACTAATGAGGTGTTTATTAATGTAGCTTGTATAAAAGCTAAAACAGTATTTATATAGAAGTATTGGACCATGTAAAACGGTTACCATATCGCAGTCTTAATTAGATTGTTTGATATTTTAAGAGAATATCACTGTCTTTATTCGATTGTTTCATATCTTAAACTGATATTACGTCCAAATAAGATTGTTTGATATCTGAAGATGATACCACAGTCTTAGTTCAATTGTTTGATATCTTAAAATAATTTCACAGTCTTGATTACAGCGTTTGATAGTTTAAGAAAAAAGCACAGTCTTAGTTAAATCTTAAGCTGATATTACGTCTAAATAAAATCGTTTGAGATCTGAAGATGAAACCACAGTCTTAGTTAAATTGTTTGATATCTTAAGCTGATATTACGTCTAAATAAAATCGTTTGATATTTGAAGATGATATCACAGTCTAAGTTTAATTGTTTGTATGATATCTGAATATGATTTCACAACTCTGCTTAGAGCGTTCAGTATTTATGATAATATCACAGACTTAAAGACATCAGTAGCAAACTGTATAATATATAAACAAGTTCCAAATATGCTAAGGCATTCCTATCCCACCGCTATATAATTGCTTAACCTAGACTTTTTATTTGCCGAAGACTGAAAAAAGAACTATATGTATAATTGTTTTATCAAGTAGTTCATTCTCGTTTGTAGTTTCAAAAGCTAACAAATGGTCAAGAATAACTTGTAGGGCTTATTATAATTCTCTAACTGGTAAATAGACGCTATTTAAAGAAAAAGGAACGTTTTCATTTTTCAAATGATATTGGCCCAATACTGTTTGCCGAGTTACGTAGCATACACTACTGATAATCTGTTTGAATATATACATGTATAAAGGTGAGAATATGTAAAATAATTAATTTGCCAGTTGAAGGCTGCTATCTCTGGGAGAAATGAATGAAGGTTGAATTTTCAGTGGTTAACTAAAATCCGGGTATCTCATTGTCCATTATAAGATAAGTAAAATAATGTAGAAGAGTTATTTTATGATAACATGGAACGTAAACAAATAAACACATACATACAAAAATAAAGCAAAAAAAATCCGCTTACTTTGTGCAGACGAAAAAGGTGCTACATACTGTAAATTATCATTTACCACGTCAAAATTAGTTAATGTGAAATTGCAATGCCAAGTTTGACAATAACGTTTGGCAATACGTTACGACGTAAACACAGTCAATACGTTTTCAACAGTTTTATTTTCTAGGAGTCATAGATAATGTTTATTGGTTCCCACACACAAATCATGCTAAGTAAGTATATTTTTCTAGATGTTTAATGAAGAAGCATACAATATACACTTGATTTACAGTTTTTA
Organism: Ruditapes philippinarum; assembly: GCF_026571515.1. Taxonomy (NCBI): domain Eukaryota; kingdom Metazoa; phylum Mollusca; class Bivalvia; order Venerida; family Veneridae; genus Ruditapes; species Ruditapes philippinarum. Next base: position 53,722 of record NW_026860247.1, read on the forward strand.
AACAGTAACTGTTGTACACCATGAACATTTGTCAAAACATTTGATATAGAACCATACAAAATACAATTGTTTTACAATGTACACATACTAACCATAGACTTTGAAAGTATATATTTTTCTATGCATATAATACAGAATCATATATTGAGATGCAATTGTTTTACATTTTTCACACACCATTTATTCGACATGAAAGTATATATGTGTCTAGGCATTCAATGTAGAAGCATAAAATATAGTTGCAATTGTTTTACGGTTTGTTTTAAACAATATTTATACATGATGAACAATGAAAGTTTATAAATATCAGCACATTTGATGTAAAACCATGCATAACACAATTATTCAACATGAAAGTATTATATTTGTCAGCACATATGATGTAGAAACATTTATACAAGAGCTGTCGGTAGGACAGCAACGCTCGACTATTATAAGTGCTTGATAGCAAAAGAGCCTTGATAATGAAAAATATTCTAAGTTCACAAAATAGCTAATGTTTTACAAATCCATGTTATAGGCCTTGGAGACAGTCCTATTATGCTCACAAAGAAGTGTATAAAATTTCGATTTATTTCAAAGCAAGATGTCAATTGAATATGAAAATATCTGAGGTAATACGCAAACTTAATGTAAATTCTTAATTGCAAAAGGGAATAATTATGTCAAAATGCTTGATATAGTTACCTCCTCCTGTCTACAGCTTTGGGCCATGATGGTGAACAGGTGTAATAAGTTTCAAAGCCATATGGTAATGGACTTTGAAAATATTTGAGGTATTACAAAAACTTTAACGTAAGTGGTTACGCCGACGCCGAAACCGACACCGACGCCGACGCTCGGGTGACTACAATATCTCTACTTATTTTTATCAAATAGTCGTGCTAATAGTAAAATTGTTATTCATTTTTTACAGAACAACCATTCACTTTGAAAGAATAAACATGTATTGATATATGCAATTAACGTAGAACCATACAATATACAATTGTTTTTGCCATTTTCACATACCAATCATATACAATGAATTATATATATATGATATAAACGATATAACCATACAAAATTCAATATAAATATTTGAAAACATGCAACAAGATCAGTGTAATGGACTGATGCATAATAATGCATAATATCAAAACTGCTTGTATCACTGATTGGACAACTATTTGTCAAATGTCTTATGTCAAATGGATAAACTTATATTTCTGCATTTCAGGTCTCCCTCAAAGTGATAAGACGCTTTGATCTGATATTCAGTGGTTATTGCTGCCGATATCCGGTCATATTCCCTATTGACTATAGTATATCATTTTCCTAATCCACAGGAAAGAAATCCCACTTGAAAGTTACAAAATAAAAGATATTTAATACGAAATTTTTAAATTTTTAAAAATAAGGGGTTCTTCAATGTTACGGCGCTTAAATGTTTAAAAATACCACCATAGACAGTAATTGCTTTTATTTATTTAAACAATCCAGAAGTCATGCATTTTTTCCCAATTTTTAACAAAACATCGAAGAAGTTCCCAATTCTATGTGTATGGGTCATGCTCCCAAAAATCCTGGGAAAAACGCTGAATATTATGCCCTACCACTACCCTTGAATAACTAATTGTAATTGAAATTGACTTTAATTATTTTCTTTATAATTTTTTCGGGTGGGGATGGGTTGTAACAGGGACTGAAGGGAGGAAGGGGGGGGGCAGTAACGGATACTATCAGATCCAAGCGTCTTATCCTTGTGGTTTCTCTACTTAACATTTAGTCTATCTTCGACACTATTTTAATGGACTGTATGCTAAGAAACTGCATGTAAAACTGTTTTGACCTAGCACCTTTTTGGTCTGGCCCCTTGTTCACAAACAAAAGATCGGACAGGATATTATGATCATGATTTTATTTTCAACTTTTTTATGAAACTAAAACTGATCGTACGTATTATGCTAGAATTAAATGGTACATATTCGAAATGGAAATAGTTGTTTATTTGCAAAGACACCAACCTATTTTGGGATAAAATCAACAAATAACAAAACAAATACAAAAATGATCGGACCAAAAAGAGGATCAATTTTAGGATCAAAATATGCATCAACTGTAAAATGCCCGTATATTGTAAAAATAACAATAAATTTATTTTAAAAATCATGAACATGCTATTTCAAGTCCAGTTTTATCAAGTTAATATTGAATATTTAATCTATGAGGATAAATAATGGAAAATATCTGAGTTTTTAATTTGATCCTGATCTTGATCCTGATTCTTAAATCTTTGTGAACACGGTCTGATGATCAGTTAATTTATATCCCCTATAGAAGCGAACACAATATCACGTTGTTAGAACATTATAAAGAATACAATTGCTACACATGCAGTTTAGATACTTGGCGCATTGGTTATATTTTGCGCTATTAATAATTAACATCATCGGTTAATTAGGATGACAACGTTAACACTATAAGAATTTATTGATTTCAATATTTAGACATTTATATATATTATTGTTTTTTATTTGGTTGTTTATTTGTTGTTGTTGCTTTTTTTTCTTCTTTTTTGTGGCTTTTTTAAATTTCTTCACACGTACAGTAGCTTTATTTATTGATAAAACACATTAATTGTAGGAAATACAAGGAAAATTGTGTCGAATATAAAAGATGATAATGCCTTCAGCTTTTCTTTGACAACTATTTTGATTATAAAAAATGCTAACAAAACAAAAAATACATTTAAACAAACACAAAAAGTTGGATTAAAAAAAGAAGTTTTTTTTTCATTTTGTTTTGTAACGTAATTACCTGCTGAACAAGGATTAAATATTGTCTGATGAGGATAATATTTCAACTGATTATATGATGTAACATAGATATATTCGGTGACGTGATTTAATGTTGAAACGTGATAATATGCTGTCACGTGATAATATGCTGTCAGTGGTAATATTCTATCAGTGATACTAAGTCACCAATCTGGTAACTGAAAATAATTGAAAATGTAAATGTTCTACAGCATACGTCAATCATACAATAAAACTTTTATTAAACCATGTCTGATACAAAAATAAAACTGATAATTATAAAAATGTTCTTTTGAGTACGATCATTCAATTCTCTGAATTTATGAAATCTTCTTTTGATTACTTATCTTATTTTCTTCTTATCATCATTGATGACGATCTCAATGACAAATATCTATCAAACCCATAATGGAAGTGTCCACAATAATTTATGTAGGCACCGGAAAATTCACATTCCATGCCTGGCGTCCCATAGTATCCATTTAGATTGACACAACTATCATAGCTATCCCACCAGGCTCCATGACTTATCTCGGCCCAGTTCTCGTAATCATAATCACGACGATCAAGATAAAGATCGTAAGTTGAAAATGGATTATGATTTTCACAAGCTAATCCATATTCTTCATCTAGGAATAAAAAAGACACATTTAATTAGTTCTAGCACTATCGTTGTGACACTACGTCCAGGTAGTTTGCATGTTGACCAAATTTCATGAACATCAAGTTACTATCCCCACAATCATTCCAAACACCTCACATTCGGTTCATCACGGATATTATACAATTATAAAAATACGTATTTACATTATGACAAAGCATGTCCAATATCAGGTCAGTAGAACCACAAGTATTTGCCATTGAGTTTGTTGGTTTTCTAAACTGGTCAGTGGGAAGTTTTGCTGCATCAGAAACCAAGTTAATTAGTCATCAACTGAATGTAGAGAAAACCCCACAAACACATCGATAGAGAGCTCCGCAAGGATGTCATGGGGGGAAGCCAAGGCTTAGGCCATGGACCGTTGCATAAAGCACGATTGGGTGCATGTCACAACTACATTAGAAGTATCATAATATAATGTTTAAACAAACACTCAAATACTATCTCTATACTGGCAATATATCAAACTTTGATATTTATATCAGGCAAAATATAGCAACATTAAAATGTCAGACATGAATTTGTTCTACTATAAATAAAACAGGAATTGCCAATCTGTTTATTATAATTTTCTTCAGTTATTGTAATATGTCATTTCTTTTTTAAAAAACATGTATAATTAAAAAACGGTAAGCCAAAGAAACGAACAGATAAAAAAAGAATAATGGTTTCGAAACATTATAAATTATTGTAACCTGACGAAATGGGTGATAAATGTGAAATTATTTGTCATACACGTAGACACAAAATGTAAACGAGAAATATTCTGACTTCAATACAAAATTATAAACCACTATCTTTATAGTATTAATTGCCAAAACCAGCAGATAAACAGATGGTTCAGGTGATCAGCAAACGACTCGTGTTTTGGAAACAAAAAATAAAAGCTTTTGAGAAGCAAAAATAAAAACATTTTTGATGTATAAATTATCTTCAAAAACCTACGTAATATCGCAACAAATCAAACATTGAGTCAAATAGGCGTGAGAGATTCTGTTTACTAGACTAGTCTAAGATTTTGTATGAAAATTTGAATTTGTTTTTGCTTCATACTGTAACTGCTGTCAACCGCTTAGTATTTATTGGTTTAAAAGCTGTTTATAAATAGTAAATGAACAGAATATAATAGAATAGAAGGCAAAAACTGTCAACATAAATTACCTAACACTCCAAAACCTATGCATGACCCAATGTTTAGTGTATAATTTTTTCCTTCTGTTAACATAAAATCTGGACAAGTTTCATGTCCTGTTCTATTCTCACTACTTGTCATATCAAGACGAATCTTTGTAGAACCTTGTTCAGCTAGTTCTTTTATATACTTTAATCCTGCGAAAATATATCAAATGCAAATATAAAATATAGAAATTTACAAAGATATTCAGTCTTCAACATTTCATTTTACAAATTACAAACCTTAACAATCATAATAAGATTGCGTTTTATCTATAGACATTTAAACCTTCGTGGTTGCTTTATGAATTAAACTTCATCAACTTCAATGTTTATCAATACACTTTAACAACTAAAATATGTTTATCAATACACTTAAACAACTAAAATATGTTTATCAATACACTTCAACTACTTATGTTTTAAATTATCAATACACGTCAACAAATTAACATGTGTTCTTGTGTGTTATCTATACACTTCAAGAACTTAATATGTTTATCAAATGAATACACTTCAAAAACTTATGTTTATCAAAATACTTCAACGACATATGTTTATCAATATACTTCAACAACTTAATATGTTTATCAAAACACTTCAACAACTTATATAAGCAATGCATTACGGTCAGCAAGAAATTTTCTAAGTGTATTAGTTAATTGTACTATTTGTTTACTTTAAGCGAAATATTTATTCTATCGTAACGAAACCTATCTTCATGTTACGCCTGCAATAAAGGAATAACATATTTTTTCATACCTAGCCACAACTCTCCATCAACGTTCCCAAAACCATTCTCATACTCTGTCAAGTTGCGATAAAAGTCCACTGACCCATCCATTCGCCTGTGAAATATCTAGAAGAAACGCAAACATGCTCAAGCGCTTACGAATTATGTTTATAATTAGTACTTAAAATTACACTAAGTGTGTGTCTGTTTAACGTCAGTTTTATATAGCTACTGTTAAGGTTATATTTCATTTTAAATGGAAAGATGGACATAAGTCCTTTCTCTTTAATTTGCTGTGAGGAACAGACCGTCTGTCCTTCTAATCATTTATCTGCCCTATTACAATTGACTCATTGATTTCAATACGTGGTTGTACACTTATTACATGCTTTTATTTATATACTGGAACCATTTTTCACAGTGAAATGATAAAATATAAATTACCAAGCAGCCAGGCTATAATTAAATGCGGATGAAAGGAATTCATCTATGTTAACTAGTGTGGAAATATCCTTATTTATACGAGTATTAATTAAAACCAACAAATATACTCTGTGGAATTTTACAGCGAAAAAATGTCTGAAAATCGGAATAAAATGCAATTTGATATTGACGTCTATTTGGCACTATTTGACTGTTTATTCGTACTGAACAACAAAAAAAACACGATTATGGGTTAAATGAATGTTACCATGTGAGTATGTGAATCAGGCAAAAACAGTTTGCTTATCAAACATTGGAATAAAAGAATCTACATACCGTCCAACCTCCGCCGTCGGTTTCCATGTCACAATTCACAGTCAGAATTTTCCCAGATGTCCAAAGTTCTATCTCATATTGTCCACTTTTCGCTTCAGGAAACTTATCAAGGACTTTTTTACAATCACTTGGTAGATCTACTAGGCAAAGATCAAAACAGTATTTGTAACAAGAATGAATGATTCATGCATTAGCAAGTGTTTTCACAATAAATTACATAAATTGTGTAAATAAAAACACCAAAAGTGACATTTATCTATTATATACTTTTGTCATAATGTTTATACATACCTAAGATCTTTTATATGACGTAATAATATATGAAGTAAAGTCGTAATAATATACGTATAAAATGTCTTTATGACGTAATAAGACAGTTCTTGTAACATCGATCGCAGCACAAATATGAATAGAGGTAATGTAACAGTGAAATAGTTCTTATTTTCTATGACAAGTATTGCGACATTGCCATTTTTTCTAAAGCCATGTTCCTTTCCACTGTATAAAACTTTTTAGTAGCTAAATGTCTAATGCATGATGCAAAATTGCTTCCAAACTTTACATGATAGTTATAAAAAATGAAGGTAGGATAATGGAGTGGATCTAGGCAAAATCAGAAATTTTATTTAAAATTGAAGCAATGGAGATGTAATTAAAGATTTCCTTAAACTCACCTCTGAATAGATTCATCTGTCATCAAAGACTATCATTTCATTTCGAAACGATAATAAAAATAGAAATCTAATGTCAGTAGAAATTATGCTTAAATAGGCTAAAAAAGGGAAGACAGTTAACATCTAATATTGTTAGATCTATTTTATTTTTTATAAAAGATCTAATTATAATATTTTAAAGAATAATATACCATTTGTAAGATCCTGTATTAATTCTAAAGTAATCATAGTGGCAATGTACCTGCCGGTTTTTCCTTCAAATATTCGGGAAAAAACAAAATCAAAAGCTTGATTAAACAAAAAATTAAGAAAGACATAAAAAATACGATTTTCAATTTATTTCAAAGTATATATTTTAACTATCTTTGCATATAGTTTAAAGTGCCCCAGCTCATTTATGTAAGAAATTCAAATGTTATGTTTTTAGGCTTTTAAACCTCAGTAGAGTCCCTTTAACTGTCTAAAAGACATCATCCAATATATCCTCTATTTTTGCTATTTATATATAAGAACATTAAGATAATAAAATATTAATTTATTTGCATAAGCATTTTAAGTGCAAAAGTAAATGTTTTGAAAGACGATCCCGCAAGTATGACAACTTTTATTCTGTCAAGAAATGAACAGCAATTTATTTAAATACGTTACATTTTATCTCTTTCGTACACGTGGCAGGCTGCCATTGTCCCGAAGCCTCACATTTCACCTCTTGTTGACTAGGAACATATCCATTGTCACATTTTACTTGAGCTACGTCGAGGAACTTATTTTCGCCAGGCGTGTTAATCTGTATTTTACCTTTTTCAATTTTCTGATCAAAAGCACAGGCTGAAAATAATAATAATATCCTATGCTATATCTATGTGAACATATGGTTTCTTTCAGGCAAAAGTGTCAATTGTAAAATGCGTTTTATTTTTTATTATTTTGTCTTTGCTTCGTTTGTTAATCTTATTTGTTATTTGTTATACTGAAAAGCGTTGCAATGCTTTGCCAAGAAAAGCAAAACAATACGAGTTTTGCTTAATTACTGAGTATTATTGTTAATTATCATTTGTATGTCTTTCTGTTTTAAGTGTTCCAGTTGATCTCAATAACAAATTCAATTTTTATGGGTTTTTTTAGACTTTTTGGACATCAGTGAAGTTCCTTCAATTCGCAAACATATCAGTAGGGCGGATTTAAGAAGTATCCTCTATCTTCTATATAGCATCCTTTTGCAAAAAGCTTCAAGGACTATACTTTTAAAGACATGGCATCTATCAAACAAAAATGATTGCTGTAAATATTTTTTGAAAAATAATACAACATTTAACTTAATTACAAATACAAAAATGTAAAAATAAAAGTTTATACGTACTTATGTCGTTGCAAACATGTGAAGCACCATTTTGGTAACACCTTTGGTTCGCTTTACACGGCCTAGAGCCACAACTTCCAACCATTCTCTATAAATACAAGGAAAATATAAGAAACATTCATTAAAAGTTTTGTTGAATTACAAGAACTATTAAAATGTGTATTTCTGAATGCGACACGATTAGGTAAGCTCTACCTATAAGATTTTATATTATTGACAATGAGTGAAAAAAAACTTCTGAGATGATCTTTCGAAACATTATTATTTGCACAATAAAATGTAAGTCATGAAAATATCATTCACGTTACAATATGAAAAAAAACATATGTTACTATAAACTTCAAATGTAAGAAAGGCATAAAGATTGTTTCATTTCCGTTTCAAAAAGTTGTGCATATCGTATCAATTAATAAATTGAGATACTTACGCTAGGCCATTCGCTGATATCAGAGAATATAGCGCCTAGCTTTGTTACAAACTCAAATGGATGAACGGACGACCGGTCAACATCGTTTAATTTACACACGTGCTCGTTTCTGTCAAAGTCGATAGATTTACAGACGGACAAAGCCATACAGGTTCGCGCACAATCGTGATGGTTTTTATCATTTACTTCTAGCACAGAATGACCGATCAAGGCTGTGTTGATATTTTTTTCGTGTTTATTTCAAAAGAACTACATTTGTTTGAGTAAACTGTTCCGAATAAGACAGCATTGACTATTATAATTCCAGCAGTCAGAGCCATTGTATTAAAATTAAAATAATATTTGTTATTAGCCAACAGATATATAAAAATGAAACGGCGACCGTATCTAAAAACACAGAAAAGTCACGTCTCTATGGTATGTTAAATGTGCGCTATATATACGATTAAGACAGCTTCGCATAAAATGTATAAGACACGCCCTTGTTATTGATCATTGGTGAATTGTCCAATCTAATACTAGTCCTTTATTATGCATCAAATACTTAACAACTAAGTTTGGTTTTGTTTTCAAATCCAGAACTGTTGCAAACAAACCTATTTTGATGTATTGATATTTGGCTGTAAATCAAAGCTAAAGATCGGTGTAACGAAGTAGCATGACTGATTGACACCCATATGATTATGACAGACGGTCATTATTTTTCAAACAATGTTGACTTCTCGCTCATTATATTATAAGTAACATTCTTAAATATTATGACCTCTCCACACGAAGAATGACCCCCATGGTAGCCAGTATGTACAAGAACGATATGCCAATTTAGATATGTTTTGGATGAAACATATTTATTTCAGCTCGATTGCTAACAAATACTTGCAGTTTATATTAATTACTTTCGAGTCCGCTTCCTGAAACCAACAAGTTCTGGTGTCATATGAAGAAACATAGGCGTGACCCAATTAGGGCTCGTACCCATGATCTCTAGGTTGAGAGTAGACACCTTTACCACTAGACCAGCAATACCCTCTATTTGTTTTAAAAAATGAATCGGCGATAATAGCTTAAAATTTATCAAATCGTAAATGTAATTTTGAAAAGGAACCAAAATGATACAAGAAACCAGAAAACATACGAAAGACTGGTGGGAACATTTCAAGTTCATGAATCACCTTCAGTTGTTAAATATCAACATACTCTTAATCCTTTATTAAAACATTATTAAACGCATGTTTGACATTTCTCAACAATGACAAAAATATGGATTTCTGAAGTATGATGTGCTTTTTAAACAGAAAGATATACTGAAGATAAAAAAGAAATATACCTAGAAAAAATGAAAATCGGATTTTTATGCCAGTCCAGTTTGAGTAAAAAGCTTTTTTGGATCATTCTTACCTTACGTCAATAAGAATACTTATTCAGGAATGTAGTTCTTTCCAACTATAGAAAATGGAGAAAAACAGAAAAACTTTATGACGGAGCATTTTTTAATTGGTCAACATAACGAAAGAAAACACAACTATTGTTGATCACTCATTAGGTTCCGTAAACCTTACAATATAACACAACAATTGAAAATTACTTTTAACACAATTTTCGCAGTCGAGTAACCCATTTCATTTATAGAGCCTTTGCAAAGTATCATAAAATTGCTTTAAAGCACATTATGCCTGTTTTTAATAATTAAAAATGTAAAACATATGTTAAATAATGATTAAATGGATTTAAAGTATTTTTTATGTTAAACAAACGAGAAAAGTACCACTGAATGTGCACTATTAGAAAAAATGTCTCGTAATAGAAGAAAAATGTTAACAAAGAATTTTTTTACCATCATACAAAAATATTTATTCCCTTTTATTCAACCAATTGCTAACGGAGGATGAAAAGCAAAAGACGTTTCATATATATGGCAAATGAGTATTTTTGGAAGCCGTTAGAAAAAAACATAAAATAAAAGAATTTGGGAAATAAAACTGAAAGTATTTCTTCTTTCAAGAATAATTCAGTAACTCATTTATCTCCCCATGAACACTTTCAAATAGTATCACATTCAGTTATAAGTGATCATGCCTGTTCGTCTGTCTTTCTGTCCGTCCGTCTGCCGGCAATAAGCTTTCACTGATCAAATTTCTGGTGAGAGTTCAATAAAACTTTACAGGAGTGATCAGTGCCATATCTAGTTGTGCATATCGTACGTTCTGCTTCGCTGTCCAAAATGGCCACCAGAGCTATAAATAGAAAAATCACAGATCAAACTGTTGACAGGATTTTGCCGAAACTTCACAGAAATGATCAGTACCATCCTTAGTTGTGCAGATCGCAAATTCCCTCCGATATGCACAAATGGTCATATGATCTAAATTTCCTGTTGTCAAATTACACATGTGGTTTCGACCAAACTTCGCAGGAATGATCAGTGCTATGCCTGTCTTTGGGAGACATATGTTTTTGTAACAAAAATCCTTCAAGTTTAAAAATATAATAATCATATACATGTTCATATTCTGTCTTAATTCAATGTACATATCACATGAATATTAAATAAATACAATCCACAGGATTAACAATTTGTACGAGTATCACACTTGAAGCAAGTGGAAAATGACGTTGCTTTGGGTAAAATCAATTCGGCTTTTTTAAATTTTGTTTTTCGATCTATGAGCTGTTTAGCTCGAAAATTAATTCAATCTCCAAATTCGGGTTTTAAAAATTTTAAATTTCATTCTACGACCTGGCTTGAAATTGAACTCTAACTTTTGGTAAATTTTAAATTTTAATCATCGATCTAGCTCGAAATTCCGTTCCAGTTCGAAATTCTGGTTTTGATTATTTTGAATTTTGATCTTCGAGCTGGCTCAAAATTCAACTCCAGCTCGAAATTCGGCTTTTTCAAATTTCATTTTCGATCTCCGTGCTGACTCGAATTTCAAATCCACCTCGAGATTCGTGTTTTAAAAATTTTGAATTTTGATCTTCGAGCTGGATTGAAAATCCTCTCCAGCTCGAAATTCATCTATGATTTACTTTAAATTTCGATCTTCTAGCTAGTTTGAAGTTCAAAGACCTGATAAACAACTCATTGCTATTCATAGCAATTAGTTATCTTTAATAATAAATTGTATATGGATTTTATATAACAATTTTCCACATATAATTGCATTTGAGGTGGAGAACCGTTATCGCTGAATTCCTAAAGCACGGTCCCATTTGTTACACAAAGACTATTATTCATTGATTATTCATTTTGTTGATTGCTTAATTACGTGCCTTTTAAGCATTGCCTTTTCCAAAATATAAATTATTAATATATAAATAAAACTGTTAAACATTTTGACTGTCATACTTTTAATTGGTGTTTTGATAGCCTATGAAATAAAATTAATAAGAAAATTGTTGGGAATCGTTCGTGTATTTATTATTCAAGTGTCTACATAAACAACAACATGTATTTAGGCCCAGGTAATAGCTACAAATTTGTTGTTAATGCGTATTCCTAATTGCTCATAAACGATTACTGATTGGTAAATGATATTAACAGTCTAAAATGGGATATTTTTAATAAGCATTGGAAAGCATTTTTAATCTTAATTAATTAATTAATTAATTAATATACACTACATTTTTCCAAAATTAAAATCTTTATCAATATTAAACAATGATTTCACGAACTTGAAACATTTATTATCCCAATTACTAACATATCTTTTAAACCATTTTATTTTTAAAGAATGAACATAGCTACCAATATCTACTATGTAAAGACTACCTTCTTTTTTATGTTTTAATGACTACAGATTGTTTAATTTTTGCCTAACCTTCCAATATAAAATCATAAAAATAAATCATTAAGTGTTTTTAAAAAGCAGTAGATTCTATTTGGTGTAGGTAGGCTTGAAAAACAATCAGTAAATAAAAGAAGCAATATTGACTTAACAATAGTTACTTTCCCAAGTGGAATTAAACATTTTTTTCCAATGACTAATACTAATCTTTACTTTCTGCAGCTTTTCATCAAAATTTAGATCAATGCGTTTTTTTCTAAATTAACATCAAAAGTTAATCCTAACAGTTTAAACTGTGCCTAACAGTTTAAACTGTGCTTCACCCCATGTTAGTTTCAACTTTGTCTTAATTGGTCTAGTACTATATTTCATTTGCAAGGAAGCCGGAGTAGTCAACATGGTAAGGGGAGTTTTTGGAAGTTTGTATCAAGGATGCTCTATATTTGCTCGATACAGCGGCATGTAATGTACTGCTATTGCACTTATTGTTTTAGCTGCATTACATTGTATTTTCTTTAGAAAAAGTCCCACATCGTTCCTATTCATCTTCACAAATTGATGATATTTTGTTTAATGGCAACCGTCTGTATTCTCGGATTGTTGAAAACATTGGACACGTCATGCAGATTGCCAGATGAAATAAATTTTCAGGGAACAAATTTTCAGGTCCAATACATGCGAAATATGTATTACGGGAGAATAAATTCACAAGCAAATGTTGAGCTGGGACATGTATATTTTATTGATGCAATATCGCAAACTAGCTTTCTGACACCATTTCATATTTTAACAGTTAATGATTTGACTGTTGCAGTATACATATCATCTTCTACTAATCAGTACAGTATTTTTGAGTCCCATTCGAGAAACAATATTTGTAAAACAATATTTGTTTGCCTTCTGAAAATTGTACAGCTGTACTTTTGCAATTTGAAGGGATTAATGGGTTAGCAGATTATATATTGTAGCATTATTCAGGGTTTTTTTATATGAATTAACACCACTTTTTATAACTATCCAAAGTGTTCAAAGTCAAAGATGTGAAAGTGAAAATTCAACTAATCGGGTATCATTTCTAAAAAATATGCCAAATGAAAAAAAAATTAGCTTACAGTAATTTATCAGAATAGAATAATTATGAAACATTTTCTTTGAAGCTGAACCATTGTTATGCATCACAAAATAAAGAAAAGAAAAAGTAAAAAAAGGAAAAATGTTAAACAAGTTGAAGTCATGTATAATGTTAATGACATATCATGCAGTTTGCCTTCTGCACTTAACACACAAAATGAATCCTTATGTATTGATATGACTAGTGTTGGGAATGTATGTGAGGTGGAAAATTCAGGCAACATATTATTTCAGAATTATTCACTACAGACAAATCATGTGAAAGCTTATGAAGACTTTTTACATTTAAGACCTTTTTTTATTGTGATGCGTTGTCATAGATTCTTATTTAAAAATCAGGTCTATAAAAATTAAGAAGAGTACCAATGTGACTTTACAACTACATTACAATTGCCATGTGATGCTAGTGCAATATGTTATTTGGCTATCAATAAAGATAAAGTACCAAGTACAGCATACATGAAAAACTTGATACATCCTGGCAAAACACCTGACTAAGTGCCAGGTTTGTCTAGTCTGGAAAAGACATTAATTGCAAAACCAACAAAAATTTCGAGCTTTTTCGTCAAATAGCATGAAATTTTCACCATGTGAAATCTGTTTGCTTGTTGTTGTTGTTTGTTTGTTTGTTTGTTTGTTTGTTTGTTTGTTTGTTTGTTCGTACAAAATAATTTTTAAACATTAGAAAAGTTATTATTATTGTAATAGGTAGGGCAAATTCATTTTAGAAGAACAATAAAGTTATATTTCATTAAAGTCACAAATGACTATTTTAAGCTTTGATTCCTATAATAATAACAATATTAGCAGCAAAGTCAAGCTTGTTTTCTAAAAGTTATGTTATGTTATTTTACACGGGATGATTTTTCTTTGAATATTTCTCATCTAGGACAGCTACAGAAGAGGCATTATATCAGTCAGGCGTTTCATACAAGTTAAAACCTTAGTAATGAACTAACAAACATTTAATTAACTCAAATATATGATGAACTAACTGCAATTAAAAGGACATACAAAAAGTACATTCTTGAATTATTGATGCCTTAATGAACCATAATTGACATTTAACGTTATCATGCGCAGTAGAACAAACGTGAGAAGGAGCCGCAACAAATGCCCGAGTGATAGATGAACCGTCGAAAACTGAGTCTGCGCATGCGCTGGGACAATATGTAACGAAATGCGTTTTCTGATATAACTAACGCGGACTTCTATACGTTTAAACATGTCGATCATGGGCAACATGGCGTCAACTAATATCCTTTTCGTATTTGCCCTGGGCATTTGGGTTTGCCTACTTTACTCTGTTGAATTCTTGAATTCGTCTATTTCAGGTGAGAAATTGGGCGGGTGAACTTGCCCTGAGGACGACACTGTTTTCGGTGTACTTAGTGTACTAAGCAGTTTTCAATGCACTCTTCAGTGTTCGCGTTATGGCACATGCGTTGTTGTATTCTACAAACCCTCGGAAAAGAAATGAGTTGAATGTATGACGTCATCAAAGGAAGATATTGTGACGGAAGATAGGTATATTGGCTATGTCTTAGGTAAATGTAACATTTAATATCAACTAAAGAAATACGCATTTATTGGGGCCACCATTGCATTTTTGCGGTTTAAGCATTGTATCCCGAGTCACGCATACTAGTATTAAAAACATGAAACAACTGCGCGTTGTCGAGTGAATCGTTTTGTAAATGCATGTTTTCTTCTCGTTAATATATATCAGCTTGCGATACTTTTACATAAGTATAGAGGGTTGCACCTTTTTCTGCAGAAGCACGATAACGCATTTAAAGCCTGAGATCTTATGGGGATGACTTAACTTAGTCCTTAGAGTCTGGAGATGTTTATGAACAACATTAGCACTATTTTTAAATGAACAGGGCTGGGATTCAGAGCTACGTCGCATTACAACTGCGAGACAAACGCCGCCATTTTTGAATGAAAAATGTATACTTTTGTTTCTAACACTTTTTGTTTGTAATGATTGAAAGCCAGACATAAACATTGAAACGCTCCACAGTTTTTTCGCTTCATTTGGTCTATGTTGCTAGCAGAACTATTTGGTAGAACAAAAAATAATAGCGAACTTGCAACTCGATGCATTTTGCTTTATCCGTCGTTTTTTCTTACAAATCAATAATATACTCGTTTCAGAGTTTATCATAACTTTCAAATCATAATTTTGCAACATATACTAAAATAGCTCTCAAAAGAGATGCTTATTTTTGATGAAAATAATGATTTATACGAAGCACTTGTATTTTTTTTAAATCTTTTCAGTAGCGATTGTTTTGGCAATATAAGTTTAATTTACCAATTTTACGGAATGATAACTGCGCTTGATAAATACAAGAGCATTTGCAGTTTATGAATGATCTTGTTGCTGTGAAATATTTAGAATACGTTGTTTCATTTGAAATATAATATTTTTTTCTTTGAAAGTTTACTTTACTGAAGCTACTTTTTAGATATACATGAACAGGCTAGATAATTTAGTATATTATCTTCAGAAATTAAACAGAGGCTTTATTTCACAGAATGATCTGCATCTGGTCGGTTTTTGTATACATTGCTTGTAATGTATACAAAGTTATATCTGCTTTTCCACAACATGCACTTCCGGATAAAACCTCGATAAAAGTAGTTTCTCATTTTACAGTATTGTATCATTAAGAATAACTCATCATTAAAATGATGTTTGCATAGTTGTAAAAAGGTTTTGAAAGTTCGAAACTATGCATTTTCAGTTTAAAAAAATCTAAACATAAAAGGAAAACATATGAAAACTAAAAGTTCATTGATTAAAGCATTGTGTATACCTACGCATCAAACTAATGCGCGTGCAAGGATGAATGAATTGCGAATAGACATCGTAAATATAGAAAAGTTGTCACACTCTGTAAATTTGCAAGCATCCAAAATAGATATTAAATTAAGTAAGTTGACCTTATTCACATTTGCATATTTTTTTATTTTCAAACTGTTTTACAAAATGAGCTAGCATATATAATATATACAAGCTCATTATGTATATGGAGCTCCGTAACAGAAATAAAGGTGCGTATCAAGGCTTTGATTGTATCTGATGTAAATCAGTATGACTTTAATACATTTAATTTATGAACAAAAATTTTTTATCAGCTAATATCAATTTATGTATTTCAGATAACAATAAAAGTAAAAATAAGAGATCTACATTTTTGCTTGATTGTTGAACAGCAAAATACCAGTCTACATATGGTGAACATTTTCGGATCATTCCTGTATTTAAATATTGTTTTCAAATTCTGAATAGTGTTGTTAAAATAATACTGATTGTATGATATAAAAATTTCCAGAGAATTATACTAGTCTGCATATATGCAGACCGTCACTTCCAATTCTATTCTTATTAACAAATTAATATTGAAATGTCTCAAAATGTAAGGGACTCGAACACCTAGCTGACCATTAGATTACTGTTCTTCCGAGTGATATACCCGGTTGGTTACACATGATAATCTCCCCTAAATAGTGAACAGATCTATAAAATTGTAACATATACTTCTCCGCTACATTAAAATTCGTCTTCATGGTTACATTGCAATTTGAATTAAACTCTTGGCTACATTCAGCCACAGAAAAATGTGCAGGCTGACCAGGACTTGAACCCAGGATCATGACCCTCAGACTTTTGACTAAGACTTAAGATTGATATAAAAGATATATTTTCATGTTTATATACAGTATCATATTTTCTGTTAATATAATTAATTATCTATGAGATTGTGTCATGTTGTATAATATTATATGTGTTGTGTAGCAAGAAACGTCATTTTTACGTTACCAAATAAAATATTTTGAATCTTGAATCTATAAACAGTTATGTTAAAATACCACAATTAAAGGTTTTGTTTATTTTTTTATAAAATGCTACAGGGCCAATTAGAAGGTAGTGGCGATAATTTTGGGTCAAAAATAAATCAAATGTTCAAACGATCTCATTTTCAAGGGATTCTTTTGAAATGATTTGCTTTTAAAACTGCATCATTATCAATGAATGTTTCTTTGATTTCTATGCCCTTTCATGTCATATTTTACATAGATTTATGACATGCCAGCTAGATAGCTCAGTCAGTACATGTACATACATGTATAATATTCTGAGGATCCCAGGTTTGATTCTGGTCAAACGATATATTTTTATTATCTTGTGATATTTGGCGCAAAATGTTACACTCATGAAATGTATTGTGGCAAAATTCCAATATGGTAGGGATGTCACAGTATAAACTGTTTAATAATAAGGGACGAAGATGTGTAATTAAGAAACCTTATATGTCAGTAAATAGAGTTGTGGAATGGTATTCAAGGCAAACCAGGTTGGAGCTTCATGTCAATTTTGTTAGTGCTGAGGTATGGTACATTTATTCTTAGGTTATCTGGTTAGAATCTTAGTCAAGGTGCATTTGTTTCTCACCCTAGTTGTGATATTAAGAAATATTTCCTGCATATATTCATGATTTATAATGTTTTAAGTTAATATTGTTAAATATTAAATTAATTAGTGTCTATAATGTGACTTTATTTTCAAAAAGACATTGTAAAAGTACAACTTCTTAATTTTCCAATTTCAATTAAACTTGGTAGGATTGTTCCATGGGTGAAGGGTTTCCAAAGTTGTTCAAAGAATACCACAAGGCCTAGATCATAGATATTTTGCATAAGGCATTATCTGGTAGACCTTCACCAAAAGTGTTCACATTTTACCCATGGGATCAAAATTGGTCCCGCCTAGGTTTTTCTTATATGTATGTAGTATAAACTTGAAAATTTTCGCTTCTGAATTGACAATGGCTAGAGGTTTTACATTTATCATGAAACATTGTATAGCGAAACTCTACCAAGATTGTTCAATTTATAGCCCTAGAGTCAAAATTAGCATCTCGCCCCTGGGGTCATTTATATAGGTTTTCGTTATATGTATATACATGTAGTAAAATCTTTTTAAAAACTATACTTGTCTGAAGATTTAAGGCTAAGAGCTTAGGTACTTGATATATAATATCACCTTAAGGTCCTCTACCAAAGTTGTTAAAAAGTTGCCTAAAGTAAATTGGCGCCATGGTGTCATATGTTTTCCTTATATACATATATAGTAAAAACTTAAAAACCCTCTCCTCTTAATATACAAAGGCTACACGTTAGATATTTGGCATGAAACCTTCACTTGTGTAGTAGACCTCTACCAAGATTGTTCAAATTATAGCACTGGGGTCTAAATTGGCTCCGCCACGGGGTCATAGGTTTTCCTTATATGTATATAGTAGAAACTATGGCGTGCATTTTTTTCAAGTGTGTGTGTTTGGCATGTAAACGGAAATGTTTACGTAACGTTTAATCTTGTTCGATGATTCAATTCCACATTTTCATAGACAACAAGTCTGCATGTTGGTAATAGAAAATAGCACTGAAGACACAATTTTACTATTTCAATATTGTATAATGCAGATAATAAACAGGTGTTTCGCAAACTGATTTCTGTTTTGCTCTTCAGTTTTGCAAACCATAAAGTCTAGCATCTTGCTGGGCAAAACACAGTCCCAAGTCTGTAGGAACGAAACCTCCTCATTGTCCCATTAATAATTTGAAAAGAAATAAGCCTAGGTTCGTGTAACTTCTGAGGGACATTGACCGTAGCCAGGAGATGACCATTATTGTTTTCAGGTCAGTATAATAATTAGCAGATAATTCTATTACATTCTATAATTCTGTATGTTCAATAACCATTAAATGACTGTGCGAAACACTTACCTACTCTGCAAAATAATATTGTAGCTTAACCATTTATAATATAATTCTTGAAATTGAAAATTAATTTTAGAGAGGAATAATATTTCATTTCAAATACCGAATTTAAGTTTAAATAATAAGCTCATCTGTTCCCACCGATTATTAAGAAAATGAATACAATAAAATCAGCGCAGTAACAGACACAAGAACATGTACTTTTATAGACTGATTGAAACCGCAATTTTTATCCAAAAAAAAAACATCCAAGTAATTACCAAATCATTTTTAGGACGAAGTCCGTCTGTTATCAGTTTGACTTCCTGTAAAATAAACAGGGAAGGACTGAATGTGAAAATACTTTTCATTGGTCAGTTAAGAATTACAAACTGAAATCTGTGAATTTCATTGCTCATTTTTAAAATAATTGTTAAGAATAGTTCTTACCCTTGTAAGATACAATTTTAAGGATATCTCTAAAATGATGTCAGGAATAGGTTTTGTCACTATAAAATAAAATGTAAATGAGAGTTCTAAAATATTTTTGTATTTTTGTATAGAAACGAGGATAGTTCTTAACGTTTTGGTTAATTTATAAATAATTTATTACAAAATTTAAAAGTCAAACCTAAAACAAGTTAAAGGGATATCTTAAATACAAGTTGTCCTTCTTTGAAAAATCATCAATATCAATTTGCTATAATTTAATTTCAATGTTTACAAAATGGGTATTTTCTTAGCTACAAGAAATAATAATTTTGTAATTGCTATGCAGGCATTGCTAACATTTCTTTTTTATATTGGAAACTTAGAAAAAGCATAATTTTGCATGTTAACCAGGTTTACTTCGACAGAGTATCTTTTAAAAGATACTTCTTGTTTTGTATTGCAGCCACATTACCCTTCTAAAAACTGAATATCCAATAATATAACGAGCAGCAAAATTGTTTTCATTCAAGTTAAAAATAACTCACCCTCACTATGTCTAGCACTTGGAACAAAGACTGAATGCACTTAATTAGTATTTTCACTTAAATGCCAGTTCTGAACGTCTTTATTAAAGTCCATACCAGATGGTGAATTCTTCCCAGTTTTTTTTCCACCATGACTGAGCACTTTGGCTTTTGCCCACCTAGGATTACCAGGCAATTGGAATTTTATTTTGTCACCAACATTTTTGGAATACTCTTCTTTGGTCGTATTTATGTGATGTCTTTCTTCAACTATCAAATTGTTCAACTGGGACAATGTTAACATTATCTTGTTGTTGTCTCACACCTTCATCTACCAGCAGGTCTATGTCCTCATCTGATTTCTGGGATGTTTGTCTATCATCTAGTTCTGCCAGCAAATCTCGCGTATTTTCGTCATCAATAAGACTGTCATATTGCTTCTCACTTTCATTTTGTGATTTTTAATAATTTCCGCTTGACCCTCTAATCCACATCTTATCAAACGACAAGGATGCACTCTGACATATACACCTCAATGTCGAATAAAGACAATTTGTCATCCTGACCTATGACTGTGTCCTATATCCTGTGGACCTATATGCTGGCCCCTGCCATTTGTTGTCATCATCACGCTTGTAGTACACCCGGTCTCCATGCTGATAGCATTCTCCAGATGCCCTGATTTTGTACCTCCGTGCCTTTCAGATTCTTTCAGAAGATTTGGTTTGAATTAATGCACGCCTTCCTGAGTGAAGTGCATTTAAATGTTCAGCAAACTTTCGACTTATGGTAGTCTAAAGAGCTGGTGGCTTGTTTGTAAGAACTGCAGAAAAATTTGGATTAGCACCAAACACAAGTCGATACGCTGGTGTAGTTTGCCTCTTCTGTAGAGATATATGCAGACTCCACTTTGATTCCTGAGACACTTTCCATCTCACGACCCCACGCAACTCGTTGCCCAGAAAACTTTTGAGATAAGTAGACATCTGTTTGAAAATGTCATAAACACCAGTTGGCATAGTTTACACCTGTCAACACAAGTTGTCTTTCCTTCATTTCTAACTCAGAGCACCCAAGAAGTTTGAACGCTAATACAGACTGAGGCAGTTCCATGTGAAATTTCTTAGTCTTATTTTAATGTTTCTCCAAATCAGTCACATTAATTTCCATTGATGACACTTTACGTTGTCGAAAACGATCAAATTCATGGTGTACTTCATACGCTTTACTTGGTTCATCATTTTAGAATAGTTTGTCAATGAACGCAGTAAGTTTGACTACACCATCAACACATCAACTGTCAGTTCACTTAACTCTTTGTCCCTGATAGAATTCTGTCCTTCTTCGGGCAATGATAACGCTATACCTATTCCCCTCTTTTTAGCTTCGAGGACAGTCAGCACTTCCCATGCTTTCACTTCATCAACCCATCGACTGTAAAGTTTATTCACTGTGAAAACTGGTCAGGAACTTTGTAACTAACGCTATTCTTATACACTGATTTCAATACACTGGACTCTACGCTAATAATGTTAGTTACCGCATACTTCAACACACTACACTTGTCATTACATATATCACTGTCACATTAGTCACTGGATGGATGAATACAGGATATTCATAGATATACTCTGTTGCCATATAAAACTGAATAACACTTAGAGTTCACTACACTTTATTGAAGACTCCAGCACCTATGGAATACATATAACAAAACATTAAACAAAGGTTATAACAGTGATACAATACTTAACAAAAAACCTGTTTGTATACTGATGTAAAAATTCTGCATTGTCGGAATCAACATAGAAAAAGGTTAAATATTTTTATATATAATTGTAAATTTACAGTAATTAAAGTCATGTTTTAGTCTAACAGTAAACTAACTGCTACGAATGTCCTTTCAATTTGATTTTTAGATTTTTGGATTTCAGAAAACTATTCAGATACTCAAAAAGTCAGTAAAAAATTTTCATCAACAGCATAGTTTTCAAAATTTTATGTGTCAAACGGACACGATAAAACTATTGATTTTTTTTATAATTTTAGATTGATTTAATAAAGATTTTAATATAGATATAAATGAAAAGTATATCGTTAAGAGTATATGAGAGCCAGTATAGCCACATCAATAATTCATCATTTTTTTTATGTCACAACATACACAAATCAGTTCATTTTACTACAATAGGAATGTCCCAATAAAGTTTTATGCTATCATCTTAGAAAAGAACAAGGCACTTTTTATATCCATGTGCTTAAAGCTGAATCGTCGCTAAATTGAACAGTAAAGTAAATAAATGATTGCGAGTATATTTGTTACATGTATATGTATATATATATACACATATATATGTAGGAAATGTGGTGTATGTAAATTATGTATAGATTTAATCTTAAAATGATAAACACTCCGGTTATCATGTATTACATACATGACTCAAATTTATTATCGAGATTACAGCAACGTTTTATCTTATTTCCGTTTTGTCAAAAAGGGGGAGGATGCAACGCACGTAGTTCTCCTATAAAAAATGAAGTATACAATCGTTCTGGTTGGCGTCATTGGTGTTTGTTACATATCATTTTGTTCTGCAGGTAAGTAAATTTTATGTTTTCTAAATTGAACAATGTTTTTTGTTTTTTTTTCAATGTGAACATTATCAGTGACACCGAACCATTAAGTATTTGTCACTGTATAGCTATAGACCCAAATCTCGCAAAGTTTCTCCAAATATATTATCAATAATCGGAAAAGAAACTTTGTATTAAACATTCTTCAGTATATATAACTTCACTAATTATCATTGATTATCAATATTTCTGTAGTATGTACTACCACTCTTAATCATACTTTCATACTTCAAAATGATGTTTTACGAGACAGTGAACTGTTAGTGGTTGATTGTAAACACATATCTAGATCAAATCCTTTTTTCTAGACATTATGCAAAGGATTTATCCTAGCATTTAATGGCATTATATTCATTTCATCTTAAAGACATTTATCAGGATTGATTTGTGAATTGGCTTTATATTTGTTAAAGGTCATTTCTATATCTCTATTATTCGTAAGGAAAAAAGTAGACAGTTCTTGTTTCTGTGGCGGAAGTATTTTGCATATGATGATTTTGTGGCACCAATATAATTTTGTGAGTTATACGAATACAATAAAGTTTCATGTAAATCGTCTTGTAATTACAAGACAGAACACATTTAGAGTTATGAAATTTTGTTCTTGATTTAAAGGGAATTACCAATCAAAACAGACACTTGTGAGCGCTGTTCTTGATAATGTGCTACAAGTGGCAACAGGGCTGAAATTGATAGTCTCATCCGAATCATGATCTCATAAAACAATGTACCTCATACAAAATTATATAAGATTAAATTATATGTTGTACAAGCTGCTATAAGAACATTATTATAAAATCATTCCAAACACTTACTCTAATTGATTGAACTGGACACAATATGTTCCATTTCTGGTGGAATGCGTGTATCAATTTGGCATTGATTTTGTACCAGGTGAAATATAAGATGTAACACGCCTTAATTAAATAGCATCCTAAATATGTTCAAATGAGATAAGATAATGGCCTTAAAAGGTATTGTTTAAACGTTCAAATATTTGTCTAAAGAATGTATTGAATATATTTGGCCTTTCCTTCAGGTGCACAAAAATGCATTTCATACTGAGATATTTTGCTGTGTTACTGATACTTGTGAAATTTGTTGTGGATTGGGTGGTTAAATAACATGTTTTTAAGTAGATGATGTGGCCACTGAACGAGCAGGACATAGCACTGGCAGCACATAGTTTTGAATGCAATTTTGCCTTCCCTTTTTAACTTGTATAACATAATATTATTATATTTTAATGTCATCAATGTTTACAGTGACCCCTGTAAGGTTAGTTGATGGCCCGCATCGTCACGCCGGGAGACTAGAGGTGTACTATAAAGGTGAATGGGGAAGTGTATGTGGTTCTGGCTTTGACCAAGATGACGCAGACGTCGTTTGTGGAATGATTCGGAACACAACAATAAGACTATTGTAAGAACAGATTTATTTTCTTTTTTAAAAGCGGTTGAAGTATTAATAATCGCGTGTGCCTTTCCAGTACATTTGTTGTCTAATCAGTGCCCTTCGTAACTGTTCTCGTCGCAACACGGTTGATATGTAATGAATAAGTTCCACATTATATCATGTTTTGACGTACAGGACTAACATTTATTTAGTTTATTACTTATACCTAGCTTCATGTTATTATGTGTATGTATGTTAGCTGTTCAAATACCGCCTCCGTGGTCGAGGGGTTAGAGTCTATGACTTCTAATTCAGGTACCTCTCTGGCGTGGGTTCGATCCCCGGGAGATGCTTTGGTAGTTTAGCGCGGAGGAAGGTAGTATAGTACTGGTGTAACTCTCCAGGAACGATGGTTAGGAAACAACCCGCCTATATGACTGAAATACTGTTGGAAAAAGGCGTAAAATAAACAAACAAACAAACAAGCTGTTCAAATATAGAGTTTTTTAGAGTATATATTTGAAACCATAAGTTACAAACATTTGATATATTTAGGGTTATTACGCAGTTTCGCATTTGTCATGTTAAAGGAATATTCTTGATGGCTCGGCTTATTTGATACATTTAGCACGTTTAAGTATGTTTGTTTGTTTGTTTGTTTGGTTGGGTTTCACGTCACACCGACACCGTATATGTCATGTGGCGACGTTCTAGCTTTACTAGTGGAGGAGGCCCTCATGTTTCCTTCCTACATTATTTCAGGCACGAACGGGCACCTGAGTAGAATCACCGACGTTCCGTAAGCTAGCTGGATACCTTCCTCACATGAAAGAATCCAAAGTCCCTGTCGGTATTCGAAACCACAGCGGTGAGGGGCGAGTGGTCATATAAGTTTGTAATGAGTAATTGAATAAGTTATTCATGTTATATTTACGTGTAACCGAAAACCGAAACTTTCAAAGAAATACAATCAATAATACTTTTTAAAATAATTGTTGGAACCAAAGTAATTATTTTTATCATTTTCAGCTACGCTATATGGCATGGCAATAATTACTACGGACGGAGTCAAGGACCTCTCATTATCACACACCTCCAATGTAACGGTACAGAAAATGACATATTTTTCTGCAAGTCTGAAAAATGGAAAAGTGGTCAATCTTGTAATTATAATTATCAAAATGTCGGTGTAAGCTGCAGTAAGTAATCACTTATTTATCTAATTTCTATTCATTAATATTAAATTGATGGTAATTGTTTTACCTTCATTGTTCCAATATCCGAACAAAAGTACAGTTAAGAAACAATGATACATCTAAATACATGTCATTAGTCGGGCCTTTTGAATCTTGCCTTAAAATATCAAAATATATTATTTGTAAAAGTAGTGCATTTTTCAAACGCTCTTATTTGTATAACTCCGACTATTGTTTAAAGATATTAGGGGGCTAGATGAAAATGATAAAAAAAAACTGTTGCAGAGGATATTTGTGAGAAATAAAGATTTTCATTCGTTCATTGTATGAATAAAATTAGAATTAAACAATTTTTGCACACAAAAAACAAACAAAAAACAAAATAGAGAGAAAAAAGAGAAATAATTCGTCAAAAACTGCCGACTACCGAACCCCTGAAGCGTTGATAAATTGTTGTAAACAAATAATCAAGAATGAGGACATTAATAGTTTGAAAGTTAACTTACTTACAATTTGGAATTTGTTTAAAAAGTCCCTATTAGCATTTGAATTAAGTAATAAGAAATACATTGCATAAGAAGTACCGGAATGAATATGATATTAACTTTAACTTTATAGGAAGAGCTGTTGCTAATATCATTATTACTAGCGCGACCAATTTCAAGTATATTTTGTGAATATTTGTTTTTTTTGTTTTTATTTGTTAAATTAATAAAATGTGATTTTAAATGTTTTGTTTTGTAAATGGTATCAAATAAAAGGCTACATTCTTCCCCCAACCCCAACCTCGACACCACCACCTCCCCCGGCGTCATAGCCGCACACAAACCATATGTCAATAAAACAATTAGTAAGATATATGAGTGAATTGTTGTTATAAAAAGATATATTAGCAAAGCATTCAAATTTTATATGACATTGGACTAGCATATCAACTGCAAATGTTCCTTCTGTACTAAAAAATCAATGTAAAATATTCAAAACCAAGCGATGAAAGAACAACAACTTGACAGAAAATCGTCTTTAAAATGAAAAGGTTAGTTATTGTTTGAGGATGTTTAAAAATTAAATCTGATTTACTACTTTGTTTCTGACCTTTCAAACCTTTGTTCTTATATTTCAATTAACTTTTTGACAGGTTCGGCAATTGGTTATGCTTACTTTAGTGTTGAGCGTTCATTATCGATGCCAATAGTGACCTCATGATTATGTTTCATTTTATAATAGCTTCATTGTATCAATGCTAATGTAACAAAAAATCCCTTACATTTCTTTACAATGTATGATTTTTTTCAGGCACATCAGTATTCCTAGATAATAGGGGGCTTGTTCAAATATTTTATAACGGCAGATGGGAATATGTTTGTAATAACAACTTTGATACTAATGAAGCAGACGTTATCTGTAGAACATTGGGATTAAGTTCCAGGTATATAATGAGAACAAAACATGCATTAGCCTCATTCGTTATCATATGAAAAATGACTTTTTATTAAATATACATTCGAATTATTTATAATCTTCGAAAGACGGCTTTATGTTCTGTTCTGTCTGATATGAAATACAGATTTTGTTTTCTTTTTATTCTGGATGTTTCAGAAACGCTTCATATGACAGACACAGATACCAAATAAGAGTCCCCAGTTTAATAGTTAACTGCGGGGGAGAAGAAGAAGATCTCAGTCAGTGTAACATATATGAAGGTTACTGCAGTACATATTATCACGTCCAGGTGGAATGCGGTGGTAATATAACTTTTGTAATCCATATTTGATTTGGTTGTACTGTTGATTGATATTGCACGCTTCGAATTGTCAGGAATAAAGACATACCTCTAATTTCGAAACACCTGATCAATAAAGTACATCATAATAGTAGTAAAGTAATATCTATTTCAATTTCTATATACTTGTTTAAAAAATAAGCAATGAAAGTTTGTGAACTATGTTTAACTTGTAAATATTTATGCCTTAATTTTCTTTACGTTATCTGATGGGATGTATTCAAGTCTGACATCATCTGAAGAGTCAATGTTCATTGTTCATCAACTTCTACAACTATTGTCAATAGGGTTATAATTTGAACTGTGTGGTAGGGTGGCAAGTCCAGGTGATATTTTGTTATAAAGCGTGTGTATCTGTGTTTTTGTATTTTATCATTTTTGCATTTATTGTTAAGTGCAACATTCATGTGATTCCCTACCGAACCGCGTGACGCTTTTTCTTCTCAACTAGGTCTACTGTGTTTGATATAAGTACCGTCAAGCCTACAATGTAGATAGACTGATATAAACAACATTCAGAAAACAAACACTAAAGTACATTATAAAAGAAAATAGTTTATTAAAACATATTTCAAAAGTGTTTAAAGTGATGACCGCCAAATGAATACATCTGCGAATGTTTCAGAATTCAAAATGTTAACTAGTTCGTGTTGAATTCTAATAAAGCCGGTGCTATGGGGCGCGGACGGTAGCTTGCAATTACCTCTTCTGTCACTGAACAGGCTCAAACCGAACCTGCAAAATTTCAATTTTGTCGTGTTGGGCTTTCTTTAGCGATTCTGTCTTTATCTTAACACAAAGGTGGTTTAGCTCAAGATGAATTGTTTTCAGATACAGACATTCGGTTTATCAATGGACCGAATTCACAGCATGGTCAACTTCAAGTGGACTATCATAGAATATGGACGGATATTTGTTACGACGGATTCGGTCCAAATGAAGCTCGTGTTGCCTGTAAAATGATTAATGGTACAGATGTGTAAGTTGATGATTTAAAGCATAATTTAACTTGCCAAATTAACAAATCTTGTTTTAAAAAAAATATTTGACTGTTGAAATAAAAAATAATAAGACTTTGACATTAAATTGCTTCTTACCATTTTATTGCAATCTGATTTATACACAAAATCATGCCAAAGCATAGAAGATAATGAAAAAAGAAGAGAATGACAAAGAACAACTTATCAAGGTCTGTCCGGATAGTATTAACAATCAGATTTATAGTGGAAAAAGCCGTGGAGAAAGAGCCTGTGTACTATTGGATTTGGATGTTCACATTTTGTGATAAGCTGAACAAACCTGTTAATGACTGTACTCGTACATGCATATATGTAATAGAAAGAGCATCGAAATACGAGCAACGATTTGTACGATGGAGCGATGTCCCCGAGTATTAATCAGATTGCGGAGTGTTTTGATGTTCTTTCTCTTTTGTATCATAGTCAAACATAAAAACACGTTCCCTGTTGTCACAATATAAAACCCGAGAAAAAAAGTTACCAATGGACGAGCATCTGAATACGATATTTCTATCGCTTTCCTTTCTCTGCCGTCACAATAAGTTAACCCCAGCAAAAAAGAGCCAATCAATGGGCATGCTCAGGGGTGCGGGTAACTAATACCTGCACTCAAGTTAACGTATTGTGCATGTATATGTATACGATTTAACTCTGCCACATTTTCAACAGAAAGATCCCCAAACCATGATACAAGAATTGCATAAACTTTATAAATTGAATGCGACCAATGAAGTCTATGTTTCAAGACTGGCGGTTTGACGTCTAGGGGCTAAGGTAATAAAAAGAACACATTAAAACACAATGTAGTTTTTTTGAATTTATGCTAGCTGAATCATTATAGTTTAAAGTTGAGGTAATGCAGGCGTACGTAATTGGTGAAATAAAACAAAGTTCTTAGCAAAAGCCATTGCACAACACAGTGAGCAAGTTATATACATGTATTTCAGAGCTGGTACTATAACACGAAGGTATCATAGCGGATACTCTTACAACGTAAGGGATTTATCATGCACAGGAAAAGAGGATGATCTGTCACAATGTTTGTCTGGTAGATGGGGAGGATATTCTAGATGTCCGTCTTCATATATCGTCGACCTAGACTGCAGTAAGATACTTTATATGTATATATACATAAAAACATGCACTATAAAGACTTTTGACCAGTCATATGGCAGATGCAGTTTGTGTAAAAGAGCTTCTTTCTGCCAGACAGGGCAGTTAACAGAATAGTTAACAACCGTTTATAAACTTCCCAACAGCCTTTATAACAAATTCAGAATATCGCTAAGTTGGTTTCTATGACGGACGAAAATAAATATGAATTAATAGATTTGCAAAGGCCGTGCTTATAGGTAATATAAATGTATATATCGCTATTGTACAATGAAAATCATCGTTCATCCAATTGTTCTTCGCTGATTAGAATGATTGAAAAATAACCATGAGGATGAAAAAAAGATATTTTCGTTTTTATCTGCAGAGTTGTGTTAATGTATCTAATGTATCGGTCCTAGTTTATGCCAAAAAATATGTTAACATGATCAACAAGGAAAGGCGGCGTTCAATGAACGCACAGGAATAAAATCCATCGGAATAAAATACCATTGACAACTTTCTTTTATAAAGCAAAACTGTTGCATCTAACATTGTGTTAATCGCTATCTACCATTTTTCTTAAGAGATATGTAATGTTATATATTTGTATTACTATATGACTGGTATAGACACAGTTCGGCTGATGGACGCAGGCAACAATGTATATCAAGCTGGACGTCTAGAGGTATACACTAATGAAACCATGGGATGGCAAACTGTTTGTGCCGACTACTTTTATACAAGTGATGCCAGGACTGTTTGTAGAATGCTTGGATATAATAATGGGTAAGTTATTTAGGAGCCTTATAGTTTGAATATTATAACTCGCACAATTAGCTGACAAAGATGTACATTTCTCCCCGTGACAAAATTGGGTGATATGTATACTCCGTGTACATGATGGACGAAAATATATTCTGAATGTTATTCGTTCGATTCGCCTTCTACCGCGCTGTTTGGTTATGCTTGTTTGTTGTTTTTTGTTTGTTTGTTTTATGGTTTTTTTTTCGGGGGGGGGGGGTTGTATTTTTGCTGTTTTTTACGTAATTATATTATATGAAGACACTGTAAACAGTTTTATAGTGTAAGAACCTTAACTGCTTTTTAAGATGAGCACAATATGCATTATTACGCACGACAAAAACATTCTTTTAACTATAATTGATACCTTTCATGACATTACTATAGGAGAAGATTTATCCTTTTAAATATGTATCAAGTATTGTCTAACATACTGTACATTTTGATTACTTTTGTGAAACTCCTACGTCCCTTTAAGGTCTTACGAGTATGTTTATATCTTTAATTTGATTGATTGATTGATTGATTGATTGATTGATTGATTGATTGATTGATCTTTCACAAGGTATTATTTTCAAGGTATTATACATATGTGTACAACAAGTATCCAAGAGGTCATGCTGATATGATGTCACAAGTGTTTAATTGTCGTGGATACGAGAATGACATCTCGGAATGTCCGTCATACAGGACCTATTCATATTGCAGTTCTGGACGTGAAGCAGGAGTTGATTGTTCGTGTAAGTTTTTAAAAATCTAAATACTCAACCATGTAAGTCGTCTGCAATTTTAAAAGATAAGACTCATTAGACCTGATGAAGTCTGTCTTATTTTTGTATATTTTTTATTTCTGTTCCGCCTTTAAATTTCGTCTGCCAGGTAACCTAAGCAAATTCTATTCCATAAAATAGCCACAAAATATTGACAAATAAATGCATAGTAAAACATGTTCTTATGTTTACAATTTATATACAATTTATATAAAACATATACCAAACAAACAAAATAATACAATATTTAGTCAAGAGTTTCGTGCTTTTTTTTCAGACAGCGGATCCTACACACAGTCATATTTTCTCTCGACTCTACAAACAGGTACATCCTTATTTTGTCAATGAATGTCCGAAATGAGACATATCTATTTGAAATTTCCATAATTATATTGAACAAACAAGAAACTCCCTATTTTTCTATATATTTTAATATAATTTAAAAAAAATCAACATGTCCAATGCCTTACGTATGTCCGGGCAAACGATTATGTGTCAAATAAAATTACTTAAAACTCAGTTGTCCGATTAACACAACAACAAAACGTTAAACGATTTTCTTGTGTGAATACGAACCAATATAGTATCAAACCTTTCAGTCTGGTTTTATAGAAATTGTTGTCAATAAGAAAAAGACGATAAAAACATCCAAATTTTCATGAACCAGCTACTGGAATGCTTAATGATGGTATAGCAACGAATCAGGTTCCTAGGGTTGTATGTAGTTCTAATTGCAACATTGAATGCAACAGGGAATACAGTAGATTTACCACGTTGTGAACGTTTGTGTGTCGTGAACAAACAACCACGCAATCGTTTTCAAATTGTTAATAACTGAATATCTGCCCAAACTGCAAGCACATGTCTGCGCGAGGAAAGTCTACGTCGATGTCATTCTTACGTTGACAATGTATTGACGCGACGTCACCGCGCCAATCGTGTTAATTGGGCACGAACACACCATCGCAGATGTTCGTGTTAACCGTTGAAGAAATGAACGTTATGTCGACTGTTGTGTAATGAACAAGACCGTTTTTATAGCGGAGGTCTCGTTTTGGTCTTGGTCGTTGTGATCGATGGGAGTTTGAATGCTCAACGCTACCGAGATGTGATTCTTGCAAGGCACGCCACAATATTAAAATACTGCTAATATTACTGTGTTTCAAAAGAATCATGCAACAAGTCAAACAGCAAGATATAATGTTAATTTTCACAGACATATAATTTTGCAATCATTAATGATTGGCCCGCGAATAGTCCAGATCTGATCACACTGAACACATGTGGGATAATTTGGACCAGCGTGTTAAACGTCGCCATATTCCACCGTCGCTCATCAATAAACTTAAAAAGTCCTAATCCATGAGTGGAATAACATTCCACAGTCCGAAATCAACACATTTGTCGGTTCTATGTACGAACGATGTCCGGCAGTATCCCATGCTCAAGGTGGCATAACCAGTAATTGATGTTTGACATTTAAATTCACCGTCTCGTCAGTTTTCAATGAATGTAGAGCAATAACATTTTACAAACACAACACAAACACATTGAAATACTTAGGAATGCAAGTAAAAATAGTTTAACCCTTTTTTTTCCATGTATATCGTCACTTAAACTGAGGGAGTTTCTTTTTTTATATATATCTTTGTTAATGTTGAATAAAGCCTACTATTAAACAAACTTGCCCAGTAAACAGATTAGCTTTATTTGTTACTTTTTGAAGAATCCAGTATCAGACTGGTGAATGGAAATGGTCATTCAGGACGCGTAGAGGTCAATTATAAAGGTGAATGGGGGACGATCTGTGACTCGAGTTTCGATCACGATGATGTACAAGTCATTTGTCGAAGTCTTGGCCTGTACCAGGGAAGCAGGTAAACAAATGTATAAACAATAAATTTTTATAATGTACAGTTAGCGGTTCTGTTAATTGAATCAAAATAGCTATTTTCTAAGTAGTAAGGTTCATAGAACAAAATTAATATCATTTCAAGGACCTACACCACTCAGGTTTCAAACAAAGGAAGGTCTTGTATATTACATTCCTAGCGTTATAAAAAAACTCAAGTCTATGAATATTTTTGACAGCTATGGCGTTGCATATTATGGGGCACATTTTGGTGACGGTGAAGGGAATGTGGTTATTGAAGATTTACAATGCAATGGTTATGAAAATCATATTTCTAAGTGTGCGTCTAAAACCTGGCTTTCAAATGGATGTGACCACAGCAGAGATGTAGGGGTGGATTGTTACGGTAGGTGGGACTTATTCAAGAAATAATACAGATACTGTTTTATATGTTGCTTTGGTAATCTAATCAACATGATATCAGCGTTTTTCTTCACATTTCTGCATTCTTTACGCGATATTTCATTTCAAAGAAAGTGTTGTTGTTGTTTTTTGTTTTGTGTGTGCGTGGGTGCGTGTGTGCGTGTGTGTGTTTTGTTGTTGTTTTTGTTTTCGAAGAACTAAAGGAACGATTTACAAGTTCGTTCAGAATACTTCTTTAGTGATAGAAAGATTAAAATAGTTTCATTCTGCCATAAAAATATCTTTTCATGTAAATATAGCAATTACAACAAATCTGTCCAAGAGATACCTCCTTTTTAGGCATGAATGAGTATCTGACTTGAGAGCAACCGACAACGTCATTTCCAATAAGAAATGATGAATTATTTCTTGCGAGATTCGGACTGTAAGGCAAACTTTAATCGGCTATGGGCATCTAATCCTCATGTTTTCGCATTTTAATGTGTTGGTATCAGACATCTAAAATATAATTTCTGCAAATATGTTAAAGCGAAAAATACCAGAATGCATCGTAATCTGAATATTGATAGTACATTGTATTCTAATATTGTAATTATTTAACATTGGTTTTATATTTCAGCATATAGATATGATCTATACACCACTGGAAGTTATAACGTAATGGTGAGCAGCGGTAATTACGGTAGGTCACATATATCCATCACGGTGTTTTGATTGTTCTTTGTGACTGTAACATTTTTACAAATGATAATGAATCGCACGACAAAGATATTTAAATAATGAGATGATCATTTTTTTCGTTAAAAAAACTTTTTTTAATGACCGTCTATTGTTAATATTGTTGTGGGATTCAAACGAAGGTGTCGTGGGATTAAACTTTAAAGCATTATGGTGCAAATGTGTTTCATCTTAACCTCTCGCCAACTAAGCCCCCATTGCGTTAAAAGCACATTATGCCATAGAAATCAATATTTTTTTCAATTCTTTAGAAATGTCAAACTTGTGTTTAATAATGTTTTTATAATAGTTTTAGAACATACTAGATGTTATACAACTGCAGAAAGTTGCGCTGACTATGCAGTTATGTGTCGAAAAGGTAGCAAAATATAAACTAAGTAGTATTTTGACTTACGTACAAAATACTCCTGCACCATGATTATAATACTCATTGCCAACAGAACAAAAGATGTTAAAGATGGTTAATCTATGTGACAAATTGGTATTTATTTGAAACTATAACAAGATACAAAAATGTTGTTGTTTTGTTTTTTAATGAAAAATGAATACTAATTCTGAGGCAGAGTGTGCCTTTAACATAGAATTAAGCTTATATGAACAAGAAAACCGTCAAAATTATAGGTCCCTGCTAAATAAAAGAATACAATCAATCTTCCCAAAACCACAAGGCGACATAGGCTGAGACAGGAATTACAAGTAGAAACTTTCTGAACTGATACAGAAGACATTCGTTTGTCGAAATAGGACGAGTTTATATAGTTTTAATGAATATAATTACACTTACATAGACACATTTCTTCCTTTGCTTCTTCAATTCAAGAAATGTGTCTTGTCTTTTTTTAAGAAATTTGTCATTCGATATAAAAATATTTTTAACAAGAATGTTTAGATTCAGTTGTATCTTTTAATGTATTACAAAAATGTATGTAGTTAATTATTGTGTTTCTAACATATTAAACTTATACCGCCTACTTTTATGTATCTTAGAATTTAGAAACTCTACACTTACTATGTTACTATTAAACCAAAAAGATAGACCTTTAGGGGAGGATCCTAGATAATTTTGGTATAACATTTGGTCCAACCCTTTGTATTTATTTTGTATTTATGCTTAAGATAATGATGTTAGATAAGTACAAAAATATGCATAAAATATTATATAACCTAACTTATTGTGTTAAAAATATTCTATTTTGTCAGAGGGGGCAATACGTCTTGTAAATGGATATGACAGATATTCCGGACGTGTGGAGGTTTTTTATAATGGACGCTGGGGTACTATCTGCGACGACAATTTCAATAATAATGACGCCAGGGTTGTTTGCCGTGTTCTTGGCATGAATTATGGGTAGAATGATTTAAATACAATAATATAACTTTAATACATTTAAAATAAAATTGCATTAAAATCGAAACAATTCATAAGTACATTATATATTTTATAAATAAAGTAAACGGTTTTTTTAGTCTTTTCCGCCTGGGCTCCTTGCCACTGGTTCTTGTTGCTGGTTCATATGGGGGTTGCGTTCATTGAACGCTGCCTTTTCTTGTTGATCTTGTTTATCATATTTTAGAAAGTGTTTACTCTCAACGTTGTCGTAAATAATACCTGTTCTTCCATATCATGTCGTGAAAGCTTATTTACACTACCAGCATGATATAACAAATCACTTACATAAAGGAAACCGCACAAATTAGTTCAAACAAGAGAATTCGAAGTTGTTTTTTGTTTTGTTTTTGTTTTTGTTTTTTCAGGAAGCAATTCATTGCACATAACAAATTAAAGTTATCGCAAAATCACCCTTAAATATTATCACTTTTTCAAAAATGCTGCTATATCAAATCTTTAATCTATTTTTCAGACACTACACTGTATATAATTCGGCACATTTCGGTGCTGGAAATGGGCCTATAACAATTGATAATCTCGATTGTACCGGCTATGAATGGGGCTTGTCACAGTGTAACTCCCAACCATGGTACTCCCATGATTGTTCACATAGTGAAGATGTCGGTGTCAATTGCTATGGCTATTGTATGTTTATCTCAGTTTAAACTTGAATGGTGTTGACACACAATGTTTTCATACAATACATAATTTTTATGCTATTACTCTCATTGTGATTTCACATCACTGGAATATTTTCATTCAAATATGATCAACGTATGAATATGGAACATGCACCTAAAATTACATGTATAATAAATATAGATTTTTCTTGTGATCTTGATAAAACTTAAATATCTTTATAGATGTTCAGATTTTAGATTTTCATTTCCAAATACATACCACATATACGAAGTAATATGTTTCCTTTCAATCAGTGTTAAATGAATACCTTCTTAAATAGGTTTATAATCTCTCCACATAATTCTACTCGAGACAAGAGATATATGAATGAATGAATAAATGAACGAACGAACGAACGAACCAATTAATTAAATAAATAATGAATTAATCAAGGAATTAATCAATGAATGAATATTTTTCATTTATTAAACATTTGTTATTGTTAATATTTCAATACAGATACAACAAATCTACCCTGGTGGTACCACCAAACAACGGAAAGAACAATAATGCGGTGTAAGATACTTGATCTTTTATACATGTAGTTGACATTTCGAACGATTGTGAATACTTTTTTATAACTTACTAGTTAACTGATCGCTTTAAAGTTCATTTTCATTACTGATAATAAGACTTTGATTGTACAAAAAGAGTGCCATTAAGCTCTGATGAACACACAAATAATATCAATAACAAAAAGGGCGTCAATCAGCACTGAAGAACACACAAAGAGTGTCAATATAAGCACTAATGAGCAAACAAAGTTGCAATATAAGTACTAATGAACACAAAGAGTGTCAATATAAGTACTAATGACCACAAAGAGTGACAATACAAGCACTAATGAACACAAAGATTGTCAATAAGCATAGGTAAGTCGCACATTATCAATAAGCAATGCAGAACACACAGGGGTATTCGACACAGAAAGAGTGTTGATAACACTGGTGGACACTCAGAGTGTTAATAAGCACTTAGTCTAATGAACAAACAAAAAGTGTTACATGTAATGTCACTTAGCACTGGTGAACACAAAAAGTGTCAATTAGCAATGGATGAACACACAAGGAGTGTTTTTTTAAGCATGGATAAGTCACAGAGTAGCAATAAGCAATGTTGATCACACTAGGGTGTCATTTGGCACTGGCTGGTGGTCACACAAATAGTGTCGATAAGTACTGGATAATTCATAAAGAGTGTCACTTGTGAACACACAACGAGTGTCAGTAACAGGGAGAGTGTCAATAAGAACTTTTGAACACAAGAAAGTGTCAGCAAACGAATGTTCCCAAATACTGCTCAGAATTAGATTTATCACTTTGAACAATGAATAAAGACATAAGCAATGGAACAAGTCAGATGGTTTGTTACCAATGGTAGAAGTCCGAAGAGATTGATGGAATTTTATTAAATGTCGTCACGTCTGTGTGGTGGACTTTCTTATGTCCAGTTTTTGACATTAGAATGTTTATGCATGCAACCATAAATTCTTGATAATTCCAATGTGAGAAAAGTATAATAGATATGAATAAATTTATAAAAATATAATATAGTGTCGTGCCATGTACCATATGATTTATGTATGAATATATGAATATATTCAATACTATATAGCACCGACTATGGACGAGATAATTCACGTGGATTGTGACGAGAATGGCTGGAATATCAGAGTGGACATGTACCGTCTCCGTGAGTTGTATCCCAATGCCAGGGCGTCAGATATTTACCTTGGAGAGAACTCGTGTACTGGCAGTCAAAGCTGGAGTAGTGTAACATTCAGGCAGGGTCTCCGGGAATGTCTTACATCTGAAACAGTTTGTACCTATTCCAAACACGCTGTCACGTGTGTTTTGTCCAAAACACAACGTTATGAATGGGTCTAAATATATAAATATTTCTATCAAAAACCAGCTATTTCACATACAGTGTATATTTTATGATCTTATTCAAAAATGACATCAAGTGTATTATTAAAATATTATTTAAAACACGCACATTTGTATATACATTTTGGATATTTTAATTCCAAACATGCCGTCACATGTTCCTATATTTTTATTTCAAACATGTCGTTCAATATGTTCTTGATATGTACTTGATATGATAATTATATTCATTTTAATAGATATTTATTTGGGTATTGTTTCAGATAAGAGGTAACGTTTTGGTATACAGTAATGAGTTGGTGTATGCTGAAAGGGATCCTAACTATCAGTTTATTATACGGCACTATAACTGGACAGTTGGTATTGAATGTGATGTTGACAGGAATGAAAGCTCGTCAGGTACCTCTTTCTTAATAACGTTTACTTTTACCCTTATTTTCCATAATTAAATGGATATGTTCTGTTTAGAATTTTAAACAATGTTTTGATTGTTTGAAGGATTTCGATAGTGGTGTACCAAATATATAGCAGTAAAACTTTCAAGGTTTTTCCAAGTGTTTAATAAAACGGCTCATATACTGAAGGAGATCCAATATCCTGTTCCCCAAAGATTCCATATTTCCGTTTCGAATCGAGCAATATATGTCTCGGAAATGATGCCAAAAATCACATTACGGTCACGTGATATTGCTACAATGAGTTAATAGTATAAAGGATATTTTCGCAAGTCTTGCTTTGCTATATGCTGTAGGCGAAGGAACGTATGTCTTAAAATGTATGTCTTTTTTCTAAACCTGGTGAAGTTCATACGGCCTACTAAGCCACTTGTCAGTTACATTGAATATTCACATATATTGCCATATTTTTAGCTCACATACACCATGATAACAACCATTTAGCGTTACCTGAAGTGACCGGAAGTAGTCATTTCTCAGTGAACATGTCATTTTACTCGGATCCTAACTTTATGCGACAAATCTATGGTAATCCACTGCGTGTTTCGGTTGGCGATAAAGTATACGTGAAGGTTTATACAACAACACCGGACTGGAGTGTGAAGATGCGTGTTCACACGTGTTACACGAAACCATCACAGAATGCTGGAGACTATATGAAATTCTTCCTTATACGAAATGGGTAAGTCCTGTTACATTTCATTTTAAAACGGTATTTTCTAAAAAAATCCAATTTGTCACTCAAATGCACAGCAAGACCATTATTTTACGGATTTTGATAACTTCCTTTTATCAAAAGTTCTTAATGATTCCATCTAGATAATACTCCCGAGCAATCAAGACTGACTAAAATTGAATTACATTATGCTATCGTTTTTATTTGACCTTTTCTTGCTGTTAAATATATTGATAAACATTTCTCATGGACGTGTCTGTCTTTTTCCAGTTGTGAGGTTGATTCAAACACGCACCTTATAACACAGTCTTCTCACGAGACAAAGTTTGTGTTCGAGGATTTCGAGTACGCTAGCAACCATGAAGGTATACACGTGTTTTGTGACGCTGTGTTCTGTTCATCACATGATTATTCGGGACAGTGTCAGCAGACCTGCCATCCAGTTTTCCGTAGAAAACTTAATGTTGCAAAAGTCGAGACAGAACACATAACTGTAGCGAGTACGGAGACAGAGGGTGATGATGAAACCACAATGGCTAATGTAGGGTTCAATAATGTCGACGTAACAATGGCGAATGTAGAGGTTAATAATGGTGACGCTACAATGGCGAATGTAGAGGTGAATAATGGCGACGCAACAATTGCACACGGACCGGTAGATATTGGTGACGTAACAGTGGCGAATAGGGATGAGGGTAATGAAGACATAACACTATCAAACGCAGTTGATGATATTGAAAACACGACTGTGGTGTAAGGAAAAGTACAAGAATCACACCAGTTTGCAAGACAATCTTTTGGAACTTCTTGATTTCATTATAACTTTGATTAAATCAATAAGACATAAATTGTATTAAAAACTTTTTGTTATACCTGTATTTGCTTTTTTACACCTATGCCAACAATTATTAGCAGATTTTCCCCAAAAAGTTATATTACCACCTCTTTTATTTGACTTACATATTCTGTAATGTCATGAAGACTGAAAACGTAATAATCGCCTTTGGGTAATTTGAGTCTGACTGGCCATCACGTGTCTTCTGTCCGTCCAAATGCTGCAATCTGCTTATTTTTATATATTATCATCAAATCCCCCCTGCTGGGTGAGGGGTTGCCTTTTAATGATTGAGGCATAAGAAATGCAGCCACCGGTTACCCCTGCGTGATCATAAGAAGCGATTAAATTGTTTGAAAAACTGAAGTCTTTGCATCTCTTTGCTCCAGCAGGTGAGGTGATTTTGACCCATGGTGTTGTTTTGAAGATTGTTACACACGAGGTTAGCAAAAATCATCTTTCCGGTTTCGGCGCCATATGACCTCAAACAAACAAACAAACAACCAAATCTCCAGATATAAAATATAAAGTCACTAGTACATTATATCATACGATATACGTATACGATATAAACCCCCATCAAATAATGTATTTCAGAAAGCACGATATTGTCTCCATATCGGTTGCATTTAATGTTACCATGTACCTGTTAAGTCGATGGTTGTAACATTTGAAACAATGAACGGTATATCACAGCGTTTGGACAGTGTTTGAAAAACAACTCAGTCGTGGTAAACTTGGTTTAACCGTTTCTGGGTAATTTCTGAATCTTTTATTCATGCAGAAATCAATGCTTAGTAATAACACAGTATCTTGGTAACCAACCTGTTCGGTTTGCTTATTTGTTGTGGATCGTTTATCTTCCTGGAGAGGGTGATTATTCACGTAATGCCCATAGTTTGAACTTATTTTTTCATGTTAGGTGACCGAAAATAACAAATAGAACTAGCTATAGGGAATAAAGTACAAAAAAACTTAATATATTCTAAAGGAATATAAATGCACCCATTTAATTGGTTGTCAAAGCGCTATGTATACATACTTACGTATATTATAATAAAAAATCATAAGATATATAAATGCAAAATATTTAAAATAACGATAATATTAGTGTTACGAAGGCCCAATAAATATTTCGCGGACAACAAAACATTGTACATGCAACAAAGTGAAGGTAACAATATATGCTGATTTGAAATAAATCACGATCTCAGATAACAAACTAATGATGTCAAAAACGTCAGTCCATTAACATTTCTGGTATAACTAATAAGTTCATTTGCCTATGACTAATGGAACTCTTGTCCGTGATAAGACACCAATGTGACATTTGACTTATGACCTCAAAATCAATGAAATGCCATCGTTTATCCACACCCATTTCAGGAATGAAGGCCACGGACGTCTCTAGTTATTTGTCAAACAAACTTTCAGTGTACAAGGTCACAGTGACTTAAACATTTGACCAACTGACCTCAAATTCAAAAAGAATCTTTTTTTTTGACATGACAAACTCCTAACCAGATCTTAGGACTGTATGTTATAGTATTGTTTAGTTTTGTTGGTCGGACAAGCTTTCAGTTCCGCGATGACGTT
This sequence comes from Ruditapes philippinarum, assembly GCF_026571515.1. Classification (NCBI taxonomy): domain Eukaryota; kingdom Metazoa; phylum Mollusca; class Bivalvia; order Venerida; family Veneridae; genus Ruditapes; species Ruditapes philippinarum. The sequence continues at coordinate 95,182 of NW_026860247.1, forward strand.
TGACTTAATAACCATTAAATCAATAGGATTTTTTTCTAGCCATGACCAACCTCCACACCAAATCTTAGGACTATAAATCAAAGAATTCTCTTGTGGGTGATTTAGCAAATTACAAGCAAAAGAATTCTCGAGGTATTAGCCAAACAAGAATTTAGTTGTCAAGGTCACCTTGACCATGACATTTAACATACTGACCTCGAAATCAAAAGGAGTCATCTACTAATTATGACATATATTCGCACCAAATCATAGAAATGTAAGTCAAAGCGTTCTCTAGAAATTAGTGAAGCAATCTATTAGTTTTCAATGCAACAGCGAGCTTGACCTTTGACCTAAAATCTTCAAAATCACTATTTGACAAATACTGGTCATAGAAAAAACATGTATATCTTTTAAGTAATATTTGCAAACGCTTATTTATTCTCAAGTTATTGATTGGACAAAGAAGAGTTGGCGCACGGACGTTCAGACGGTCGGACGGACATTCATCATGACAGAATGTTCCTACTTTTTACACGGGGTATTACAAGTCACTAATTTATTATATTTATGTTACTTTGCTGTGACAAAGCATACGGATTACCTATTCAAAAGGCTTGCTGATAACGAATTGCATACGGCCGAATATGTTCAATCCTGCTTAACGACAATATCCTTGTGTGGATGAGGCAGAAAAATTACCCATTTTTATCACAATCAACCTCACCTTTTATTTGAATAAAATCAGTGAAACAATCCAGCTTATCTTAAAGTGTCCTGATAAAAGTCCGATTAAAGGAATTATATTAAATGTGGCCTTGTTATTATCTGTAAGTACTGTATAAAGATTGCACTTAAAACTACTGTTTGTTTAGAAACACTGAAGAGATTTGGATGTAGATTTCCTAAAGATAATGTAACAATCATAAGCGACATAAACTAGTAGTCTCATATCTAAACGTAATAAGTTTACTATTACTTTTTCCTTTAGTTCAAACCAGTACAAAATGTAAACTATAAACATTCATTAAAACTTGGCAAAAATGAAAAAGCTGCGGCCTTTGTGTGGTTAAACAGATCACGTATTGTATCACGAGGGTTTATTAGTATCATATTCTTGCTAATTTTTTGTTTGAGCAAAATTTACGGGGTTTTTGCGGCAACATGCATACAAGAATGCTATTTTTTGACCCTCTTGCCTTGATTTTTGCAAAACTCAGATTTGATTAAATTTTGGGTAAAATGAATTTTCAAACGAACAAAAGCTGTAGTCATATGAGACAATACAAAGCATATCTAAAATAGTGGGTGGTACTTTAACTGAATAATACACAGCTGTAAATAGATATATACCAAGGAAAGATATATTGTCCTAGGATCAAACAATGTCGAAACAATAATACTCAAATTGAAAAAAAATAAAGTTAAAAGAAACTAAATATTATTCCAAAAATAAAAAGATAAAATAGTAAATCAATAAACACTTAAATGTTGTAATGATGTACCAGACTTTTAAGGCAACAAATATAAGGAGTGGTCATACGAGTCCAGATAATAACCCTGCTTTAGGAATTTTAATAAATAACAATTTCAACTCGATCCATGCGCAAGACTATAATTGTGAACTTGAAACCCTAAAGGTTGCGCTGTCGACGAAATTGAAGAGGGTACAAGTTCGAGTTTACTTAAATTGTCAATGGGCCACAAGTAGAGATCTTAAAGGTTGCCCAAGAGAGCCATATTGATTGTGAATTTGGACATTGTCTATTGTATTATAAACTGTTCATGCAGCAGCCCGAAATATGTGCTTATTCTTTTTTTAGAGTAGAAAACACGTAGTTGCATACAGGAGGATGGATGATTAAGTATTGCTCAGGCATAGACCCGTTCCTGAAATACGAATAGGACACAAGAGGACCCATGGATTGTAAGATTCGTTGTCCTCATATGACCTTGAAAGTGGCTGTTCCGCATCAAAATCAACAAAATAAGCAAACATCATCTTCAAATTGATGACGTTAATGTCTATAAATAGATGGGTTTTCATACAGATATGATTATGATGATTTAGTTTGATAAAGATTGCGGGTATTATCAGCTTGTTTTTCATTTTATCGTCTAACATTTAACATGAAGGGTCGTGTATTTTGTTTGTTCCTGATAGGAAGCTTGTGTGGGTTTGCTGAACTGAGATATAGTAAGTGATCTTATTTTTTTCACCTCAGAGAAATAACGCTCAAACTGTTTATTATTCTTTATTTTTGTTTGTTCGTTTGTTTCATTTTACGCCTTTAGATAAGCTGTAGTTGTATGCATTTATAATAACGAGCCGGTGTACATTTAATCATATTCATATGATTTCTCAAGCTCGTAAATAATTCAGCGTTTAGATGGAAAAAGAAATAGAAAAAAAAAGTTCCGCGCTCAAATCCTGAAAGTGTTTAGATATGAATGCATTTAGAACGTTATGTTGTTCAATATTGCGAAAACAACACAAGGAAATGAAAGTTATCGGGTTGATATACATGTTAGGTTTATATTAATATCACAATCATTAAAATCCGTTCAATTTAGTTTAACATTTTTACTCATAAGATCAGAGTATGCCATTGAAATACGGTCTTATATTATAGAGTGTGAAGACATTTCTGATGAGATCTGTTATGTATATGGACAAAATAAAATGTATTTTGCATCAGTTATTCATATATGGGTATAAATTCATATATAGGTTAATCTTCACTGAAGATGCACCCGAAGCCCGTTGATCTAAAACAGTAAATTCTGTTAAGACGGTTGCTTAAGTGAAAGAAGCAAATGCCGATGCATGATACACTAATAGACAAATAGCTTGTTTATTTTGCATCTCAATTAGAAGCAGCTCATATCATTCTCAAAAGTGATTTGAAAATGAAAAAGATCTGTGCTAGATGGATTCCCCATTTGTTGACAGATGAGCAGAAAACAGGCTTGGGGCGTGTAATGAGCTAAGTTGTTGCTTAAACAGTATCTAAATATCAATGCACCGTCTTTTCCAAATGTCGTCACTGGTGACAAACCATGGGTTCATTTTTTAACCAAAAAGAAAACACCAAAGCAATTTGGATTACAAGTTTCAATATACCATGCATTCTAAAAGGACCATCAGAATAAAAAAGAGTTATGTATCACTATGCCATTTTCTTTAGAACTCAGGTTCCCGTCACTTTGGTGCCTGTTCCTATAGAAAATATGTCCATGCCAAATTTTACAAAAGACAAAAAGTTCTTCGAAAACTTAACAAAAAAAAGACCCGCAACAGGTTTTGCAAAAGTCAGATTGTTGCATGACAACGCGTTATCGCTCAATGTGTATATAGTACAAGACTTTCAGATGCAGAAGAAAAGTCGATGTGCCCTCCAATCCTCCGTATTCATCGAATTTGCCCCCATTGTGTCTTGCTGAACATACCTTTCATGTGGAAAATTTGTTCTGCAATATTCAAATGTCTTCATACTGTATCATAAAAGACTGAAAATGCCTTCAAAGATTGGATCTTTTGATGAATTTGAATGAAACTTTATTTATATGTTTGAGGTGAATGTATTGAGGGAATAAAATAAAAAAGTATTCCGTGAAACCTATAATCATTTGACGTGCTTAGAGATCAATCATATTCTTAGGCCCGACGATCATTATTATGTAGTATGCGATATTTATGCAAGAGTTATATATATGTATGTATATAAAGGCATATCTTGACCTATCAGGAGTTGATTCAACAATAAAATTATGATATATATGCGTTTGTCCAAGTTTAGAAATGTTTCATCTCGAACGCCTCGCATTTTGCACAACTCATCGTGACATGGCTTGTTATCGGACAGATGGTGTAATTACTTCTTGCGACCTTATCGAGTTGTTTCAGAAAGTCATATAAAATTAAATTTATTCTCACGCAATGAAAATGACGAAAAGCTGCAAAGCAAATGTTTAAAACGATTGAATTTGTCCGGTCTCACAATCATTTTGGACATTATAGGAAAATGTACGAAATAAACTCCATTTTAGCGAAATTTACTTGCATTTACGAAGTGGACACATGCTATTATGATATTTACACAAAAGAATAATGAATTTTATTCAATTTTAGCCACGGACTCATACGAGACAGCGTCATATGGATCGTCGTCTGGTTCGGGTAAAATTATTTTATATATAACGCTTTTTAAGCTGTAATTTTTATTTTTTCTGAGAATTTTATATATTAACTTTGCTAAAAGACATTTGTTTTTGTTGTTGTTGTTGTTTTTGTTTGTTTGTGTTTTTGTTGTTTGTTTTTTAATTGAATAAAATATATTGATCTAACTATTCTTTGAAAGTGTTATTAAACGTTAATATGTTACATTCTTTACATCACATAATATAGTACAAGTCGAAAAACACAGAAAACAAAACTACAAAACACATTAAAATGCCATTTTATATGTAAAATTTAACTTAAACATTATATGAAATATTTAATATGTAATATTTGTATTACATTAATTACAAGCGGAGCCATGTGCTAAAAATAAAATATATAATTTTTACTTCACATTGATGCAAAAACGTATTCAAATTGTTTTAATTTTATTTAATATTACTCATTTTCTTTCTTTATGAATATACAAATATAATTTATAAACTTAAATAAAAGTGTAAATGGTTTACTTGTTTTTATTTTTGATTTGTATAGACTACAACTGTACATTTAGTCACGGGTTTTGTGGTTGGAGACAGGGAACCGGTGATGACTTTGACTGGTCGTTAGGTTCACGTAACACACCATCAACGGGGACAGGTCCGGATGGGGATCACACTAGCTATTGTAATTTTTAAACATTATTTTATTCATTTATGTATAACAAAATCATTATCATATGAGAGAATATGTTTATAAAACGAAACAACGATTGCGTTTAATGACTTAATTTTGTAATTATTGTCCATGTTATGTGGCGATGTACCAGCTAATTGGAAAAGTAACACATAAGAAAGCAAGGAACGGACCGATTTTAATAGAAGTTAGTGATTCCATGTAAATGGCCTGTATCATTCGGTACGGACTACCAAATATTAGTGTATAATTAACATTTCTACAGTTTTAAGCTATTTTGGATTTCATTTGTTTGAATCAATGACCAGAATCACAGTTTTGTGAATAAAATTGTACATTTGTTGTAGACGGACAGTATGTTTACATAGAAGCGTCAAGTCCTCGACAAGTTAATGACAGTGCCGATCTAGAAGGGCCGTATTTTAACATATACCAATGGGAAACTAAATGTTTCTCTTTTTGGTATAACATGAACGGAGTGTCGGTTGGCAGACTAAATGTTTATACCGTCAGCAGTGAATATCGTAATACGGCTTGGCGCAACCTAGTTTGGACGATGGATCATAATCGAGGACCAGATTGGCATCATGGTTTAGTCAATATTACAGGAAGTGGACAAATCAAAGTAATATTTCATTTTTTAATGATGATTTAGTTTAAACATTATTATATTTTAGCTGGAATGTGAAATAATTTCTTGCAATTCATAGTGATAGCATTGGCGTTCGCTTCGTAGGATTAATTCGAACTGCTATCGAATGATGAAATATGGTGTTCTAATCCGAATTGAGCTTAAAACCCATGATTCCTAGGTTGAATGACTTAACCACAACTAAATCGACAATGATACTAATTAATTGCTTATGACAACATTGACGCACATACAAGGTCAAACATATGGTATAGGAAAAATATATACGCGGTAGTCCTAATACAAAAATTAATGCTGTTACAAATGCATTCGTGTTTATTTAATTAAAATCTTGTCTGCTTTTATTTATGAAGATAGCGATAAGAGCTGAGAGGTGCAGGTTATCAAGGGGATATTGCCATTGAGACACAAATTTAACGGTGGTAATGCACAGGTATTCTATATCTCCAATTTTTTCCATTTTAAATTTAAAGCATACGGTATTCGTTTGGACAATCGTGATTTTTTTATTTCGTCCTTAGCCGCGATAAAACGATGTACGATGGAAAAAAAACGCAATAGTACGATGGCACGATGATGAAACACCGATGGTACGATGGGTGAAGTTCGATGTTACAATGAGTTTCATCATCGACCATCGTGTTTCAAATCGTACTATCATGCATCGCGGGTAAGGACGAAATAAAAAATCACTATTGTTCAAAAAGAACGACCGTAAAAGCACAAGTACATTACATCAATTGTGTGACCTGCCTTACTTGTATAGGTATTTCTCACCAGTTCTTATTGTATGACTTCTTGACTTAACATAAACTATTTGTCACGCCAAGATATAGATAACCATGAGCACACACATTGTTATTGACTGAACAGCTTCAGAATGACCAGAGCTCTTTCTCACAGCAATTGCACTGATTATTGTAGCGTTAATATTTTTAGATATGCATTTATTACAACATTTTACAATACATACATGAGTCACAGGACACAGGAAATATACTCTAATATGCCTTATTTCATAATTGTGACCGGGTTAATACAGTACAAAATCACTAATATATATAATAAAGAATAGTCACAAGAATATTGATTGGTCGTAAGATTGCAAACGGTCGTGGTATGAATTTATCACGACACAAAATCGTAAATGTAAAGCATGCTTTTGCTTAAGATTACTAATTTGATCTATTTTCTTTGTATTTAATAGAGGATTCGATGACGCCGGAGTATTTTCAATCGGTGACATCAGATACATTGTTTGGAAGGCAGACGACAGTCTATCCATATGGACAACAAACAAGTGACTATAGTCATGGTAATGCAGTTATAGATATAGAAACAAAGTTTACCAGAACACATAAGTCTCGTTTTACCACGGAAGCTTAGCGGTGATACCGTGCCTATTATCTGCATGGAGTACAATAGACGGAACAGAATTTATTTTATTCCGTAACTTTTCAAATGTATCATTTTTTGATTAGATAACGAATATAACTCTATCATTCTTGTAACACATACATGGAATGTTTTACCGTATTTCTACGGAAGGAGTCACAAAACGAAACAAAAAAATCAGGAAATATTTTATATGGTTTTCTCACTATGAGCGGGCTCTACATTCTCCGCATCTCAAAACATAAATGAAACATTAAAGATGTTTTGGCAAAAATATACCCTGGACCATCTTTTGTATTGGCTTTTGCCCTACGCAGATCATAAAATGTCACGTGGTCTAGGTACCACCGTGTCACCGCACAGCTTCCGTAGTAAAGCGAGACTGATGTTTTCTGGTTTTCGAGGATGACATGCAGAACTACTTACTTCAGTATCTCTTGGCCACGAGTTAACCATTTTTATCATCTCGTGGTCACGATTTGACTTTTGTTGCTGTTTGTCCGTTTATTTTTTTATTTCGCGGCCACCAGAATATAAGAACACTCCCTCCGCATGTAACACCTATGATTCCATAAGTTACTTTGCCTGCAGCCAGCAATTGTTTTGAATTTCACTAGTCTATTTTGTATTTGGAACTACAGAAACTTTAAATCAAAGAATGAAAATTGAACAACCAACAATATAGTATGGTCAAACTGTAAGAATGATCTAAGCCTTGGTCTAAAAGTGGGTGACAAAAATTTTTTGTTATGTAGAATTTATTTTGACAATTTTTGGTAAAAAAAGAAAAATTTACAGAATGAGAAGAGAGGGTAACTTTTAAAAGCCAATATTAAAATTTAATTTTAGGGGATAATTTTTGTGTTACACGATTAATATTGGATTACGATTTAAATTAATTACAAAGACGGTCAGAAAAAGGGAAAGATTTATACCTAATTTTTACGCAAAAATTTCCATAAGTATCGTCGTTATCAAAATGAACGCACTGTGAATGTCGTGGAAAAAAAAGTTTTAAAAAATTTCTTTCTGTCACGTGATATTCCACGCAAAAAAATTTTCTTTTTTTCAAATGTAATTTTGCATTTTTTTTATTTTCATTCAGGCCAGGAGTCCGCCTTGTGAATGGGGCCCAATTTCCATTTTTGGTCGTGGGAAAAAAGTTTTCAAAAATGGTCAGTGGGGGAACAGTTTGTGAAATGACCTTTGACCACCTTGAATCGATGGTCGTCTGCAAAATGCTTAATCTTTACCGAGGCAGCGGGTAGGTGACCAAAACGCACTATGTTGGTTTTGTCATGGCGCGACTCATTTATTTTATCTCGTTTATTAGTAATTTTAGAACTCTGTGGGGAGATCATTTTAATGGCAATCAAAATGTCTATAATAAAAATCCATATATAATGAGTATTATATATAAAAGAATCATTGTATAGGATCAAATCAGTTTTTACAGAAAAAGTTTCCTTTTCCAATGTTTATGATACTGTAATATATTTTAAAATTGTTAGTCCAACCGAATAATATTGATACATAACTAATAAACCCAACAACAAATGTTTAGGAAATGGGGTCTACATGGCAATGCTATTACGGGAACAAGGCGTTGGGCCCAATAAATGTTTTGGATAACCGGCAATTTAACGGGTATGAGTTCAAAATATTGGCTTCTTTGCTCTTCAAATGGTGTTGGGTATCAGCTGATTGTACCCACACAGAAGATGTCGGCGTTGATTGTTATGGTAAGTAAGGCCTATTTTACGCCAGATACTATTTTGTTTTTGTTTTTATTTTATTTCACATAAGCTTTTTATTTTTGGTGTCCATGAATTGTCCCAAAAAATGATTCATTTGCCAATTATCTTAACCATCAATTGATTTTGTGGCTTTTTGCAATGAGTACGGTTAAAATGATTTAGTATTTTGTATGGAAGTCAAACACACATGTACTATTTTGTTTACATTTTACTACTTTTATGACAAATAATTCCGTGTTCAACTTTACTTTCTTCAAGTGAGATTTAACAGGCTGTAAGCCATTATATAAACATTATAAAACCTCATGTTCGCGCTTTGTGATAATGAAAAGATTTATTTTGTTTCTGAGGAATAATGTAACCTTTTGTATCCTTGAGCTCAGAATTTATATCTTTCTTTTGAATATTGAATATCTGTAATCTTTTAGTAGCAAGTTTATTTTCAAAAAAATGTATTACCCAATTCTTGTTTTAACAATCAATATAGTTATAAAATTTTTGTCATTCAGTTTAGAACAAACACAAATTATTTAACTGTATGTTTTTGCTGCATTTCTTAACACGTTTCTGCTATCTTGATCTGCCCCGAACCGCCTTTAAAATGATTCACATTTATATTTATGTTCTTGGATTTAAGCACATACAACTTATGAGCAGAACGACAACTTATCCATGGTGGATAAATCAACGTTCTTGGACGCTTCAGGGTATTATGAAATTTTCACCTGAATTGACTTATAGGCTCACTTATTGGTTTTGGGTTTACCCCTTTGGGTATTTTGAAAGGGGTTTTATAGATGCGATTTTTAAAACAATGATTTTTGTCATTTATTATATTTTTTCCCTTTAACATTTTGGACTATGTTTGATAAATTATGTTCATGGACAGCATTTGTTATTTCAACAACAAAGGTCCCTAGCACCGGTATGTTGAATTCAATATTAACAAGAAATATCTTTAAAAAGGATACTTGGCAGTTCTGCTATTACTTGCAAACAAAAACATATTGTTTTTTTTTTCTTTTTGTATTCATAAAGAAATCTTTATTTCAAAGTTAAATATTTGAATTCAACTAGAAAGTGAAAAACTTTAAAGTCTGAGAAACGTAAGAGGAAAGTTTATGTGGTGACATCTTATACAACCTTTAGGTTAAATAAAAATTAGGCACGTAAACCATGTCAGAAATCCTTAGATAATTATTTTACTTGTTTTAGAATGGCTAATGTGATTCCCAGATTAAAATTTGTAATATTAAAATAATTTTAAAATGACCAATGGAAATTCTACTTATATTCAATTCTTCCCTGCTATAAATTCTATAGGAAGTCACACTAATTTTAGACGTCCTTCGGTAGAATGTGGTAAACGTGTAGTTATATGAATAAAGTTTAAGATATACGTTTTCGTTATCGTTTTATCAATCAACCTTTTACTGTAGTTTTTGATCATCGGAACACCTCGGCGATCTCCGAACTTGACGGAAGATTGCCCGAGTTGTTACGATTGGGTAAATTTATGTATAACTATATTAGTGACAAAGCGTGAGACTTGTTTGGTGGAAATGGCAAATACCCGGAAGAGTTTGAGGTATATAGTAATGGACAATGGGGGAAGTAATAATGTGACGATGACTTCGATCCACCAACGATGTCAAGGTCATCGTAGAATGTTGGGAAGATTATTTAGGAGATAAGTAAGATATTTGAGCCGTGTCACGGCAAAACCCCAACATAATATGTTTGCGACCGCAGGGATCCAGTCCAAACCTGCACATTCGCTCAGTCTGAATCAGGATCCATGCTGTTCGTTACAGATACGCCTATTAACAAGTATGAACCTGATAACGAACAGCATGGATCCATGCTGGTCGCAAACCCACTATGTTGGTATTGTCGTGATTTGGCTCTTATTTGTTTGGTTTAAATTGAGATGATAGATTATTGTTGGTATCAGTAGATTCTTTTTCTATTGGTCGGTTTCTTAAGCTATTATTTGAAGCCGATTTAATTTGATGTTGTTTGTTTTTTGTATAATGCGGTTTTCTATGATGAAAGTTTTTGATTTAGACAGTTTCTTTTAGTACTTGTAAGTGATTGCCAATGAACTAGTCGGTTTTCTGTTTAAAGAAGATAATTCAGAAAACATTTTGAAATGATGATTAATTAAGATTTATTTGAAGAAAAGCCTTCTTTTTCCCTTACTTGTTTTATGAGTGAGTTTAGAACTAGTCTTTAATATTATTATCAGCTATGGCGTGGCATATTCAAATGCATATTATGGTCAAGGAAGCGGTCCAATCATAGTTGATGAGCTGGGATGTTATGGGTACGAGTCTGATATCAGACACTGTATTTCGAGAACATGGCACCAGCATGACTGTGGTCACTCTGAAGATGCAGGCGTTGATTGTTCCGGTAAATGTCATAAAAACATGATTATACCTAGAATAATTGAGACGTGTCATGACAAAATAACAGAGTGCGTTTGCGACCAGCATGGATCCAGACCAGCTTGCGCATCCGCGCAGTCTGATCAGGATTCATGCTGTTCGCTTACAAACCCTGTCACAAGTATAGATTCTGATAGCCCTGATCAGACTGCGCGGATGCGTCGCAAACGCACTGTGTTGGTTTTGTTATGATACGGTTTATTTAGTTTTTAAAGCAACATGCCTCTAGATTCATGCTAATTTTCATGAAAATTTTGAAAATGTATTTAAAAGTTAGATATTGTGAAGTGAACAAAAAAAGTAATTTACTTTTTACAAACGGCGCTTTTAATCCACGAGAATATTACCAAAAAGAGATCAAAATATGTAAAATAAGCCCTTACTGTGTTAGGCACACAATAGAAAAATGAAGATAAATACTGCAAAATCAATCATTTATCGCACAGAACATGTAAATTATTATTCAAATCTTGAATCTTTTTACTTTTTTAAAAATATCAGTACATTTTTCTAAAGTTTGATTTTCTTGAAATATTTACGTTCATCTAGAGGCAATGCGGCTTTAACCCCAACCCAATTGATAATGATACCATATATTTTAACATGTGCTTTAAAAACCGTATGATAATAAATTGGTATCAATAATCAAGATAAAAGACAAGATAAAAGACAAGTACATAGTAATCAATAATAATTTACCATCTGATATGATTATATACTGACAATAAATTATTTTATTTTCTTTCAGTGAAATATTTTCAATATCTTTCACTCTAAATGTTACTACTTTCAGCGTATTATTTCGGACATGAAATGACGACAATGTCACAATACACGTACAGAACGACCTTTCCCTGGGGGATGAGAACTACCTCATATCACTGGTGGACACATTACACCACATATAGTAAATATTTGTTTCACCACCTCATAACCCTAACTTTTTGTGTTAATATTTATTATTTGTCAAACATTATTTTTCATATCATTTTACAGATATATTCTGACAAACCTGAAATACAATTTGCTAGTTCAAATAAGATTATTTTAATATGGTACGAACGGCACTGTTTTGTTTTGCGGTGGTTTTTGGTGATTTTTTCTTCGTGGGGGGTATGTTTTTTGTTTGTTTGTTTTTTTGTTGTTGTGTTGTTTGCTGTTGTTGCTGTTGGTGTTGCTTTGTTTCGTTTGTTTGTTTGTTTATTATGGGGAGGGGGTCATTGTTTTTGTTTTATTTTTAAATATAAAAGGTATAAAGCTACAGATGCCATCGATAACCTTCAGAATAATGATCTATACTGTAAGGAAAAAATACATATGTACCTTAATTAGAAGAATAGTCATGGATGTGCTCGTAAAAATAAAAATTAAGTAAATCTTTGATCAAACTGACGACCATATTTAGTATGAAAATAACATGTTTAACAGTGTTTGTTTGTTTGTTGTTTGTTTGTTTTTTTGTTTTTATTATTATAATTATTATCATCATCATCATCATTATTTATTTATTTATTTATTTATTTATTTATTTATCATTATTTATTTATTTATTTATTTATTTATTTATTTATTCTCTCGCAAACTATACCTTTACATCTTTTATTCAGTCTTAATTTTATTAATTTCATTATATATTGTTAGATATATCATTCAAAATCTCACGACAACATTACCAACTATTGCAGGTCTATATTTTCAAAATGCCATAAACGTGGATTGTAATGAATTCACGTGGAACATACTGGTTGACATGAATAAACTAAGACAGATATTTCCCAACGCTAAAGGGTCAGATATTTATCTTGGAGAAAATAAATGCACTGGGATAGAGAAGAATGGTCACCTGACATTTCAACAGGGTTTAGACGAGTGCCTCACAAGCGGGAGGGTACGTTGTTCTGTTGTTAAAGGGACTCCACTGAGGTTGTTTGACATTACAGGACTTATAAGAATTTTTCGAGATTAATGTTCCATTTGATTTAGGTCTTGACCAATAACATGTGTGCAAAATTTCAGATCATTCACTAACTCCGTCTTTTTTCAAAAATAATCTAATTGTGAAAAATGACTAAAATTTTAAAAGTGTTTAAATCAAATTGCGCTAAAAATATAACAACAATGCCATTTTTAATTTATTTCTGATATATAATTTGTCTTTATCTTTTGTCTATTTTGTCTATTTTTCTGGGACTTTTTTGCCCTTGCTAAACTATGCAAGAATTTTTTATGTTTTAAGGCTTTTGGGCCTCCTTTAATATTTCAAAAACATGAAGAAAATGTTTTATGTATTCACTGACACATTTAGAATGAAAATAACCCGCTTTAGACTCAATGAAAAACTTATCAATTTTAGAAAAGCGAAAAAAATATATCTTTTTCATTTTCAAATTTCATTATATAGTTGCAACATGGACGAAATACATACAACAACGAATTGATATATGCAGAGCATGATCCTGTTTACACGTTCATCATACGCCATTACAACTGGACTGTTAACGTAGAGTGTGACGTCACTAGTGACGGAAATGGTTATGGTATGTTTTCATATTTTCATTCCTATTTCTATATTAGAATAAAAAATCTCATTATGAAAGCACATTTTCTGTCCTTCCATATTCAGAGACAAATAGTTGATTATGATTTAGTTGTCCCAAATTCTGCTCTGTTGACGATTTATATTCATATGAAATTTTGATAAGTGAATAGATGATGGAAATTCTTTCATTTTATGGTGGTTTGACTTCAGGGTATGTTGCCAGCGGAACAAGCTCGCCCTCTCCGAGTCTCTCAAGCCCACAGTACCCGGTCAACATTTCGTACTATGCAGACCCAAACTATATGAAAGAGGTGTCAGCAAGTCCATTACACGTGGCTGTAGGGGCACAAGTATACGTCAAGGTCTTTACAGAGACATACGACTGGAACGCTAGAATGAGAGTCGTTTCCTGTTACACTAAACCAACCTACAATGCGCCTGATCATACAAAATACTACCTTCTCAAGAACGGGTAAATTTTTATACTATTTATCTTATCGTTATATTAAAACTAGATGAAGATTTTTCTATCAAGGTTACCTTCTTGTCTTTCCTGTTCTATGTTCATATATTTCTTGTACTATGTCCAATTTTATTATTCCATGGGAAGTAACTAGAGCGTTTTTGTCGTAACCGCCAATAAAACCTTCCATAGTTCGTTATGTATACAAAGTGTTATACTGGTATATCCATATTTCAAAATCGTTTTTATTAATTGTTTTAGATTCTACATTTTGAAAATATGAACACTTGAGAATTGTGTTTCAACATCAAATGTTTTTGTTGTTTTATATTTTTTGTGTACGTACGTTTGGTTTATTTATCCTCGCCGCCAAAATGAGCCATATGGGCTTTAATGTTCTTTTTTAAGTATTTTTATAAAGGCCTTCAATATACATATAATTTCTTCAGGTGTGAAGTTGACACAAACACGCATATAATTTCACAATCCTCCCACGAGACTAAATTTGTCTTCGACAATTTTGAGTACACAAGCAACCATGAGGGCATCTACATGTTTTGCGACACCATCTTCTGCAACACGCATGATTACTCGGCAAAATGTAGGCAGTCTTGCAACCCGGTAATTCGGAGGAAAATTTCTGTGGAAAATGTACCGTCTGATGATAATGAAGCTGATAAGTCATCGGATGTTACTAATCAGGATTCTTAAAGAAAGCAGGCGACGCTAGTGATAACCAAAAAAAAAGATTGAAATAGAAACTTAATTGAGTTTTCTTGATTTGATTTATCAACGGGAAAATTTTTATTTTCTTGAGACTACTTGACAGTTACAATGAACATTAATGGAGTTTATCAGATTTATTTCTTCTTCTTCACAACATGTTTAATATTATTCATTGAAATTGCACAAGTATCCCTATTTCGAGGCCATGTAGTCTTAGTTTTTTATGTTCTTTCTAAGAATAGCCATCTAGTCTTATCATTGCACTTAAAGGTATTTTGTATAAATATTTTTGATGGTCCACCCTAGCTGATAAAGGGTATTTATGTATTTTACGGTTGTCAATATTTAGAGAAGAAAATGTCTATTCTAGGACACATATATGCCGTGTTAACTGTCCATTTGGTGCAAGATGTATATATGACATTGGCAAGTTAAATATGATTAATCTTTGTATGGACATTTTAAAATTCGACACTGTACCTTTCTTGGGAACCTATATATTTCAATCTTTCTTGCGATAACAGTAAGTAGACTTGTACTGTGTATTTGTCTATAATATATAGTATAAAGTATATTTACGCAAAACAAGGTAGATGCCTATGAACATATAGGGAGCCTTTGTTGGAAAATTCCTGATGTTGTTATCTGTAATTGTGCTAGCAAACCTAAACTATTGATTATGGGGAAAATCGAAATCACCTCATCTCCAAGTTTGGGGCACATTTTTTTATTTCTTTATATCATTTTTGTCAAATGAAAAGTTGTGTGATAAAATTAGATCTTAGACAAAACTAAATAGCATGTACGAAATAAACTCTTTTTAGTGTAGATGTTTGGAATTGCCGTAGCTAACTACTCCTAGATTTAAAAGTTAATGCCTCCATCGACTTATATTCTTTTAGTATCGAGAAATTCCTCGAAGATCGAAGATCGAAATTCAGTTTATAGTGAATATTGAGCTAGCTTTGAATTTCGAGCTAGCTTGAAGATCGAAATTCAAAGTAAACCAAAGCTGAATTTTGAGCTGAAGTTGAATTTCGAGCCAGCTCAAAGATCAAAATTCAAAATTTTCAAAAGCCGAATTTCCAGCTGGAGTTGAATTTCGAGCCAGCTCGAAGATCGAAATTAAAAATAAAATAAAAAATAAACCGAATTTCGAGCTGGATTTGAATTTCGAGCCAGCTTGAAGATCGAAATTCAAATATTTTCTAAACCTGAATTTCGAGCTGGGGTTGAATTTCGAGCCACCTCGAAGATCGAAATTCAAAATTTTCAAAACCCGAATTTCGAGCTAGAGTTGAATTTCGAGCCAGCTCGAAGATAGAAATTCAAAATTTTAAAAAGAAGAATTTCAATTTGATTGACCTTTTTTTAAGAATCAACTTATTGCAACCAATCTTTTCAAAACTGTCATGTTTTTCAACGTTCAATTTTCTTTGAACAATTGACACTGACGTGTACGTGTACGTTACGTTACGTTATATTACACTGCAAATGCATTTCCGTAAGTGTTTACCTTTTTCCCTATTGTCAGATTTGTTCTTGTTTTACATTTATATGCCTCATTGTTGCCTTTAAAAGAAAACATTCTGAAATTGTAGTGAATAACCAAAAATCTTTTAAGATACACATTTGACACATGTTCTTTAAATATTGTCTTTTACATCAAGTTTAGTTGGTTTCTTTCACTGCAGGACAGTTCCATTTGGGGAAAATTTAGGAAATTTGAGTAGGTTCTTTTGTCTGTACATGCTACGGACACTGTCGAGGATCTTTTGATGTTTATATGTTCTGTTCACTGACCATATAATCAGTACACAATTGATATGTTAATAAAACCGGGAAGTTTTACATTTATTTAAAGCTTTACTTTTTTATGTGTTCTGACTAATGTCAGATCAGAATTTTTCTTGAATGGTAATTCAGGATAACATCTTGGTTCTTTTTTTATGTAAAAAGAATCCGCATTTGCAAGAATACGAAATTGCGTATTTTAGGAATTTACGGACTTTTGATAAAAAAGATCCATATTTAAGTAAAGTAAGGACTTCGTACAACAAAGTTGCCGTATATTTCGAATGTACGAATAACGGAATATTAGTCATGTACGTATTGTATGATATAAGAATCTTACACTTGCTCCCGGTACAGACCGTAATCACACTGGCAATAGCTTTCGCAGAAGCGGTGGGTCTACCGGTGCGGCGATGGAGATTTCGTCGCAGAAGCGGTGGAAAAACATGGCTGTCGGATAGTATTTTGCTGGTGTTAATAAGTTTATGACTTATTTGTAACTTATGTTTTTATGTTTTACTGATAACACCTAGTGAGACTGGAGCCCACATATGTACTCTTCCAACTTATTACACGCATGGGGTGCAAATCATAACGAAGTATGCAAACACTTCTGTACAGTTTGACGAGGGGACGCCACTTTTGCCTAATTTTGTCTACAACATTACAAATGTACTCAAAACTACCCCTAGATACACTGGCATCGCATCGTATGAATGATAATTACACAAAACAAACATATTTTGGAATTTATGGAAATTGATATAACCATTTTCATATAAGAATTGACTAAAATTGATTACAACGCAGACGGCGGTGGATTCGATTGCAACGCAGTGCGGTGGGCCCGATCTCAATAATTCATGTTTTTTTTAACGTTAAAGTAACAGACACTTAGGAGTTGAGCTCTAAACGCCTAAAAACACAAATGAAATATATATTTGTTAATCCTAATACAAATGGTCGTTAAATATACCAATGGAAGTAAAAATACGCTTTTTTGAAAACAAAATGACCTTCAGATATGCTGTATATAAATGCGCTTTGAGCCGGCCTTGCTATAATCGGAGTCATCCGGGATAATGCAAGTTCTCACAAGATGAAGTTTGATATTGTTGAAAAAGAAAAATATAATGAAAATATATAATAAGTACCGGTAATATATGTTTAATAGATGACTCGTGTCGCCTGTTGACAAAAGGAAAATGAGAAAATATTGGAAATAGAATTAATTGCAAGGTGATTTGAAGGATTTGCGATTTTTTTTTCTAACACATTTTTTATCTTGTGTATATTTTTGACGTACAAATATTTACTTTTTCTTCAAAACAGCATATATGTAAGTTTTATTGAAATATATGATAAGTATATTTGCTTGAATTAATAAATATACAATTATTTGGATTTTAAAGCAGCACGCCTCAATATTCGTGTTTATTTTCATGAAAAGTTTGGAAATGTATTTATGTTTTACTTTTACCACGGTTCACGTTCCTCCTTGTTAATTTGTGTCACCCTCAGTAGAGTTAAAATATAAACATAGAAATTTGATTGATAATGTCTGGCAGAGCCAGACGTCTTTATTGTCTAAGAATAGATTTTGATATAATCAAAAGATTAACCAGAAACTTCAAATACGCTTTCATATAGAAAACAATTGTAGCAAACGTTAGAATAGATGACACAAAGTTGGACAACAAAAACCACCAAACTGTGCAACCAAAGGAGGAACGACAGACCGTGAAAAGCAACGAAAACGAAAGAGCGACAATTTAAATTGTGACTTACAGATACAAACAAAAATATACGATAATTTGAACGCGTGCATGTCCAATTCGCTCATAGGCCAATAAACAACATTTTCGTCTACTTTTTTTTGTCAGGTATTTTTTAATACTTTATTTCAAAATGCATTCTATAATTTTCTTTATTACATGCACCCTTTTTTTTTTTTTTTTTTTTTTTTTTTTTTTTTTTTAGCAGAAACATCCCTCGTTGGTCACGTGATTAATGGCGGTACAGTTGTTTTTTTGTCGCTCCGCAAATTTTAATGTTTTGATGCAATAATCTGATAGTTTTTGGAATTTTTTTGTGGATATTTATGTGAGTGTGTGTGCGGATATGAAACGATTTAAGTGGCAATAGATTTTGTTATGGGTAATAAGCATAAAAGGAAAAAAGGCAGTAGTGATAGTGACTATGAAAAGGGACAAAACAGAAAGAAGATAAATACGGTAGGAGGCCCGTCGGGGAATGTTTCGGTGAGTGAAATATTAAGTCAGACCAACAGTATATTATATGACGAGAGTGAATCTGAGAATTTGACTATTAATAACGATAGTGTTTTCATACCGACTTCGCCTGATAGAGTCAGTGAATCCAATATGGCGGCAGAGAGTGATAAGACGCCCTCATTGTCAGATGTTATGTCTTGTTTGAAAAAATATTGAAGGTAAATTATGCAACATGGACAAGAGACTGGATGCTTTGGAGGTAGTAAAGCAAAAAGTTGATAGATTTGACAATGAAATTAAGAAGCTATGGGTTACATTAGAAGACAAGAATCGGAAAGTGTCAGATAGAGTATCAGTGGTAGAAGACAAGGTAGAGAGTTCTGACTTTGCACTGGGTATGTTGAGTGATAAGGTGGTTACATTAGAAAAGGAAAGAGATATTTTAAGACAGGAAGTTACTTACTTACAATCTCAATCAATGAGGAGTAATTTGTTATTTTCAAATATACCAGAGGTTCCGGCTGGGGTACACGAGGATGCTGAGGCGACTGTTAGGGAGTTTATCTGTGACAAGATGAGGGTAGCGAAGGATGCGGTTGATAAAATGGTGCTAGAAAGGGTGCACAGAATGGGGTCCAAACAAGATGGTAAGTGCAGAACAATTGTGGCTAAATTCCTTGAATACAAGGACAAGGAATTTGTGAGAAAACAATGGAAGACTTTGGAAGGCAGTACTTACTACGTCAGTGAACAGTTTCCGAGAGAGGTGGTTGAAAAGAGAAAAAAGCTCGTTCCTAGGATGAAAGCTGCGAGGAAAGAAGACAAGAGAGCTTGGATCGCGTATGACACTTTGTATATAGATGGGAAAGCAGTTAAAGACTAGGGGATTGCGGAGGGGGAAGTAAAGGTATTGTCATGGAACGTAAATGGACTTTCGAGGGCCAAAATGGAATGCAGTGAGTTTATAAGTATCATAGCTGAAAATGACATTATATTTTTATTTGAGTCATGGACGTGTTCTTATAGTAAAATTGAGTTGGCTGGTTATTCATGTCACAATTTTAACAGAAAATTTCAACATAGACAGGCAAGGAGAAATAGTGGTGGTGTTGTGCTATACTATAAGGACTCGGTTAAAGATGGCATTGAAATTTTGAAAAATAGGCATGATTCTATGATTTGGTTAAAACTTGACCATACGTTTTTTAAAACGAATAATGACATGTACATTTGTGGAATCTATTTATGGCCTGAAGGTTCGCCAGCATATAATGTTGTAAATATAGATTTTTTTTGAATTTTTGGAGACTGATATAAGTTATTATAGTGAGTTTGGCGATGTATATGTGTGCGGCGATTTAAATAGTAGAGTTGGTTTAAAGCCGGATTTAATTAGACATGATAATGTTAATGAATTATTTGATGATCAAGATTATATTCCAGATGTTTATAGTGACAGGGCCTCTTTTGATACAAAGTGTAATAGTTTTGGGTTAAGACTTCTCGATGTTTGCAAATCCTCCTGCGTGAGAATTGTTAACGGTAGAATTGGCAATGATCAAGGTTTATTTACATATGTGTCCCGTAACGGTGCGTCGGTGGTGGATTATCTATTATGTAAAGAATGTAACTTTTCTAATATCACGTGTTTTACCGTTAAATCTATGAATGAATGGAGTGACCATGCACCAATTACATTTTCACTCAGTTGTAATAATGTTATCGACTATGATGATGATATATATGTTTCTAAATATAAGTGGTCACAGGTACATAGGGATTCATTTAGAGCCAGTCTTATTGGCCAATTGCCACTATTAAATCATTTAGTACATGGTATTGAACCAACAGAAAATTGTATAAATGAAGTTGTATCAGGGTTTACGAATATTGTTAAAGATGCTGCTGACAAATATTTTTTGAAAACTTATAAAGAATCAAAAACAACATGTTTTATAGATTCGCCTTCTGTTAGTAACGCTGAGTGGTTTGATGGAGAATGTGTTAGCGCTAGAAACTGTTATCTAGAGGCTTTAAGGGTTTTTAACAATTGTAAATCAAATATTAGTAGAATTCATTATTGTGATTGTAAACAAAAGTATAAGAAGTTGATACAAAAAAAGAAAACTCAGTATAAGATTAGAAAATTAGAAGAAATTGAAAAGCTTAGACTTTGTAAACCAAAAGCTTTTTGGAAGTATTTTAAAAAGAAGAACTTTAAGTCAGCAAATTCAATTACGCAAGATGATTTTTTTCATTTTTTTTCAAAACTTGAAGATGACATTTTTTCATGTCAAAATGAAGAAGCTGAACAGTTTAGTGGTACTCATGATTTTGACAGTTGCTCTGTTAATGTCGAATTTGACCGCCCCATATGTTCTGACGAAATTATGAAAGATGTTAGAAAATTAAAAACAAATAAAGCATATGGAAATGATTGTCTTTTAAATGAATATTTTATAGAAACTATTGATATTTTGATGCCGTATATATGTGATATTTTTAACGTTATTTTAGAGTCTGGAGTATTTCCAGAAAAATGGAAAGAAGGAATTATTATACCCATTTACAAGAAAGGTGATAAAAATGACGTCAACAATTATAGAGGTGTCACACTGTTAAGTTGTTTATCAAAGTTATTTACATCAGTATTGAACCTTTTTGTGAATGGAATCAGGGAATAACGGATGCACAATTTGGTTTTAGAAATGGTAGTTCAACTATAGATGCAATATTTTCTTTATACACTTTAATTGAGCATTATCTTAATCATAATAAAAGGTTGTACGTAGGTTTTATCGACTTAAAGAAATGTTTTGATTCTATATACAGAAACGCACTATGGCTTAAGCTTTTTAAATCCGGAGTCCAAGGTAAAGTTCTTAGAATAATTAAAGATATGTATGATGTTGTAAAGTCATGTGTTAAACACTGCAATTCTTTTTCTGAGTTTTTTGAATACTCTATTGGATTAAGACAAGGGGAGATAATGTCACCAGTTTTAGTATCATTATTCCTCGACGATATAGAATTATTTTTACAGGATAGTATAAACAGCGGTTTGTTAATAGATGACATAGTTATTATTTTATTGTTATTTGCTGATGATATGGCTATTTTTGGAAAAACACCTGAAGAATTGCAGCACAATCTTGATTTACTATATAGCTATTGTACTAAATGGAGCATTGAAGTTAATGTGTCAAAAACAAAAATTATGGTATTTAGAAAAAGAGGAAGATTAAAAAGAGATGAAAAATGGACATATAATGGCGCAGACATTGAAGTTGTAGACAGTTTTAATTATTTAGGAACGTTATTTTCATACAATGGTAATTTTGACCTTAATAATGAATATTTATCTGGCAAAGCATTAAAAGCTTTAAATGTGTTATTATATAATTGTAAAAAATTACCGCTACGATTAAAAGTACTCTGTCAATTGTTTGACTCTTTTGTAGGTTCGATATTATTGTATGGCAGTGAAGTATGTGGTTTTAGCAAGTCTAAAGAAATCGAACGGTTACATTTAAAGTTTTGTAAACGTATACTTAAAGTATCTATTAATTCGAGCAATAATGCTGTATATGGTGAGCTTGAGCGATATCCTTTGTATATTTTACGTTATTGTAAGATTATTAGATTTTGGTGTAAAATTGTTAATTCTGAAAATATTATTGTTAATAAATTGTATAATTTAGCGGTGCAAGATAGTTTAGAAGGTCATACGAATTGGATAAGTCGAGTAAAAAAGATTCTAGACGATTATGGATTTTCTAATATTTTTGTAAATAGTTATGATAGTTTATCTTTAAAACATTTCCAAGTTGTATTTAAAACTAGAATGATTGATTGTTTTAAACAAGAATGGTTTGGAGCAGTTAGCAGAAATGGTATCCTTGATGAATACACACATTTTAAAAGATCCTTTACATATGAAAACTATTTAGACATAGTACCCTTTAATTTAAGATTTTTCATTACCAGGTCACGTATTTCTGCTCACTCTCTTCGCATTCATACCGGAAGATTCGGGGAAAATAGAATACCTAGACATGAACGAATTTGTTTAAACTGTAACTTACATGACATAGAAGATATTTACCACTTTGTATGTATATGTCCTTGCTATCGAAATCTTAGAGTAAAGTATGTCAATGATATTATATATAAAAGACCATCTGTATTCAAATTTTATGAATTGTTAAACAGCAATGACAAAAAAGAACTATGTAATTTAGCAATGTACCTAAAAGAAGCTTTTAAACATAGAAATAATATAAATATGGTAGTACAATAATGTCACATGCAAATTGTATTTTATGGAGACCGTTTCACCATGTTTATTAACTATGATAAGTTGTATTGTAATATACTTTCACTCTCCTGTTATTTGTAGATCAGTTTATATGAAAACAAAAATTAAAATTGTATTGATTTGTAACGCTTTAATCATGTGCAGAATATTTAGTTGTTAAATATATATGTGTTGAAGATGATGTACTATGTACAAGTCTGAATAAAGATATGTTCTGTTCTGTTCTGTGCAACCAAAGGAGGAACGACAGACCGTGAAAAGCAACGAAAACGAAAGAGCGACAATTTAAATTGTGACTTACAGATACAAACAAAAATATACGATAATTTGAACGCGTGCATGTCCAATTCGCTCATAGGCCAATAAACAACATTTTCGTCTACCTTTTTTTGTCAGGTATTTTTTAATACTTTATTTCAAAATGCATTCTATAATTTTCTTTATTACATGCAGCCTATTTATAGCTTTGTACACGTTAAATAAAAATTTGATATAATTTAATTTTAACATGTTAAGTAAATTTAAAAAAAAATGAAATAAATAAAATAAATAATACATAAAGCAATCAAGCTTAAATTAGTGTAATCATCAACAGATCTTATCTCACCTCATCTCATCAATGTATTAGAATTATATCACAAACGGTTCATAAGTATACAATGTAAATAAAGTTCAAAATAAATTTATGATCAATGTGTTAGTGGTACATAGTTAATGATGACTCTTGTGTGTTAAACTACAAAAACATTTTGATTTGTTAAATCGATAAATTAAATTCAATATACGAGTATAAGCTATAATTAACATTTAAGCGATACAGAGTTATAAACATAATTATACATCAATATGTTGAACTAGTGTCCAAACTGGGATTCAATTTATCAAGACATTTTATTAGTTATATTAATGCATAGTTTGTAAAAAAATACAAACTCTAAGTATTTTTTAAATAAATTTATTAGTTAAAATTACCATTTAAGCACTACATAGTTAACATACACCCCAATATGTTAAACTAAAGTCTAAAACAGGGATTGTTTTATAAAAAGTAGCATGTACATGATGCATAGATTGAAAATAGAATACAAGATAATTTTATAATAAATGTATACATTATAATAAATTTTTAAACAACCCATACATGTAGTTAACATTCACCCTAATATGTTAAACAAGTATCTGAAACAGGGATTGTTAAAAAAAAACTTTTTTATAAGGTACATGATGCAAAAAAAAGCGTATAGATCTACATGTATTTACTTTCATTGATATATATAACAACTATATGTGTTAGGATTAAAAAATACATATTTCATTTGTATTTTTAGGTGTTTGGAGCTCAACTCCTAAGTTTCTGTGACTTTAACGTTAAAGGAATAGGAATGGATGGATTGATGTCTGTCTAATATAAATATTCATCATTTAAAAAGAGGTACCATGACAGTTTTTCTGTTGACATCAACCCTATAAGTGAGAAATTCGTGTTTTAAGTCACTATTTTTTACTTGAGAAATAAGTTCATGGGCGCCGCCATTTTGGCCTTCTGTCATTCTCGCGAGACAGACGAGACCGAGATTGTGACGTGTTACACCCACTTCCGGTATAGGTATACACGCTGGTACAACTGAAATATATCTTGATGAAGAACTTATTAATCTTATTGCGTACATTATACATTATTTATGAAAACATCATATGGAACTGAATTGCTTTAATTAATTAATTAAAGACGCCGCGACATTAATTATCATTTGTCCGATTTTCAAGCTTGCTGATGATCCCACCACATGATTTAAGCAATGACTGCTTAATTTTCAAAGATAAGCCATCAATTTAATTTGGGTACTAATAACTTGGATACTATGAGAAACTTCTTCAAATTAACGATATTATATCATTTTATTTTGTACTTAATTTTCGCTAGACAAGCTGTCCGAATAGAGTAGATCGCCGGTCATGTATCTTTTTTTTCAGCGTAAAATATCAACTAAATCCAATATGCAGAGATCTGCTGAGGACGCGATTTTCCGCCATTGACGCTAAAAATGAGAATGGCGCAGGAAAATCGGCAGCTAGACTTATATCGTATGAAAACAAAACTGTCCGTTAGGTTATTTAGGCACCCAGTTAACTGGCACCAACAGCAACAAGTTGCCCATTCTCCTGTAATTACGCATATTCTCGAGTTTATCCAGTTCCATATAGCTTTTTTCCACGTTATCTACTTACCCAATCCCTTTCCCACACAGATACGCATTTCTACTACCGTAAATTTAATCCAATAAAATAAAAAATCAGAATTCTACTTAATATTTAAAATGATTATTGGTGACTGAAAAAAAATGTGTTGTTATTTTATGAAATGCTGTAATTTACAGTATAACTTGACAGGTGCGGAACTTAATTTCCCCTAAGGTCATTCAGTTCACTGATGAAGCGTAAAAAAAATAGATGTCTATTTCGTCATTAGAATATTTGACAAGGGTGATTAACCAATCAGGGCAACATTGTGCATGATCAAAAGGTCTGTCGGCACAGAGGCATACAAGGAGCAATAAAAATCGTCAGTACACAGTGTGACAGGAACATTTGGTGCAAATTAGGAACAATTAAAATGGATAATGCACAGTATTAGACATAAGTAGTAAGAACCAGCAATTGTGTGAATAAATTATGCAAATTAGATTTTTGAGCAGCCAATAAAAATGTTTTGCCTGCAGTTAATATTAGGCTACGATTACAAAGTAAATAAATACCACGCAGCATCATACGTTGACAGACATGTTAACAATTTACTTTTCAAAATAGTTGCTTATATTTTTGAAATGTGTACATCAATTATAACATATGTTCACACCTTTTAATTTGAAGGTCAGAATCAAACTGCAAAAATTTAATTACATGTACTATTAAGAACACGTTTTAGTAGGATTTTTATAATAATGATAATTATCGCCGTTCAATAATTAAGAGCCAATTATTCGTTGGTGCGTTAAATAATAACATGTGTATTTATTAAATCTGTGAAATATTGTTTAATTACATTAAGATGAGACTTTAATGAACATAGCATTGTTTGGAGTAACGGGCATCACTGGCCTGAAGTGGTGCGACCGGTAGACGTTGATTTTTTATTTGTTTCTTTATTATTATTTTTTTTGATATTGTTACGTATTTTGAACCATAAAAAAAATCTCCTCTACACCTCCTGTGAAAATTGTCTGGTCAATACTTTATTATATTAATATTTCTCTACGATTCAACTAGATTTATCATAAATCTAAAGATGTGGGGAAATGACATCACGCGCACCTGTTTTTATACGGCCAATACACAAACATGGACGCGCCTACTGATTTGTAGAAATCGGTGATTTAGCGATTTAAATTTTGTTATCATTCGTTAAATATTATTATTTGGCGGCAGAAAATTTGCAGATTTATTATTTATAGTATTCTTTTTCTGAAATCAAGTTTTTATTCTAACCTTGTCTTTCCCTTTAAAAAAAGACATAAATGATATCGGGCCCACCGCACTGCGTTGCAATCGAATCCACCACCGTCTGCGTTGTAATCAATTTTTGTCAATTCTTTTCTGAAAATGGTAATATCAATTTCCAAAAGTTCCAAAATATGGTTGTTTTGTGTAATTATCATTCATACGATGCGATGCCAGTGTATCTAGGGGTAGTTTTGAGTACATTTGTAATGTTGTAGACAAAATTAGGCAAAAGTGGCGTCCCCTCGTCATACTGTACATAAGTGTTTGCATACTTCGTCATGATTTGCACCCCATGCGTGTAATAAGTTTGAAGAGTACATATGTGGGCTCCAGTCTCACTAGGTGTTATCAGTAAAACATAAAAACATAAGTTACAAATAAGTCATAAACTTACCGACACCAGCAAAAAACCATCCGACAGCCATGTTTTTCCACCGCTTCTGCGACGAATTCTCCATCGCCGCACCTGTAGACCCACCGCTTCTGCGAAAGCTATGGCCAGAGTGGTAATATCTAGCTCGAGGGTAACTGTTTACGGCAGTAACGAGGCTCTGCTGAGTTTCCGCATAAACAGTTACCCGAGAGCTAGATATTCCCGTCTGTACCGGCAGCCGGTGTTTGATTCTTTTTCTTGCATATTACATACCAATTATTTTCAGAACAGAAAATACGAAACCTGATATTTTCATTATGCACTTTTTTCTTATAGCAGTGTATGAACTTACAACTTCATTCATAACGGTTAAGTGACGTCATCCTAAAAACGAAATTCATTTATAAAAGGCAGTAATGACGTCATTTAAAGCACGCGACTTGTCCTACATGGGGGTGTATAGCACCGGTGTAAACGGTAGATAATCCTGTCTGACATGCAAGAATATACGGCCCTGCACATCTCCGTATTTTAAATTTCAGACCTATTTCTAATAATTTATATAGAATTCCGTACACTTTGGTATATCTGCAGTGGTTATAATATCATTTATAGCGGAATTTTAACACACAAATTTATATCAGCATAAAGAAAAATAAAACAATTTCCGTCGAATACAGTAGTATTTTAGAGAATGTGTCTACTTTAAATACAGGCGGTGATGCGGCAATGAAAAAACTGTTTTGTCGGGAGAATGATAATGGTACCATTAAAATAATATTAAACATGATAAAACTAGGCTAAAAAGGATTATTCGAATATATAGTTGATGTTGGGTATCGGAGGTTTGTCCTGGTCGTTACGGAAGTGACAATTGACTCGACAATCATATATTCCATAAATCTCTACCTAAAGCATCTGAAATAGATCTTTTCTTTACGTGTATCTCGTATGTTTACAAATTATTTTAATTACTCTCCTACATTTGAAAATAAGTACTCGTACAATTGTAATATAAAATTAGGAGCTACCTATGACGCGGAAAGCCCTTGATTTGATAACAAGCATAAAATGTTCAATATGTACACAAGATCTGTCAAATAATGAGTAAATTTTAAGATATGAATGAATAGGTGATGTTCAGCCTATCATGGAAGTATTCCGAGTATTTCCGAATATCTCATCCGCCATTTTTATTTTAATCTCTAATTAAAGTATTTTTTTATATACTAGTATTCAAACGTGATGATTTATCAAAATGGATATTAAAAAATAATTTCTTAATAGCATCATCGTTACTTCATTTCTTCTAAATGATTAATATTTATTTACTGATTTTCTATATCACACTTCTACCGGAAAAGACTGCCACTAGCAACAGTCTGAATTTTGTTGGCGCTTTAAAACATGTTGTTTTTTTTTTCAAAATCGTCTTGAAATCTTATTATAACTCAAATATAGCACCAGACTGGCGGCGTCCAGCTAACTAAGGCTTTTCTCTAACATGTTAGAATTAGACATTATATTTTTTACTTGATTTAAATGTGATTTCAATTTAACTTATACAAGTCAAACAAGTTATGTAAGACCGCGTGTAATTTATGTAGATACTATTTTTTATTCGGTTTTCCCCCAAAGGTGAATGAAAGCAACTTCTGAGTAAGTGCGCTAAATTTCACTCTATCCCTGCTGGTATTAATAGGTTAGAGTAATTCGTGAAATACAAGAAGTGTTGAAAAACGTGGTTTTCATCGAGCTAACTCTGTATTTTGTAAGGCATTCAAACAAGAAGGAAGTGTTCATGTATATTTTAGGACATAAAAATAACCAACGAGTCATGTTTAAACGCGCTGGAAGCTCCGGAATATTCCGGAAAATAACATTTAGTGTGGTGCTCCAATACTGTAAATAGTCTCACTCCGTGCGAATGCTTCCGAACAAAAATAGTCCAAGTATATATAGTTATCATTGCGATGAAACTTTCTTCTATATCAGTGAAGTTAATAATTTGACATAAAAATAACAAAACGCAATTATCTAGTTTTGTTAACAGTCAATAATGTATGAAGCCATGTTATTTGTGCGCGTTTCCGTTCTCCACTGTATATAGGGTTTGCCTAAAATACGAAAGTGAGATTTTTGACGAAAGTGAGCGAAAGTGACTTTTAAAATATTAATTGTAACGTTTTAATAGACTTTTACAATAAAATTGCAGTTTGTAGACGTATATTATTAGAAATTACTTATATTTATTATAAAAAATAATCATAATAATGATTTATTCGGTTTTTATTTGCATAATTTATATACACAAATTCTTATATCTTCCTTTCGCTTACATTGAAAAATACGAAAGTGACTTATAAAATATACCGTTTAAATTGAAATTATTTTTACTATTATTGCACAAATTGGACGTATAATATCAGAAAATGATAATATTTACTTTCAAAGATTATCATTATGATGATTAAATCGCCATTTATTTTGCATAATCTCTATACACAAGTTATATACAGAGATCTTCCTTTCGCTCGCATTGAAAAATACGAAAGTGGCATACAAAATATCAAATATACTTTCATAGACACTGAAACTGTGATTACTTATTCATTTAAATATTTACTATTTTTTGGACTGTATTAGGACATTTTATGACATTGTAATCTGAACTTTATTATCATATTTTATTGATATACATTAAGGTTTGAACAGTCGTAACGGTTTTTCTATATATCTTTGATAATCCCTTATTTATCACAGTAACATGTATGTTAGAGTTATTATCGACTTAGTAATAGTATAGCATGATTTTTATGAACTATAAGATATAATGCATTAAAGGGACGTGGTCAGTTATCTTTAGATTACAATTTAAGCTAAGCCATCAGTGAACTTTGAATAATGTTAAATTTTCGTTTTCGTTTTAGTATTGTTTAAAGTTAAGTACTCGGAACTTAAAATCATAACCACGTTAACATAATCAGAACTTTTCAATAAACGTGTTTAATTTGCACATTATGTTACATCCATATTAAGATATTAAGATAAACCATACTTAAAGGTTCTATAAACAGGTGATACATATATTTTATGAAAAATCTGTCATAATAATTCAAGGTATTCATGTGATAACAAATCTTGAATGTAACTTGTAAATTTTGGGCATTCGATTCTTATTTGTCAAATATATTTACGGACAACATTGAATTTCTTATACAGTACTTTCTTGGGTTAAACTATTTAGAATAAATTAGTATTTCTTTTGAGCTAGAAGATAAATAAGAGCTTTCTTCTTTTTCTTATTTTTTTTTATCTAAACATACCTTTTATGTTGTTCACGTGTTTTCAGATTTATTGTCTTCATGTTGTTTGTGTCTTAAAAATATTAACAAATTCTTTTGGATTATAAAGTTCAGGACAATTCCACACCTCAGAAAAACCAAATTCATCTAAAATTCCTTTTACTTTATATGCCCAGTTTTTTACTCCTTTTTTACACTGATTTAATGTATTTATATACACACATTTAACAATGATATTGCTTGAATGTATCACTTTAAACCAATATTTTATTATGTGAACATATCTATTAACATAAAGTGGGTATCTTCCTAGCTCACCATAAATTGCTGCATTACAAGAGCTTATTTTCACACCAAGAATTAACTTGCAAAATTTCAAGTGTAATCTCTCTATATCTTTAGATTTTGTACATCCCCAGACTGGACAAGCATAATTTATAATAGAGCCGACAAAAGCATCAAATAATTGTAAGGAAACAGAAGGGGATATTTCAAACTTGTTAATATTACATATTAAAACATTCATTGCTTTCAAAGCTTTACCTATAAGATATTGATTGTGAAGTACAAAGGACCCAGTGTAATTAAATACTACACCTAAATAATTAAAATCGTCAACAATTTCCAAAGCTTCATTATTATAAAACCAACGTTCATGAGGAAATACTGGTCCTCTATTCCGAAAAACAACTATTTTAGTTTTGGCGGTATTTACCTCTAGGCCCCATAGATTACAGTATTCAAATAAAGAGTTTAATCTTTGCTGTAAATCCTCTTGCGAGTTACCAATTATTACCATATCGTCGATATGACAACACGTGTTTGCATGTAAACATATTCATACTTTATTTTGTCTCATTCGTATACATGCATTTTTAAACATATATACAACTATTCACATAAAACCTACATAAGACCATTCCATTTAATAATTTCAAGAGACATTATAATAATGAGAAACACATTCAAGACCTATTACTGTTAGATTAGAATCAAACAATATAATTACAATATAATATATAAACAGAATATTAAATGTTAGGTAACACCATCTTTAATCAAAAATTAAAAACTGCCCGAAAAAGACGATGTAAGAAATAGAGAACTGTAAATCGGGACCCTAACGCATAAATTGTATAATTCATGTTTTTGCCAATTATAGTTTACATAATAAATTTCATTTTTCATCTTAACATATTTAGTTTTATAAAAATGATAGTTACTATAGCTTATAACATACGTCTACAAACTGCAATATTATCATGAAATTCTATTTCAACGCTATATTTGATATTCTGTAAGTCACTTGAAAATCGTCAGGCTCACAGTAAGTGAAAGGAAGATCAATGTCTTAGCCTGTGTATAAATATTATGCTAATAAATGAAAATCAAATCATATTGATTAAAGATACTAGTTTTGATAATATACGTCTACAAACTGCATTATTAATATTAAATGCAATTTAAACGCTATATTTGATATTTTTAAAATCACTTTCGCTTCCTCTCCCTAACATTGAAAATACGAAAGTGAGCGAAAGTAAGATCTCTGATATTGCTATATAGAAATAATGAAAATGCATGAATATTAAAACCTCATAATGATTTTTAAGTATTTTTATTCATTTCTGAAACTATGCGTCTACAAACTGTTATATTAATATAAATTCAAAATAAACGGTATATTGAATGTTTTATAAGTCACTATGTAGTAAGATCTATGTAGTTGTGTATAGAAATTATGCAAATAAATAGCGATTAAATCATCATATATAATGATTATTTTTGAAAATGAATATTATCAATTTCTGATAATATACGTCTTCTTAGAGCAATTTTAGTAAAAAATCAACTTAACCAGTATATTTAATATTTTATATGTCACTTAAGTATTTTTCAATGTGAGCGAAAGGAAGAATTTCTGAACTTGTGTATAGAAATTATGCAAATAAATGGCGATTAAAATCATCATAATGATAATTTTAAAAAATAGATATTATCAAATTCCAAAGCTATACGTCTACAATCTGTTATATTAATATAGATTTAAATTAATCGCTATATTTGATATTTTTAAGTCACTTTCGTATTTTTTCAATCTGAGCGAAGGAAGATATCTGAACTTGGGCCTGTCTAAAACGCGGACGCCTTAAGCGGACAATATAAACATATAGGGAAAACGTTGACAATATAGACAAAGAGGAAAAAAGCGGACGATATAGATATATAGTGTAGACTAATTGGTGATGATTTGGGCATTGATGAAGTTTATAAAAATTATGTGTAATTGGATTTATACTTTAATATATAAAAAAAATAATAAATTAGCAAATTGGGAGAAATATTAAAGTAATTTATGATTGAATGTCAATGAATTTTATATAATATTTATATGACACATTTTCGGAATTTCTAAATATTGAAAACTAATATATGAACAAATGGATCAAATGAATGTCTTTAGAATTACAATGATGGTACTAAATTGGCAACAGCTGATATGTAATTAGGATATGTATTTCATTTTGCATTGTTTTTGTCTGTCTTTATGTGCAGTAGGCGGACAAAATTTTTGTTCGCAAAATAAAAAAGCCTTGATTTTTCAAAATCAAAAGTTTGTAAGAGTAATTTTTAATTTTAAATTATTGATATAAATAAGTAATGACAGGCTGTTGTTTTTTATTGATACAATATAAGCAGAACCGTGCTGCAAATTAACGGTAATTATATAAGTGTGAACAACACGCTACTGATTAATCGTGTCGGCACTTAGCTAGAGATAACATAATACGCATTTGCGGACAATATAGATATATAGGGAAACGCTGACGATATAGATATAGAGGAAAAAAGCGGACGATATAGAAATTTAGAGTAGACTTAAATATGATGAGGTGGAATCGATGAAACTTTATTGAAAATGCTGTATAATAGAATAATATATTCATATACGTAAAACTTAATGGCAAATAAGATAATTTTTTTTTTTTCAAATTACGAATGAATACTAAATTGACCACATTAAAAAAAATAAGGATAAAAACTTTCATTCACATTTGTACAATGATTTTTGGACAAAAACACGCTTATTTATAAATTCATTTTTTAAGGTAAATTTTAAAAGTTTAATGGTCGTTGATAAAAAGAAAAAGGCATGCACGTATACTCTTTGGGACGGACAGTGTTGCAAATTAACGACAATTAAGGTTGTCAACAACATGCTACCTGATTGACCCTGTCCGCTCTTTGCCCTATTTTTGCAGACAATATAAATATATAGAGAAAAAGCGGACGATATAGATATAGAGGAAAAAAGCGGCGCTATAGATATAGTGTAGAATGATGTGTGAGATAAAAATTATAATAAAATAGATAATGATAGTGTAAAGTGATATTGTGCAGTAAAAACGAAGATAAAGAATGAACTTCATTTGCAATTTTATTTAAGCAATATAACACATTCGGTACAAACACATTCGGTACATGAATTATTTTACACATACAAATAATAATATCAATGTAACAACTTATATATGTATATAGCTATAAAGAATATAACAATCACATATTTTAACAAAATTACATAGACAATAATTATAAATATTAAATAATTTTATCACTATATTGTTTCCTTTTTACTTAAAGTTTTCTTAGTTTGGATAAAGAAAAATTCCGTCATTCTTTCGTTCAAAACCCAAATTTAACAAATTTCCACGGATTTTATTGGAATCGTAAATAAAGATCTGTACAAAGACGTTACGTAACAAAAAAGAAGTAATAAAAGCAATTGCATACAAATCCACATCTACACTATTATTTTGTTTGATAACATTTGGTTCGTGACTGTGCAGTTCGAGTTGAAATTACAACACCATCTTTTCTAGTTCATTAAAAGCGGCCCACTTTTCTCGGTTAGCTGCAACCACCATTTCGCCCAAGTTTGTTGTCGCAACATTATATTTACATATGGTTTGAATTCCAGTTTCTTATTATTAAGTCAATTATGTCATTTTCCGTGGGGGGGGGGGGTGAGGCCCAATCTCTGTCGCCAGTAAATTAATTATTGCATGGTAGAAGCCAGATATTTTTTTATCTATAACAGTTTTCTTATCTCCCGTTCTATACATTTATTTCGTCAGCGTTTTTCCTTCTATATCTATATCGTCCGCTTTTTCACTATATGTCTATATTGTCCGCATTTTCTGTAGCCACTTTATTAATTGTACAAGGGTGAGATGTATAAATTCAAAATAAACGGTATATTGAATGTTTTATAAGTCACTATGTAGTTAGATCTATGTAGTTGTGTATAAAAATAATGCAAATAAATAGCGATTAAATCATCATAATGATTATTTTAAAAAATTGTATCATTAAGTTTATAATTTTTTACATCTAAAAAAATTGTAATTTTTTGTAAAATTTTAATTAAAAAAAATATTTAATTTTTTAAGTCCCCTTTTGTTTTTTTAATTTTGAGCGGGAAAAGGGAAAATATAAAAATTTTTTGTAAAAAAATTTTGCAAATTGGGGTTTTTTAAAAATTTATTTTATTTTTTTTTTTTAATTTTAAAAATTTTAAAATTTTTTCTTTTAATAACGTCTACAAACTGCAAGTTTGTTTTAAAAACTATTTTAAAAATTTTTAAATTTTAAATTTTAAAAATTTTTCTTCGGTCACTTTCCTCACTTTCGTCAAAAATCTCACTTTCGTATTTTAGGCATACCGCTGTATATACGGCTCACAGCCTGAGAAATTTCTATGTTCGTGAAGTTGGCAGCCTAACAGCCTAGCTAGGCTGTTAGGCTGCCAGGCTGTTAGGCTCACAAATTTCGAAGCGTCAAAGTAAAAAAAAATAACAAAACTCAATATAATATTTTAAAAAATAAAGATCGCGATACTGAAATTAGACGTGGAACGGTCTAAGTATGTGCTACCGATTCATTTACGACGGTTTTCATGTTTGTACTACCCTTAGTTTTCTTTAGGCTGCTAGGCTGCAAGGCTGCTAGGCTGCTCACCGTCAGAATGAAAAAATATGTTAACATAAAGTTCAACATCTTAAAAAATAAAGATCACGATATTGAAAAAAGGCGTGGAATGATATAAGGAAGTGCTACTGATGTATTTCCAACTGTTTTCATGTTTGTACTATTCTTAGTTTTCTTTAGGCTGTTAGGCTGCCAGACTGCTAGGCTGCCAACTTCAGGCTGCTAGGCTGCCAACTTCAGGCTGCTAGGCTGCTTGACAGGTTTTCTTTCTATTTCATTATAGGCTTTGAAAATAGAATATTTTAATAAAAGTAAAGTCACATGACTTTTTTTAAACATACCAAATGAGTTTATATAACCCTTGCTTTATGATAAACGAAAGAAGGTTTGTTTTAATTCCCGAATCTTTTATTTCCTGATATTTTTGGATCTTGTAAAAAAAAGATTTTTAAAGATATTTTCTGAATATATGATTTGCATCCGATCTGGTAACACGTACTTGACTTTACCGGCACGGGACATCAGAATCGTTTCTATTCACATATATTTTGTTGATGAGTGAAAATAGCACCGAAAGATACAAAATGCCTAGTTTATAAAAAGAAGGAAGATTAACAGTTTACAGCAATGATGGAAGCGGTCTTATATATCGTGTCATTGGCAGTTGAACTTGTCAAAATCGTGCTTTAGTTTAAACAAGTTTTATTACATTAAAAACATGTTTACAAACATATTATACAAAAAATGAGTATATATCAAAATGAAAATGGGTTGGAGACAAGTTATAACAACAGTAGATTAAGCCCTTCTCTTCGTGCTTGATGCAGATTGGTGCTGCACTATACGTAATTTGCACGGAAGTTATATGGGAACGGTATTGCTCTCGTGATAAGTGCTACATGGGTATCATATCTTATTGTATCGTTCAATACGTTATTCTTAAATTGAGCAGCACAGGTGCAAATATGTTTGTTAGTTTTATAGAATTCTCATTTCCTGACTACTGTATTATTTTGAAACTGTCTGTGAATATCAGATTTCTCTGAAATGTAAAATGTAAAAAGTATTTGAACACATACTTGTAAGGTATGTGAACGGGCATAAAACAGTGATTAGATACAGAGCAAAATAAAAATGATATACAATTTAAACAGCTTTTTAGCACATTATGCATCAGAAATATATATTAAAATATTTAATTCTTTAGAAATGGCAAATATGTGTTTAATACTGTTTTAATAATAGATTTAGAGTATATGAAATGTTTAACAACGTATGAAATTTGCGCTGAATGTGCAGTAATGGTTCGTAAAAGGTAGCCAACATGTAAACAAAGTTGTATTTTTGACTTCCATACAAAATGCTCATTTACTATGATTATACCCATTGCAACAGAGACAAAGAGCAAAAGAAAGTTCATATTTGAGGCAAATGAGTATTTCATATGTAAGTGTAGCATGATAGCAAATGTTTTTTAGAAATAGAAACGATAGCATTTCTAAGCCATAGTCCTTTAAGGGAGAGAGAGACGTAGGGATGGTCAAATACTGAGTTTATTTAATTTGCGTCATGTATTATACATGTACTCATGTGGTACTTTTCAAGTGTAACAAGCTTAGAATACACCAAATTCATGAATGGTATAGCAATACTAAATAGACTGACAATATCAGCTCTGTGTTCAAGGATCTACAGATTTGTCTGTTGTGGTCTTTATGTAAAAGAACTGCTGAATAAAAAGGAAATGCTGTATGATTCTACATTCAAGGGAAAGTATTCCCATACTAAAAATGGTAGATCTTAACTTCAAATAGTATTCTTCTCAAGGTATTATTATATTGTGTTGCTATGACGTATGTACTTATGTATTTTGTCTTTGTACATGTACATTGTAGTACATGTATATTGTACAAAACTAGAAGATTTAACAATACAGTACGACATTTTTTCAGGTTTTGTAATTTATGACTTTGATATTGATTATCATGTTCGTTCTAAGCTTTGACTGTGACATACTTAAAATATTAATTTAGCTAGGCAAAACTTAACATTAGCTTCCAGTTCAAAATTACACTGCTCAGTGGATGCGCTTCGTTTAAATAACAACAACAAAAAACTGCTTTACAAGTGAAATGAAATTTGATAGAAAATATCGATACGAATCAAAATGAGAGTGCGCCGCCCGGGAATGGAACCCGGGTCACCGGATTTGAAATCCAAAGCTCTACCTACCGATCTTCGGACTGGCTCGAAATTGAACACCAGCTCGAAATTCGGGTTTTGAAAATTTTGAATTTCAATCTTCGGGCTCGCTCGAAATTCAACTCCAGCTCGAAATTTGGGTTTTAAAAATTTTGAATTTCGATCTTCGAGCTGGCTCGAAATTCAACTCCAGCTCGAAATTCGGGTTGTGAAAATTTTGAATTTCGACCTTTGGACTGGCTCGAAATTCAACTCCAGCTCGAAATTCGGGTTTTGCAATTTTGAATTTTAATCATCGAGGTGGCTCGAAATTCAACTCCAGCTCGAAATTCGGGTTTTGAAAATTTTGATTTCGATCTTCGAGCTGGCTCGAAATTCAACTCCAGCTCGAAATTAGCGCTTTAAAAATCATGAATTTCGATCTTCGAGCTGGCTCGAAATTCAACCCCAGCTCGATATTCGGCTTTTGAAAAATTTGAATTTCGATTTTCGAGCTAACTCGAAATTCAACTCAAGCTCGAAATTCGGCTTTGGTTTTAGCTAGCTCGAAATTCAAAGCTAGCTCGGTATTCACTATCAACTGAATTTCGATCTTCGATGTCAGTGATAACTTCTCGATCATAATATGTTTGGTCTTGCTCAAGGTTGTACAGTTGATGTGAAAGTACACTAAGTGCTTGAAGGCAACAGTTTGAAGGAACTTCACAGTGCCACTGGTGTAAATTGAGGAGGAACAGCTGTAAACAAAACCTTTGTTAGCTTTGTCTCCAATCTTGTAGGACCTGAAGTTTTCGAAGAATTTTCCAGTACCCACAAGGCTGACTATATGGAAATGCTCGACGAATTTGAGAACAAGAAAAAAATGACCAAACCTGATTCCATGGAAACTGTCACGATAAGGATGCCAATCCAGTTACAGGATATGTTTCAAAAGTCTGCAGACACATCGTTGAATAACAAGTGTTAAACACAGAGTACAAAAGTAAAATAAAGATCGTTAGGGATAAGATTAGAATTGACGCTGAAGTGTTTATCTCATTCTTCAACGTTGCTGTTACAGATATTATTACACATGTTCGGGATTTAATTAACTCTCTTCAAAGACCGGTAGAGGCCACCTAAATGGTTGGTGGATTTTCAGAGTCCACAGTTCTTCAGAGGGCTGTTGAAGATGCCTTCCAGAGAGAAGTTGTGGTGATTACACCAGTTGACGCAAGTCTCTGTATTATGAAAGGCGCTGTCTTGTTTGGCCATCAACCTTCTAAAATCACAGAAATAATATCTAGCTTTACTTACAGGGTGTCAATGACGGTACATTTTGTAAAGGGAAAACATCCCGAAAGAAAAAAGATAAAGATAGAAGGGCAGAAGATGTGTGATGATGTCTTCGACAAGCATGTTCAGGTTGGACAAACTGTTGTCACTGGTGAGACTCAGATTACACGCACATATTTTCCATCCTCTGAAAAAGACCAAGGATATTCGATCGTGTTATATAAGTCGACAAATCCAGATCCCATGTTTGTTGATGAGTCCGGATGCGAGTTTGTTGGGCTTTATTTTGTGGAGCGAGAATCTGATAGAAGAAACGACTCTATCGATGTTCGGCTCATTTTTGGTAGTTCAGATATCGTTGTTGAAACAATTAAATGTGACGGAAGTGTACATAAAATGGATTTCAGAATGGATTAAACTAAATGGATTTTGGATTTTGACTAAAATAATATGTTTGTATGTATCATTCTGTGTGCATGTTTGCTTAAGTGCAGAAAAGTTTACATTCGCTATGGGCTGAAAGTGAGTATGAAAAAGGAAAAATCTTCTTTTACTGAAAATGACAACCAAGTGAAAAGGATTGAATATGTTTTTGGATGAAAATTGAGTATAACTAGTCAAAGGTCGAATTCGCTATTGTCCGAAAATGGTTACCACGTGTTGTTTTGGATTAAAGTTGTTGTTGCTATGACAGAATCTGTTAGTAGTTGTCATGCTTAAACTTGACTGGTTGTGTGTTTGTCAAGTGTAAAGGATAATATGTGTTTTTACTTGAAAGTTATGATCACATTTAAAGATCATATGTGCTTTAATCTGATCTTTTTTGAATTTATGTACTTTTATCTGAAAGCGGTTGCGACAAATATAGAAACTATATATATATGTACTATTTAAGTGGAGGTAGTTGTAACTTGTAAAATAAGTTTTGTTATTGTTGTTATTGTCGGATTTTAATTCCGACCAACACAGTGATATAGGGATTTCCATCTGGGGAAATCTCAGATGCTCCTCCGGGAACCGACGGTGGTGAGGGCGCAAGTGGTTTGAAGTCAACGACCTAAACCAGTCGGCTTCGGACAACGCTGAGTAAAATGAATGTTTATATTCATTGTTATTAAAATCAAATGTGATATGTCGAAAAGTTACTTTCCTTCAGAAATCGACAATTTTCTCTTTTTGATAAATAGCTTAGCTGTTATTCACATAAAAATTATATTATATCTTTTATTGTTTAATGTATCATGCTAAATAACATTTTTGCGTTATTAGAAAAATTATCTTTGTAAATGCTGAATGCTTGTTGATTTATGTCATATTTGAATAAAAGTAATGCAGCTTGTTTACTGCTTTGGGTTCTTTTATAAGAATAATACAAATTGGTTTTTTGTTTTTAGGGTTTTTTATTATTTTTTATTTATTTATTTATTTATTTTTTTATTTTCCAAAACTGAAAGTGATGAATTTCATTTTGGCAATGATCTTTCTTTACGTTGAAAATTCTTTATATAAAACAAATTAACTGCCTGTCATTTAGTCTTTTCTTAAATCAACACTACAGAATAGGGTTTGATCCATCTTCATATAGTTGTTGAACGATTACTCACAAAGTTCATATTTTAACGTATTTTTGCTAGGGAACACTCTTTGTGTTCATTTAAAACAGTCTACATAAACGTAAAAAAACAATTTTAAGCAAGTGGTGAATAACATGTTTGTATACTGATGTTGAAACTTGGACTCAGCAATACAAAAGTCAAATATTTTATATATAATTGGTTTTTAACGTAACTACAGTAATTATTTAAAATAGCAACCATGTTTTAAAATATACTAAGTGCTAAGAATGTCCTTTGTATTTGTCTTTAGATCTTTGGATTTTAGTAAACTACACAGATACTCAGATTGTCAATGAAAAATGTTTATTTTATTTCATGTGTCAAACGGACTCGATAAATAATGATTTTTTTATATAGATTTTAATTTTATAAATGAAAAGTATATAATAGCCCGGACAGCCACATCAATAATTCATTATTGTTTTCTGTAACAACATACACAAATCAATTCAATTTACTACAATAGGAATGTCACAATTAATGTTTTTGCAACATCAGAAAAAATGAAGGGCACTTTTTATTTGTTTGGGTCGTCAGACCAAACAAATAATGGTAGCAAAAACTTCAGACGCTGATGTTTTTATTTGCAAATACCGAAAGTAGTCCAAACTCCTCGGAGCCGTAACTTCCCTTCATATGTACATTAACGCCGAAAAATTTATGGGGGTTCACTGCGTAAATATTGTCAAATGACAGGCGCATTAATTTTCGTTACGAAGAAATAGTTCCCGATTGGTTGAAGATTTCTAATACTGTGTTGTTCTTATAGATATACTTGCTTATATTCAGCTCCATGATTATTTACTTCAGTGTTAAACAACGTTAAACAACAGGTTTACCGTGAACAAAATATATCGAAATTCATATGGGTTACAAACTCTAATTTAGAATAATATGGTATTATTCAGCATGTCATCTTATAACTCCCCATGGCAGAGGGGTTTCCACGCTCGCTTCAGAAGCGAGAGGTCTGAGGTTCAAATCCCAGTTCAGGCAATTCATGTTGTTTTGTTTTTGTTTTTTTTCTCTGTTTTTTTTTCTCTTTTTTTGTTGTTCTTTTGTTGTTGTTTTTTTTTTGTTTTTTTTTTTAATTGTTTAAGCAAATAAACATTGAATTGAATATCAGTGTTGCAATTAGTGTTATAGCCAATTTACTATAATAATAACACTGGAAATAGCATTGGTGACACTATACAAACAAATTGGTGTAGTATCCCACAAATTCAGCGCCTTCTGTGTTTTGATTTATATCCTTGTTCTGAAATTTTAATCTCGCTAAATTGAACTATAAGGAAAACAACTGATTGCGGGTATATTTGGTACATCAATATGTATATATATGTATATATGTAGGAAACGGACGTATATAAATAATGTATAGATTAAATCTTAAAATGATAATCACTCGAGTTTTCATGTATTACATACATAACTAAACTTTTATTCAAGATTATAGCTACGTTTTATCTTATTTCCGTGTTGTCAAAAAGGGGGAGGATGCGACGCACATAGTTCTCCTATAAACAAAATGAAGTTTACAATCGTTTTGGTTGGCGTCATGGGTGTTTTTTACATATCATTTTGTTCTGCAGGTAAGTAAATTTTATATTTTCCAAAATGATGTTTTATTTCCAATCTGAACAATATAAGTGATATCGAACCATTTAGTATTTGTCACTGTATAGTTATAGACTCAAATCTCTCAAAGTTTTTCTAAGTAGATTATAAATGATCGGGGGAAGAAACATTGTGTAAAACATTCTCATCAGTATATAGGACTTCACTATCATTGATTATCAATATGTTCATGTATTATTTACTGCAACTTTAAATGATACTACAAAAGGTTTATTTTACGAGACTGTGAACTGTTAGTGGCTGATTGTAAACACATATCTAGATCAAATCATACATGCAAAGGATTTATCCTGACATTTAACGATATTACATCCATTTCATCTTTGAATTAATCAGGATCGATTTGATTTATTGGCTTTATACTTTTAAATGGACATTTCTATATCTCTATTTTACAAGGCAGAAAGTAAAGCAACAGTTCTTGTTTCTATGGCGGTAGTATGTTAGCAGAGGCTATCTGAATTCGGGGCACTAATATGATAAATTTTGTGAGCTTTACGAATACAAAAAAGGTTAATGTAAATTCTCTACAATTACATGACGAAACACAATTAGTGCTATAAAAATTTCGTTCTTGGTTTGAAGGCAATTATAAATCGAAAAAGACTTGAGAGCGCTGTCCTTGACCATGTGCTACTAACTTTTTTAAGTGGCAACAAGACTGAAAGTCATAGTCTCAAACGAATCATGTACTCTCAAAACAATGTCCCTTGTATAAAATCATATTAAATTGAATTATATGATGAACGAGCTGCTATAACAACATTATCGTAAAATCATTCCAAATACTTATTCTAATTGATTGAACTGGAGGCTAACATTTTGTTGATTCCACAATATGTTCCATTTCTGTAGGAATGTTTGTATCAATTTGGCAATTATTGATCCAGGTCAAATACAAGATGTAAAACGCCTAAAGGGAGACACAGGCAAAATTTTCATTTCTTCTTTTTTGAATTTGTCATTCATTAATATGTAAATGTTCTCAAAGAGAATACACTTGGCAATCACAGGAACAAAACTTTTCTTCTTTAGGAATAAAATGTTGGTTTCTTAACTTGACCCACGTGGGTCAGGTTAGAGCGTAAAGATTTCACATAAGTTGTCACGGTGAAAACGTCAAAGAACACGTCAAATGAATGCATTAGCTTTTTTTTTTCAATCATACAATATCTACAATATCTGTTATTGTAACTTCCATGGTTTGTTCAAGTCACATGACTAGTTTTAAAACTGATCGATGATTCTGTCGGCAACGATATTTCGGTCAACATATATAGATACATTGTATATATAAATAAAATGTATACAAAAGTTCATGTTGGGACTTTAACAAATGTTATTTTTGCATGATTAGAGTACATAAGATAATTTTTTAATATTTTTGTGCCCCATCTTTAGTTGCGGGCATTTAGATTTACCCTTGTTTGTCTGTCCGTCTGTCCGTCTGTCCGTGCGTCCTTCCGTCCGTCCGTCCGTTCACTTTTTTGTCGCACTTAACTCAAAAAGTATTTGACCTAGAGTCATGAAACTTTACAGGAATGTTAATAAGCATGTGAAGTTGTGCACCTTGGTAATTTCGTCTGGATATTTTTAGTATTTTTAGAGTTATTGCCCTTGACTTAGTAAAATTTTGCAATTTTCAACTTGTGTCGCATGTAACTCAAAAAGGATTTGACATAGAGTCATGAAACTTTACAGGAATGTTGATCAGCATATGTTGTTGTGCACCTGGGTATTTTCGTCTGGATAGTTTTAGTATTTTTAGAGTTATTGCCCTTGACTTAGATTTTTTTGCAATTTTCAAACTATGTCGCATTTAACTCAAAAAG
The DNA here is from genome assembly GCF_026571515.1 of Ruditapes philippinarum. NCBI lineage: Eukaryota > Metazoa > Mollusca > Bivalvia > Venerida > Veneridae > Ruditapes > Ruditapes philippinarum. The sequence goes on from NW_026860247.1 coordinate 139,081, forward strand.
GATTTGACATAGAGTCATTAAACCTTACGGGAAAGTTGCTCAGCATATAAAGTTTTGCACCTGGGGTATCGCTTGTGAATTTATCCAGTTATTTCCCTTGACTTAGTAAAACCCGTTTCATTATGTTGTTATTTGTTCCTTGAGTGCTTGAGTTAGAATCAATCAACTTTACAGGAATAATGATCAACATCACTAAAATACAGGAATAAATATTCACATCACTGTGTAGCTATGCATCTGGGACTTTGCATGTGGATTTTTTTTCAGTTTTGTTATAGCCCTTGACTTACACTAGTATAATTTTGCAATTTTCAACTTGTTCATGCATAGCTCAAAAAGTATTTCACTTGTAGGCCTGAAAGTTTACAAGAATGTTGGTCAGCATGTGTACTTATGCACCTTGGGGTTTGCTTGTGGATTTATTCAGTATTTGTAAAGTTCTTGCCCTTTACTTAGTATAAGATTTTTAGTTTTCAAAAAATATTTGACTTAGAGTCATAAGATTGACAGAACAGTGGCGCGGTGGGGGCACCCATGTCCTATGGACACATTTCTAGTTGTCATTCATTTGCCTTAGTATCCTTAATATTTTTAATTGGGATAAGATAATGGGATTGAAAAGGGATTGTTTAAACGGTCAAATATGTGTCTAAAGCATTTAATAAAAATGATTCACCTTTTCTACAGGTACACAAAAATGCATTACATACGAAAACATTTTTCGGTGCTATTGATACCAGTGGAATTTGTTGAAGAATGGATTTTTAAATTACATATTTTAAGTTAAATTATGTCGTCAGTGAACACATAGTTCTAAATGCAAATTTTGTCTTCCTTAATTAGCTTTAATAACATGACAATGAAATATGCTTAGCATGGTGTCGGGTTTTTAGAATTGATATTTTATTTGTACACATTCACCTTTATTACTTTCGTGAAATTCGTATTTCATGGTTTCGATGTAAATTTAAAATGACTCAACTAAGGTTATTTGACAAAACAGAATTTAAAATATTTTAATGATTTGTGTACCAATTAATTTAGTATTAGCCAATAACATGTTTGCAAATTTTCAGCTCATTCTTTCATCCTGTTTTTCCAGAATAATCATTTTTTATAGTGAATAATAGATCTAAAATGATAAGCGTTGCACAGTGATGTTGCGATATTCATTTTAATGTCATCAATGTTTACAGTGACCCCTGTAAGGTTAGTTGATGGTCCGCATCGTTACGCCGGGAGACTAGAGGTTTACTATAAAGGTGAATGGGGAAGTGTATGCGAATCATACTTTGACCAAGATGACGCAGACGTCGTTTGTGGCATGATTCGGAACACAACAATTGGACTGATGTAAGTACAGATTTATTTTCTTTTTGAAAATCGGTTGAAGTATTAATAATCGCTGGTGCCCTTCCAGTTTATTTGTTGTATAATCAGTGCCTTTCATAACTGTTCTCGTAGCAACACAGTTGATATGTAATGAATAAGTTCCACATTGTATCATATTTTGACGTACAGGACTAACAATTATTTAGTTTATTACATATACCTAGCTTCATGTTATTATGTATATGTATGTTAGCTGTTCAAATATAGAGCTTTTACCATGAGTATATATTTGATACCATAAGTTACAAATATTTGATATGCGCAGTTTCGCATATTCCATATTAAAGGAATATTCTGGATGGCTCGACTTCTTTGATACATTTAGTACATTTAAGTATGTTTGTTTGTTTGTTTGTTTGTTTGATTGGGTTTCATGTCACACCGACACCGTATATGTCATATGGCGACGTTCCAGCTTTACTAGTGGAGGGGGCCCTCAGGTTTCCTTCCTGCATTATTTCAGGCACGAACGGGCACCTGAGTAGAATCACCGACGTTCCGTAAGCTAGCTGGATAGCTTCCTCACATGAAAGACTCCAAAGTCTCTGTCGGTATTCGAACCCACAGCGGTGAGGGGCAAGTACCGAATTTAATATATTTATCATTTTCAGCAACGCTACAATACATGGAAATAATTACTACGGACAAAGCCAAGGACCTGTTATTATAACAGACCTTCAATGTAACGGTACAGAAGATGAAATCTTTTTCTGCAAGTCTGATAAATGGAAAAGTGGCCACTATTGTAATTATTATTATCAAAATGTCGGTGTAGACTGCAGTAAGTAATTTCTAATTTCTCTAATTTCTATTCATTAATATTTAGTTAATGGTGATTGTTTTGCCTTCATTGTTCCAATATCCGAACAATAATGCAGTTAAGATGACCTCTCCAATGAATGATTAAAATGATGGTAAAAAAGATATCTTAGCCTAGAATTAAACTTTAAAATGACCTTGGATTTTACGGCATAAGGACTGCAAATGTTCTTTCTGTTTTCAAACTTAAATGTTAAATATTCAAAACCAAGCAATGAAAGAACAATAACTTGATGACAGAAACTCATTTTTAAAATGCAAGTTATTGATTACAGGTGTTTCAAAATTAAAAGTGTAATCTACTTCTTTGTTTCTGACCTATCAAACCTATGATCTTGTATTTCAACTAACTCTTAAAACGGGTTCGGCAATTGATAAGACACACAAGTAAAGCTATATAATGGCGGTTATGGAATGGGAGGGGTTGAAATATTATATAACGGCAGGTGGGCAACTATTTGTACTACCAACTTTGATACTAATGCAGCAGGCGTCATCTGTAGAACAATGGGATTAAGTTCAAGGTATAATGATCTCAGAACTTGTATGAGTTTTATTCAATATCATATTGGTATTTTTCTTTCTTAAAAATGACTTTTGATTACATCTACGTTTATGTCATTCTAATTATTCATACTGTTAGAGAGACGGCATTATGTGAATTTCTTTCTGATATGAAACATTGATTCTTTTCTTTTTATTCTGGATGTTTCAGAAACACTTCATATGACTCATATTACGGATCAAGTCGCCCCGGCTATATAGTTACCTGCGGGGGAGAAGAAGAAGATCTCAGTCAGTGTTACATATATGAAAGTTACTGCAGTTCATATTATCACGTCCAGGTGGAATGCGGTGGTAATACAACTTTTTGTAATCCATATTTGATTTGGTTGCACGGTTCAAATTTTCGTGAATGAAGGCATACACCTAATTTCGAAACACCTGATAGATAAAGTACTTGATAATGATAGTAAAATACTCTCTTATTTAATTTCTATATTCTTGTTTAAAAAAAGAAGCAATGGAAGTTTGTTGAACTATGTTTTACTTCTTCATATTTATGCCTTAATTTCCTTTAGATTATCTGATGGCATGTATTCAAGTCTGATATGATATGAAGAGTCAATGTTCATTGTTTAACAACTTCTACAACTATTGTCAATAGGAGAATAGTTTGAACTGTGTGTTAGGGTTGCAAGTCCGCGTGATATTTTTTTATTATACGTGTGTATCTGTGTTTTTGTATTTTATTATTTATTGTGATTCATGTGATTCCCTACCGCACCGCGTGGCGTCTTTTCTTTTCAACTAGCTCTACTGTGTTTGATATAAGTAACGTCAGGCCTACAGTGTTAATTGATCGAAATAAACAAAATTCAGAAAACAAAACACAAAAGTACAATATCTACAAGAAAATAGTTTATTAAGACATATTTTAAAGTGTTTAAAGTGATGACCGCCAAATGAACACATCTGCGGATGTTTCAGAATTCAAAGTTTTACTAGTTCATGTTTAATGTTGAATTCTGCCGGTGGTAAGGGACGTGGACGGTAGCTTGCAATTACCATTTCTGTCACTGAACAGACTCAATCAAACCGAGCCTGCAACATTTTCAATTTTGACGTTGGGCTTCGTTAGAAATTCTGTTGCTGTTTGGGGTTTTTTTCGTTATTTTATGAATCTGGTCTTAACACGAAGGTGAATTAGCTCAAGATGAAACTTTTTTCAGATACAGACATTCGGTTTATCAATGGACCGAATTCAAAGCATGGTCAACTTCAAGTGGAGTATCAGGGAAGATGGACGGATATTTGCTACGACGGGTTCGGTCCAAATGAAGCTCGTGTTGCCTGTAAAATGATTAATGGTACAGATGTGTAAGTTGATGAATTGATACATTAGAATCATTTTCTTATATGAAAATATATTTGATAAAGATTCAATTTCAAAATTAAAATTTTATTTTCATTAAAATCTTAATTTTGACGTGCATTATTGCTCTGAGGAACATGCATGTTTCAAACATTTAACTAGCGAGACATTAAAGAAAAAATAGTTGACTGTTTAAATGAAAAATATGAAGACATTGGTCTTACCTGATATATTCCGTTTGCTTTTTACCATTTTCTTACATCCTGATATATACACGAAAGCTTGACAAAGAAAAAAGTAGAGAATGACAAAGAGAAACTTATCGCGGTCTGTCCGGATAGTATCAACAATCAGATTTACAGTGGAAAATGCCATGGATAAAAAGCCTGTGTACTCTTGGGCTTGGTTGTTTACATTTTGTGATAAGTTAAAGATCATGATGTGGTTTTATCGACAGCTAAATCTTGTACAAATCTAAATTTTCCACACCTCTCGCCCATTATAGTTTAAAGATCCTGTAACACATTTTATTTTGGTTTTATGCTCAAATTAAGATTGATCAATATTGTAAGTTCCAAAAAGCATCATTTATAAAGATATTACCGAATTTAACATTTCATGTAAATAAAGGAAGGTAATTATATTCTATAAAGTCTAAGTCAATTTTTTCAATACGAAATGAATGCATATATTTTAATGATTACATATAATGTGCACAAATATTTGCAGTACATATTTTACATATTCTTCGATGTTTGAAAATTATTTTAAAAGCATAACTATATACATATATAAAATATATACACGTGTGTTATACAACCTCAATTATAACATACACGATCTTTAAAGTTGAGATAATGTAGGCGTACTTAATTGGTGAAATAAAACAAGGTTTCTAGCAAAAGTCATCGCACAACACCAAACAGTGAACCAGTTATATATTTCAGAGCTGGTACTATAACACGAAGGTATCATAGCGGATATTCCTACAATGTTAGGGATTTATCATGCACAGGGAAGGAGGATGATCTATCACAATGTTTGTCTGGAAGATGGGGAACATATTCCAGATGTCCGTCTTTATATATCGTCGACCTAGACTGCAGTAAGATACTTTATATGTATATATATACTTAAAAACATGCACTATAAAGACTTATGACCAGTGATATGGCATATGCAGTTTGTGTAACCGAGCTTCTATCTACCAGACGAAGGCAGTAAACAGAACAGTTAACAGCCGTTTATACACAACCATATACCCTGCCAAAAGACTTTGTAACATATTTATATTATCGCTCAGTTGCTTCCTATGACGAAAATAAATATGAATTAATAGCTTTGCAAAAGTCGTGCTTATAGGTAATATAAATGCATGTATCGCTATTGTGCAATGAAAATCATTTGAAATCAATTGTTCTTCGTTGATTTCTGCAAAGTTGTGTTTATGTATCGGTCATAGTTTATGTTAATCCATCGGAATAAAATACCATTGACATCGTTTTTATAGAGCAAAATCGTTGCATCTGATATCATGTTAATCTGATATCATGTTCTACGTCTCTGTCGAAATCTAGCATTTTTCTACAGAAATATGTCTATATTCCTGGTATAGATACAGTACGACTGATGGACGCAGGCAACAGTATTAATCAAGCTGGGCGTCTAGAGATATACTCTAATGAAACAGGTTGGCAAACTGTTTGTGCCGACCATTTCTATTCAAGAACTGCTAGGACTGTTTGCAGAATGCTGGGGTATAATAGGTAAGGTATTAAGGAGCTCGACAGTTCGCATACGAAGATGCAAACTCTCTAGGTGGCAAAATGGAAGTTGTGTATTGTTACTCCATGTACATGATGTACAGAAATTTAGTCATGTGATTCGTTTGATTTGCCTTCTACCGCACGCTGTTTTTTGTGGCGTTTTTTTTGGGGGGAGGGGGGTGTTTTGTTTTTTGTTGTTTTTTGTGGGTGGGGTTTGGGGGTTGTTGTTGGTTTTTTTGTTTGATTTGTTTGTTGTTACAACGGCAAAAGATTTATCTTTTTAAATATGTACCAAGTCTCTAACATACTTTACATTTTTGTAAACATCCTAGTACTTCCTATTTAGGTTTGACGAGAATTTTTATATCTCTAATTTGAAAAACTGATTGATATAGCTACAGAATCAGTAAATGTTACGACATACTTAAAACAAATGTACACACTATATCTTCAAACTTGTTTATTCAAGGTACTTTACATATGTGCACAACCAGTATCCAAGGGGTCATGGTAATATGACGTTACAATGGTTTTCTTGCCAGGGATACGAGAGTGATATCTGGGAATGTCCTTCATTCAGCACCTATTCATACTGCAGTTCTGGGCTTGAAGCAGGAGTTGACTGTTCATGTATGTTAACATTTTGAAAAAATCTAAATAGACAAGCATGTTCTGCATCTTCTGCAATCTTAAAAGATATGACTCATAAAGTCTGCTGGAGTCCACATCTCTTATTTTTGTATGTTTGTTTCTACTTTTTAATATTTCTATTCCGTCTTTACATTTCGTCTGCCAAGTAACCTAAGCATATGCTATTTCATAAATAGACTCAAAATATTGAAAACTTCTTTCAATCAAAATAAAATTTATATTCTAAAATTAGTTTATGCGTATGATTTGTGTAAATCATATACAAAAACATATATTACAATATTAAGACAAGAGTTTCGTGCTTTTTTTTCAGACAGCGGATACTATACAAATTCATATTTGCTCTCGACTGTACAAACAGGTACATCCTTATTGTTGTCTTTGAATGCCCGAAATATGTAAAATACACAAAGGTATACTGGGGTCCTAGATATTACCAGACAAAATATGAAGTTTTTTATCTGTAACTTTTATTTAAAATAATAAAAAAGAATGGAATTTTACCCAAATAATGCACGTAAATGTTCCTTTATCAAACAGGAAATTAAACATTTGACCGTAGAAATGTATCTTTAAAATAAGGTATTATAAGAGGGGAAAATCGTGTAAACAACTCAATTTACCGGACATTGTATTTCAAAACTTTTTGAAGTCGTGAATTGAAATTAATCTTTAAATAACTAGCAAGGAAGCTACCACTATCGAATGGCAAGGTTAAGATAATTGAAAAACCCAGTATGTCACTAGAAATAGACACGGCAGCCATGCCTGTTATGAAGAGGCCAATAAATAGGGTGTAATTGAAATTAAAACTATTAACTCAATTAACGTATTGATCCTTCATGATGCTTAAACATATGAAACATTTTAATAATCAAATGGAATTCTGTTCTTCTGTTTTTTGTCATACAGTTTCCTTTTTGTCATCATGTAGCATGTTACATAAGCCATAAAATCAGTTTTATTTACATTTCATGTAGAGTTTCGTCCCATGGGCGTAACCCGTTTCCTTATATGTCTTTCAATTTGCACTTCTTTGTAAAAGACAACAACGAGATACTGTTTAGACTAAATTTAAGATTACTTTTATCATTAAAATATGTTACGAGTGTCTCTTGCGGTATCGTTGAAAAGAATTAAAAGTAAAACCTATCTAGAATAACATATTTAGGGCCTCCGTATTCGGGCCTCCGTAGAACAGATTATTCCCCCGCATGACCAGGTCATGAAATAACTAGTAAACAAAAAGGGCATGTTAGTTGATACAGAATTGAATCAACAATATTTACCCGAGACTGGTTTTGTTGTAATTTACTTTGAAAAAGAAAGTGTGCGTACAATATAGAATGTATGATTTTTGAATCATAGCAAAAATAAAGCACTATTCAGCAGTAATAGCTTTTGTCCGGTAAATTGATTGTCCGGTAAATATGTATGACCCCAGTATCTATTTAAAATTTCCAAAATAGTACAGAATAAAAACGAAACTTACAATGGTAGGATACTACGCCATCGCGCACCTGCAAAATTGCCCCCAATCAGACTGGGTTGTTGTTGTTGTCGTTGTCGTCGTTGTTGCTGCTGCTGCTGCTGCTGCTGCTGCTATTTTTTTATAAACGTCCCGTCGGCTCGAAGATAAAATAAGAAATCGTAAGAATATCAAAAAATAATGTAGCGCACCAAAGATTGGCTTTTGTACTTTATATAATTTTAAGTTTTACAATCCAGTTTAGTCCTGAAAACGGGATAAAGTTTTTTTTCCTAAATGGTCCAAACGAAATTTATTCCGTTTTCAGGCTAAACCAGATAGTAAAACTTAAACTTTTTTACAGTTGTTTCAAGTTCTAAAGTCAATCTTTGGTGCTTGTTAAAGACGTCGTCCTACTCCTACGTCGACCATCAATGAACTAACGAAAGTCCTAATCCATGAGTGGCATTTGTCGGTTCTATGCGCGAACGATGCTCTAAAGGTGGCATAACCCATAATAAATGTATGATTTTTGGTGGCGATCTCACCATATTTAAATTAACCATCTTATCAGTTTTCCGTACGTAGAGCAATATCATTTTACAAACACAACATAAACACATTGAAATACTTTGGAATGCTAATAAAAATAAATTAACCCTTTTTCCATGTATATCGTCACTTAAAGAAAGCGGAAGTTTCGTTTTTGTTCGGTATATATAAATGTTGAATAAAGCCTACTATTAAACTAATTTTCACAGCAAACATATTTGCTTTTTTGTCACATTTTGAAGAATCCAGTATTAGATTGGTGAATGGAAATGGTCATTCAGGACGCGTAGAGGTCAATTATAAAGGTCAATGGGGGACGATCTGTGACTCGAGTTTCGACCACGATGATGTACAGGTCATTTGTCGAAGTCTTGGCCTCTACCAAGGAAGCAGGTAAGCACATTGTATGAACAATACAGTTGTATAACGTACAGTTAACGGTTGTATTAATTGAATCAAAAACAGCTATTTTCTAAGTAGCTTAGAAAAGTTCATAGAATAATAATAATACCATTTCAAGAACCAACACCCTTCAGGTTTCAAACATAGGAAGGTCTTGTATATTACATTCTTAGCGTTATATCTCTCAATTCTATAAATAATTTTGACAGCTATGGCGTTGCATATTATGGGGCACATTTCGGTGAAGGAGAAGGAAATGTGGTTATTGAAGATCTACAATGTAATGGATATGAAAATCATATTTCTAAGTGTGCGTCTAAAACCTGGCTTTCAAACGGATGTGACCACAGCAGAGATGTAGGTGTCGATTGTTACGGTAGGTGGGATTTAATCAACATATAATACAGATACTGTTTTATATGTTGCTTTGATAATATAATCAACATGATATCAGCATTTTATTTTATGCTTTTCAGTGGATTGCTGATTTTTCCGTGAAAATTATATTTGACAATTTCACAGTGAAAATTATCAAAATATAATTTCACACTTTTCAATGACGAAACTACTTTTCTAAGATTTTCCCCATGCGGTACCTCAATTTTATTTTTGCTGACAATTTTGACAATGTCAGGCTGTTTAAAGAAAAAGCAAAGCTTAAATTGATAAATAACTTAAATGTCAAACGTAATAAAAAGAAGAAAACTTACTTCTATTCATTCAAATTCCAATCACCAAATTTCGTCTCTATTTTTTTTTTTTTTTTTTCATGTTTTACAGTCTGAAAAATACATTCCTTCCACATGCAAAACTGCTCTTGGTGACATTTGGGCATATTAAAGTATCTTACGAGCAATAACTGCCGTATGCGTTATGAAAAATTGGAAAGCAATGACAGCCAAGAGCACTTAGAATAAGTAAACTACCCAGCGTTCCTGAGCCAGCTTCCAAGTTTTCCATTTTCCTATCTGCTTTTTTGAATGTTTACACATCTGTCAACACTTATTTTTTTGTCTGTTACAATCCTCAAATAAGTTTTCTTTCTTTTGAAAAGGTGTATGACTAACAAATCCAAATGATATCCCTCTGAATCAAAGACAATTATTTTCGTCCCGTGAAATACACAACTTTAAAAATGGCTGCCGCTTACATTTAACAAAGCCAGGTCTATTATAAATTCGCAATAAGTAACAGAAATTTGGATGGATGGTTGGACTTTATCTCCTACAAGAAATGTTTGATTTTATTATTATTTAAAACAAACGAACGTTCATTTTTTTTTAATAAAATGAATAATATCACCGTCATTTAATGTTGATTGCCGAACTTATTTTTCAGCTCAAGACTTCTTGTATTTAATGAGAAATTCCGACTAAATGGGGCTCTCAATGGGGAAAACAGATTTTAATATTATGGAAATTTCTTTTTAACTTGTTTTAAGCATAAAATAAAAAGAAAATTTATTGTTTGTTGTGTAAGATGTAATTTTATTTCATCTTGTGAACTTTAAAAACAGTATGCTCACTCGTGGCTACGCTACTCGTGAGAATACTGTTTTTAAAGCCCACTCGATGAAATAAAATTACATCTTACACACAAAAAAAAACAAATATCCTCTATATCTTTACATTTCTCTATTCTTTAAGCGATAGTTCACTTTAAAGAAAGTGTTGTTGTTTTCTCGTTATCATGCCATTGGTTTTTAATTGAACAACTTATGGAACGATTTACAAGTGTTTTTTTTTCAGAATACCACTTTAGTGAAAAGGAAAGATTAGAATAGTTTCTGTTATTAAAATATATTTTATGTAAAGATAGCAATAGCAACAAATATTTCCAACAGATAACTGCTTTTTAGGCATAAGTATCTGACTTGAAAACAACACGCAACATCATACCCCATTAGAAATAATGAAATATTCCTTGCGATACTCGGCTATGGACATCTTATACCCAAGTTTTAGCATTTTAATCTGTTTTGGTATCAGACGGTTTGCTCAATAATCTAAAATTTAATTACTGCAAATATGTTAAAGCGAAAAATGCCAGAATGCATGGTAATCTTAACATTGCTATTAATTATATTTTGTAATCATTTAACATTGGTTTATATTCTAGCATATAGATTTTTATTCTAGCTTATAGATATGATCTGTATACCACTAAAAGTTATAACGTTATGGCGAGCAGCGGCAATTACGGTGTGTATCTTAATTTCTTCTCGATATATTGATTGTTCTTTCTGACTACAACATTTTTAAGAATAGGCTTGGATCGTACGACAAAGATATTCAATACATAATGACAAGATCGTTTCGTACGTTAAATCATTTCCCTATTTCAATAAACATGAACAATGTACATGTCGTTGAGGAATTCGAATCAAAGGCATTGTGGGTTCAACCTCACACCATTAAAGTGCAATGCTTCTTATCTTAACCACTCGCCCCTTACGCTGAGGCACATTGTGCCACAGAAATCCATTTTTTTAATTCTTTAGAAATGTCAAACACGTGTTTAATAATGTTTTAATACTAGTTTTAGAGCATTTGAAATGTTTGACAGCTGAAGAAAGTTGCGCTGAACGTGCAGTTATAAGTCGTAAAGGTAGCAAAATGTAAACTAAGTAGTATTTTGACTTCTATTCAAAATACTCGTTTACTATGATTATAGTCCATTACCAACAGAGCAAAAGATGTACAAGATAGTTTATCTATGTTGTAAATGGGTAATTTTTTGGAAACTGTAACAAGGAATAACATATATAAATGCGTACAATAACACTTGCGTAGAAATTTTTTTTCTTAAATCCGTTTTTTATAGAAATGTGTCTTCTCTGCAGAAAATATTTTGACAAAGTTAAGATTCAGTTATATCTTTTCATGTATTGCGTACAAATTGCGTTACGAATATTCCATTTTGTCAGAGGGTGCAATACGTCTTGTAAACGGATTCAGCAGATATTCCGGACGTGTGGAGGTTTTTTATAATGGACGATGGGGCACTATCTGCGACGACAGTTTTGATAGTCGTGACGCCAGGGTTGTTTGCCGTGTTCTTGGCATGAATTATGGGTAGAATGATTTAAATACAATAATATAACTATTCATAATTACATTTAGGTTATTTGTTAATAAAGTATCTCATATAGTATTTACTCTCAAACGTATCGGAAGTTGTCGTAAATTGTCGTAAATTATATATAGTCATCCTTATCATGTCCTGTTGTCATATAAGCTTATTTACATGAACTCTGTGTTAAAAATGAATTATTTTACTACTGAACGAACAATTTTAACAACCGCACAAATTTAAAAGTTCAAAACGGTAGAAACTGAATTTTGAATTTTTGTACGGCGACATAATAAATTACAATTAATATATTATCTCAAAATCACCTCAATATATTATTACTATTTCAACAAAGATGCTATATCAAGTCTTGAACCTATTTTTTCAGATACAACACCGTATATGATTCGGCACGTTTTCGGTGCTGGAAGTGGGCCTATAACAATTGATGATCTCGATTGTAACGGCGATGAATGGGGTTTTGTCACAGTGTAACTCCCAACCATGGTACTCCCATGATTGTTCACATAGTGAAGATGTCGGTGTGTCAATTGCTATGGCTATTGTATGTTTTATCTCAGTTTAAACTTGAATGGTGTTGACACACAATGTTTTCATACAATACATAATTTTTATGCTATTACTCTCATTGTGATTTCACATCACTGGAATATTTTCATTCAAATATGATCAACGTATGAATATGGAACATGCACCTAAAATTACATGTATAATAAATATAGATTTTTTTTGTGATCTTGATAAAACTTAAATATCTTTATAGATGTTCAGATTTTAGATTTTCATTTCCAAATACATACCACATATACGAAGTAATATGTTTCCTTTCAATCAGTGTTAAATGAATACCTTCTTAAATAGGTTTATAATCTCTCCACATAATTCTACTCGAGACAAGAGATATATGAATGAATGAATAAATGAACGAACGAAACGAACGAACCAATTAATTAAATAAATAATGAATTAATCAAGGAATTAATCAATGAATGAATATTTTTCATTTATTAAAAACATTTGTTATTGTTAATATTTCAATACAGATACAACAAATCTACCCTGGTGGTACCACCAAACAACGGAAAGAACAATAATGCGGTGTAAGATACTTGATCTTTTATACATGTAGTTGACATTTCGAACGATTGTGAATACTTTTTTATAACTTACTAGTTAACTGATCGCTTTAAAGTTCATTTTCATTACTGATAATAAGACTTTGATTGCACAAAAAGAGTGCCATTAAGTTCTGGTAAACACACAAATAATATCAATAACAAAAGGGGCGTCAAACAGCACTGAAGAACACACAAAGAGTGTCAATATAAGCACTAATGAACAAACAAAGTTGCAATATAAGTACTAATGAACAAAAGGAGTGTCAATATAAGTACTAATGAACACAAAGAGCGTCAATATAAGCACTAATGAACACAAAATGTGTCAATAAGCATGGGTAAGTCGCACATTATCAATAAGCAATGCTGAACACAGACGGGTATTCGACACAGAAAGTGTGTTGATAACACTGGTGGACACTCAGAGTGTTAATAAGCACTAATGAACAAACAAAAAGTGTTACATGTAGTGACACTTAGCACTGGTGAACACAAAAAGTACCAATTAGCGCTGGATGAACGCACAAAGAGTGTTTATAAGCATGGATTAGTCACAGAGTAGCAATAAGCAATGTTGATCACACAAGGGTGTCATTTGGCACTGGCCGGTGTTCACATAAATAGTGTCGATAAGTACTTGATAACTCATAAAGAGTGTCACTTGTGAACACATAACGAGTGTCAGTTACAGAGAGAGTGTCAATTAGAACGTTTGAACACAAAAAAGTGTCAGCAAATGAATGTTCCCAAATACTGCCCAGAATTAGATTGATCACTTTGAACAATAAATAAAGACATAAGCAATGGAACAAGTCAGATGGTTTGGTTACCAATGGTAGAAGTCCGAGGAGATTTATGGAATTTTATTAAATGTCGTCACGTCTATGTGGTTGAATTTCTTATGTCCAGTTTTTGAAATTAGAATGTTTATGCATGCATCTATAAATTCTTGATAATTTCATTGTAAGAAAAGTAATATTGTTCAGTTTATATCATAAATATGAATAAAATAAAGATTTAATATAGTGTCGTTCCATGTACCATATGATTTATGTATGAATATATGAATGTATTAAATACTATATAGCACCGACTATGGACGAGATAATTCACGTTGATTGTGACGAGAATGGCTGGAATATCAGAGTGGACATGTACCGTCTCCGTGAGTTGTATCCCAATGCCAGGGCGTCAGATATTTACCTTGGAGAGAACTCGTGTACTGGCAGTCAAAGCTGGAGTAGTGTAACATTCAGGCAGGGTCTCCGGGAATGTCTTACATCTGAAACAGTGAGTAACAGTCATATATTTATATTCCAAACACGCTGTCACATGTGTTTTATTCAAAACACAACATTACAAATGGGTAAAATATATAAATTTTACTATCAAAATTTAGCTATTTCACATACAATGTATATTTTATATTCTTATTCAAAAAAGATATCGAGTATATTATTAAAATATTATTTATAACACGCACATTTGTATATACATTTTGGATACTTTTATTCCAAACATGCCGTCACATGTTCCTATATGTTTATTTCAAACATGTCGTTAAATATGTTCTTGATATGTACTTGATATGATAATTATATTCTTTTTAATAACAACGTTTTAGAGATATATATTTGGGAATTGTTTCAGATAAGAGGTAACGTTTTGGTATACAGTAATGAGTTGGTGTATGCTGAAAGGGATCCTAACTATCAGTTTATTATACGGCACTATAACTGGACAGTTGGTATAGAATGTGATGTTGATAGGAATGAAAGCTCGTCAGGTACCTCTTTCTAAATAATGTTATTTTAACCCTTCTGTTTCATTATTAATTTGGTATCGATAGTTTGAAGGATTTCGATCATGTCGATATTGGAATAACAACAAGGTTTAATAAAACGGCTCATTAACTAAAGGAGATCCAATATTCTGTGGCAAGCTTGTGTTTTCCCCTTAACCTGGCGCATATCCAAAAGAAATTGGAACAGAAATAAAATACTTACGGCCATTTCATTTTTTCGAATCGAGCAACATTTGTCTTGGAAATGATGCCAAAAATAACATTACGGCCACGTGGTATTGCTACACTGGGTTATTTTCGCACTATGCGGAGTTTAGGTCTTGCTTTGCTATATGCTGTAGGCGTAGGAACGCCGTTATCATGATGCTACTAGCAATTAAATAGTAAAAAAATTGATTAAAAACAAATCAAACATGTATATTTAGATGCGTTACAAATAATTCAGTTGCTATAGTATACTTGTTTTTGGTCTCAAACGTATTATTATCTAGCTGTTCTTTAAATTTATGTCTTTTTTTCTAAAACTGATGCAGTTCATACGGCCTACTAAGCCACTTGTCAGTTACATTGAATATTCACATATATTGCCATATTTTTAGCTCACATACACCATGATAACAACCATTTAGCGTTACCCTGAAGTTGACCGGGAAGTAGTTTCATTTCTCGGAAAAAAATGTCATTTTAAAAATCGGGATCCCTAACTTTAAATGCGAACAATTATGGTAAATCCACTGCGTGTTTTCGGTTTGGCGATAAAGTAATAACGTGAAGGGTTTATCAACGACACCGGGACTTGGAGTGGTTAAGATTGGTTGTTTACCCGTTTACACCAAAACCCATCAAGAATGCTGAAGACCATATGAAATTCTTTCTTATACGAAATGGGTTAGTCCTGTTACATTTCATTTTAAGAGGGTATTCTTAAAAATAGCCAATATGTCACACAACACTATAGCAAGACCACGTGGCATATTTTACGGATTTCGATAACTTTGGTATATGTAAAGTTCATAATGATTTCATCTAAATGATACTCCTGAGCAATCAAGACTGACTATAATTGTATAACATTATGTTATTGTTTTTATTGAACCTTTTCTTGCTATTAAATATATTAATAAACTCTTCTCATGGACGTGTCTGTCTTTTTCCAGTTGTGAAGTTGATTCAAACACGCACCTTATAACACAGTCTTCTCACGAGACAAAGTTTGTGTTCGAGGATTTCGAGTACGCTAGCAACCATGAAGGTATACACGTGTTCTGTGACGCCTGTTTTCTGTTCATCACACTGATTATTCGGGACAGTGTCAGCAGACCTGCCATCCAGTTTTCCGTAGAAAAC
Organism: Ruditapes philippinarum; assembly: GCF_026571515.1. Taxonomy (NCBI): domain Eukaryota; kingdom Metazoa; phylum Mollusca; class Bivalvia; order Venerida; family Veneridae; genus Ruditapes; species Ruditapes philippinarum. Next base: position 155,369 of record NW_026860247.1, read on the forward strand.
TTAATGTTGCTAAAGTAGAGACAGAACACATAACTGTAGCGCGTACGGAGGCAGAGGGTATGATAAACCACAATGGCTAAATGGAGGGGATTGATATGTCGACGTAACAATGGCGAATGTAGAGGTGAATAATGGGTGACGCCACAATTGCACACGGACTGGTAGATCTTGGTGACGTAACAGTGGCGAATAGGGATGAGGGTCAATGACGAACATAACACTATCAAAACGCAGATGATGACTATTAAAAACACGACTGTGATGTAAGGAAATGTACAAGAAATCACACACCAGTTAGCAAGACAATCTTTTGGGGAACTTCTTGATTTTATTATAACTTTGATTTAATCAATAAACAAAAATTTGTATTAAAAATTTTGTTAAAACCTGTTTTTGGGCTTTTTTTCCCCTAGTTTACAATTTTGAACAGTTTTTCCCCAAAAAGTTATTTTTTACCTCCCCCTTTTTTTTTTCTTACAAAACTTTTTAATGTCATGAAGACTGAAAAGGGAATAATCCCCTTTGGGGAAAATTTTGAGTCTGACTGGCCATCACGTGTCTTCTGTCCTTTCCAAAATGCTGCAATCGGGTTTAATTTTTCATAATTTCATCAAACCCCCCCTGCTGGTTGGGGGGTTGGGCCTTTTTAATGTTTGGGGGGATAAAGAAATGAAAGCCACCTTTTCCCCCTTTTCGTTGTTTCGTAAGAAGCGTTTAAAATTTGTTTTAAAAAATTTGGGAAGTTTTTTTGGGGCTTTCTTCGAGCTCCTGCAGGTGAGGTGATTTTTGACCCATTGGTGTTGTTTTGAAGATTGTAACACACGAGGTTAGCAAAAAGGCATATTTCGCGGGGTTTCGGCGCCATATGACCTATTATGCGATGGTGGCGCCGTTAAATCAAAAAAAACAAACAAAAACCAAATCCCCAGTTATACAATAAAAAGTCAATAGTACATTATACCATACAATATTAAGTTGGAAACCCCCATCAAATAATGTTTTCAGAAAGGAAAAGGATATTGTCTCCATATCGGTTTTGCATTTAATGTTACCATGTACCTGTTAAGTCGATGGTTGTAACATTTGAAAAATGAACGGTATATCACAGGCGTTTGGACAGTGTTTGAAAAACAACTCAGTTGTGGTAAACTTGGTTTAACCGTTTCTGGGTAATTTCTGAATCTTTTATTCATGCAGAAATCAATGCTTAGTAATAACACAGTATCTGGGTTTAACCAACCTGTTCGGTTTGCTTATTTGTTGTGGAACGTTGATCTTTCCTGAAGAGGGTGATTATTCACGTAATGCCCATTGTTTGAACTTATTGTTTTCATGTTAGGTGACCGGGAAAAATAAAAATAGAACTAGCTCTATAGGGAATAAAGTACAAAAAAAACTTAATATCATTATAAAGGAATATAAATGCCCCATTTATTTGGCTGTCAAAGCGGTATGTATAACATACTTACGTATATTCTTAAAAAATCATTAAGATATATTAATTGCAAAATAATTTAAAAATAACGATAATATTATTGTTATGAGGCCCAATAAATATTTCGCGGACAACAAAACATTTTACATGCAACAAAGTGCAGGTAACAATTTATGCTGATTTTGAAAAATATTCCGATCTCAGATAACATTATAATGATGTCAAAAGCGTCATTCCATTAACATTTCTAATAAGTGGCATATTTGTCTATGACTAATGGAACTCTTGTCCGTGATAAAACACCAAATGTGACCTTTGACTTATGACCTCAAAATCAATTGAAAGGCCATCTTTTATCCCAACTCCTTTCAGGAATGACGGCCACAGACTTCTTCTAGTTATTTGTCAAACAAACATTCAGTGTACAAAGTCACATTGACGTTAACCTTTGACCCACTGACCTCAATTCAAGACTAATCATGTTTTGACATGACAAACTCCTAATAGATCTTAGGACTGTTTGTTATAGTATTATTTAGTTGTTGGTCGGACAAGCTTTCAGTTCCACGGTGACGTTTGACTTAATAACCATTAAATCAATAGGATTCTTTTTCTAGCAATGACCAACCTCCACACCAAATCTTAGGGCTATAAATCAAAGTATTCTCTTGTAGGTGATTTAGCAAAATTACAAGCAAAAAGAATTCTCGAGGTTTTTAAAAGCCAAACAAGGGAAAAATTTAAAAATTGTCAAAAAAAAAGTCAACCCCCTTGAACCATGACCCATTTAAAAAAACATACTGACCTCGAAATCAAAAGGAGTCATCTACTAATTTTGACATATATTTGTTTCGCACCAAATCATAGAAATGTAAGCCAAACGTTCCCTAAAATTAGTGAAGCAATCTTATTAGTTTTCAATGCAACAGCGGGCTTGACCTTTGACCTAAAATCTTCAAAATCACTATTTGACAAATACTGGTCATAGAAAAAACATGTATAACTTTTAAGAAATATTTACAAACGCTTATTTATTCTCAAGTAATTGATTGGTCAAGGAAGATTTGGCGCACGGACTTCAGACGGGGGGACGGACTTCATCATGAAAGAATGTTTCCCACTTTTTTTCACGGGATATTACAAAAGTCACTAATTTTTTAAAATTTTTTGTTACTTTTTCTGGTGACCCAAAGGGATACGGGTTAAACCCATTCAAAAGACTTGGGTTTATAACTAATTGACCGAAAATGTTTAATCCCGCTTTACACAATATCCCTTGTGTGGATGAGGGAAAAATATTACCCCTTTTTTTCAAAAATTAACCCCCAACCCTTTTTTTTGAAAAAAATCAGTGAAACAATTCAGGTTATCTTAAAGTGTCATGATAAAATCCGATTAAAGGAATAATATTAAATATGGCTTTGTTATTATCTATAAGTACTGTATAAAGATTGCACTTAAAACTAATGTTTGTTTCGAAACACTGAAGAGATTTGGATGTAGATTTCCTAAAGATAATGTAACAATCATAAGCGACATGAACTAGTAGTCTCAAATATAAACGTAATAAGTTTACTATTACTTTTTTCTTTAGTTCAAACCAGTACAAAATGTAAACTATAAACATTCATTAAAACTGGACAAAAATGAAAATGCTTAATTTGAAAAAAAAAATAAAGTTAAAAGAAACTAAATATTATTCCAAAAATAAGAAGATAGAATAGTAAATCAATAAACACTTAAATGTTGTAATGATGTACCAGACTTTTAAGGCAACAAATATGAGGAGTGGTCATACGAGTCCAGATAATAACCCTGCTTTAGGGATTTAAATAAATATCAATTTCAACTCGATCCATGCGCAAGACTATAATTGTGAACTTGAAACCGAAGAGCGTACAAGTTCGAGTTTACTTAAATTGACAATGGGTCACAAGTAGAGATCTTAAAGGTTGCCCAAGAGAGCCGTATTGATTGTGAATTTGGACATTGTCTATTGTATTATAAACTGTTCATGGAGCAGCCCGAAATATGTGTTATTCTTTTTTTAGAGTAGAAAACACGTAGTTGCATACAGGAGGATGGATGATTAAGTATTGCTCAGGCATAGACCCGTTTCCTGAAATACGAATAGGACACAAGAGGAACCCATGGATTGTAAGATTCGTTGTCCTCATATGACCTTGAAAGTGGCTGTTCCCGCATCAAAAATCAACAAAATAAGCAAACAACGTCTTCAAATTGATGACGTTAATGTCTATGAATAGATGGTTTTCATACAGATATGATATCATGATTTAGTTTGACTAAGATTGCGGGTATTATCAACTTGTATTTCATTTTATCGTCTCTAACATTTAACATGAAGGGTCGTGTATTTTGTTTGTTCCTGATAGGAAGGGCCTTGTGTGGGTTTGCTGAACTGAAAGATATAGTAAGTGATCTTATTTTTTTCACCTCAGAAATAACGCTCAAACTGTTTATTATTCTTTATTTTTTGTTTGTTTGTTTAATTTTAAAGCCTTTTTAGATAGGCTGTAGATGTATGCATTTGTAAATTCGAGGCCGGTGTACATTTAATCATATTCATATGATTTTTCAAGCTCGTAGATAAATTCAGCGTTATATGGGAAAAAAAGGAAAAAAATGTTCCTCGCACAAATCCTGAAAAGCGTTCAAATATGAATGGCATTTTAAAACGTTATGTTGTTTAATATTCGCATAATAAAACGAGAAATGAAGGTTATCGGGTTGACATACATATTAGGGGGTTTAGGCAATGACATCAAACATTCATTTAAAATCCGGTTCAATTTTTAGTATAAATTTTTACTCCCATTTGGATCACCAGAGTTATGGGGCCATTGAAAATTACGGTCTTATATTAATTAGAGGGTAAGACATTTCGGTTGAGATTTTGTTATGTAAATTGGACAAAATAAAATGTATTTTGGCATTCAGTTATTCATATTATGGGTTAAAAATTCATAATATAGGGGTTTTAATTTGTCAAACTTGTGAAAGATGCACCCGAAAGGGCCCGTGGATCTTTAAAACAGTAAATTCTGGGGTTAAGACGGATTGCTTAAGTAAAGAAGCAAATGCCGATGGCATGATACAACTAATAGACAAATAGCTTGTTTTACTTTGCATCTAATTTAGGAGCAGCTCATATCATTCTCAAAAATTTGATTTAAAATGAAAAAGAAATCTGTTTGCTAGATGGATTCCCCATTTTGTTTGACAGATAGCAGAAAAAGGCTTGGGGCATGTAATACGCTAAGTTGTTGCTTAAACAGTATCCAAATATCAATGCACCGTCTTTTCCAAATGTCGTCACTGGTGACAAACCATGGGTTTCATTTTTTTAACCAAAAAGAAAACACCAAAGGCAATTTGGATTACAAGTTTCAATATACCATGCATTCTAAAAGGACCATCAGAATAAAAAAGAGTTTATGTATCACTATGCCATTTTTTTTTAGAACTCAGGTTCCCGTTCACTTTGGTGCCTGTTCCTATAGAAAATATGTCCATGCCAAATTTACAAAAGACAAAAAGTTCTTCTTCGAAAACTTAACAAAAAAAAGACCCCGCAACAGGTTTTGCAAAAAGTCAGATTGTTGCATGACAACGCCGTTATCGCTCAGGGTGTCTATAGTGCAATAGATAAATACAGAATCCCTAAAGAAAGCCCAACACGGCAATATTTAAAATGTTGCAGGCTCGGTTTGATTGAGCCTGTTCATGGACGGTACTGGAAAGTGCAAGTTACCGTCCACGCCCCCTTATATTTACGAAATGAACACTTGCTATTATGTAACTTAGATATGTACACAAAAGAATAATGAACTTTATTTAATTTTAGCCACGGACTCATACGAGACAGCGTCATATGGATCGTCGTCTGGTTCGGGTAAAATTATTTTATATATAACGCTTTTTAAGCTGTAATTTTTATTCTGAGAATTTTACATATTAACTTTGCTAAAAGACATTTGTTTTTGTTGTTGTTGTTGTTTTTGTTTGTTTGTGTTTTTGTTGTTTGTTTTTTAATTGAATAAAATATATTGATCTAACTATTCTTTGAAATTGTTATTAAACGTTCATATGTTTTGTTGGGTTTTTTTCATCACATAGTTTAGTACAAGTAGAAAACACAGAAAACGAACGAACAAAACACGTTAAAAATGCCATTTTATATGTAAAATTTAACTTTAACATTATATTTTTATTAAATTAATTACAAGCGGAGCCTTGTGCTAAAGATAAAAGTATATAATTTTTACTTCACATTGATGCAAAAACGTATTTAAATTGTTTTAGTTTTATTTAATATTACTCATTTTCTTTCTTTATGAATATACAAATATAATTTAAACTTAAATAAAAGTGTAGAAAAAAAATAATAATGGTTAATTTTGTTTTTATTTTTTATTTGTATAGAATACAAGTGTACATTTTTTCCACGGGGGTTTTGTGGTTGGAGACAGGGAACCGGTTGATGACTTTGCTGGTCGTTAGGGTTCACTAGGTGTAAACACCATCAACGGGGACAGGTCCGGATGGGGATCACACCTAGCTATTGTTTAATTTTTAAACCCATTATTTTATTCATTTATGTATATAGCAAAAATCATTTCATATGAGGAATTAGTGTTTATAAAACGAAACAACGGGAATCGCGTTTAAGTTGGGACTTAATATTGTAAATTATTGTCCATGTTATGGTTGGGCGATGGTACCGCTAATTTGAAAGGTTTTAATAGGAAAGGGCAAAGTACAAAAGGACGCGTTTTTTTGATTAGAAGTTAATGGATTCGCCATGTAAAAATTTCCTGTACCCTTCCCGGGACGGACTACCAAATTTAGTGTAAATTAAATTTCCTTTAGTTTTTAAGGGTTTTTTTGGATTTCATTTTTTTTTGAATTTAATGACCGAAACACAGTTTTCTGAAGTTAATTTTACATTTGTTTTTAGACGGAAAAGTAGCCCTTTTATAGAAACCAAATCCTCGGGCGCAACCCGTGACAGGCCGATCTTGGGGAAAACCCGTTTTTTAACATATACCAATGGGAAACTAAATGTTTCTCTTTTTGGTATAACATGAACGGAGTGTCGGTTGGCAGCCTAAATGTTTACACCGTCAGTAGCTTACGGCTTGGCGCACGTTGGTTTGGACGATGGATCATAATCGAGGACCAGATTGGCATCATGGTTTAGTCAATATTACAGGAAGTGGACAAATCAAAGTAATATTTCATTTTTTAATGATGATTTAGTTTAAACATAATTATATTTTAGCTGGAATGTGAATAATTTTTCAATTTTTTGTGATGGGCTTTGGCGTCCCGCCTAGGATTAATTCCCCAACTGTACCCAATAAAGAAAATGGGTTCTAATCCCAATTGAAACTTAAAACCCAGATTTCCTGGTTTTAATGACTTAACCACAACTAAATCGACAATGATACTAATTAATTGCTTATGACAACATTGACGCACATACAAGGTCAAACATATGGTATAGGAAAAAAATATATACCGGTAGTCCTAATACAAAAATTAATGCTGTTACAAATGCATTCGTGTTTATTTAATTAAAATCTTGTCTGCTTCTTATTTATGAAGATAGCGATAAGAGCCGTGAGAGGTGCGGGTTATCAAGGGGATATTGCCATTGACGACACAACTTTAACCGATGGTGAATGCACAGGTATTCATATATCTCCAATTTTTATTTTTAAAGTAAAGCATACGGTATTCGTTTGGACAATCGTGATTTTTTTATTTCGTCCTTACCCGCGATAAACGATGGTACGATGGTGAAAACGCAATGGTACGATGGCACGATGATGAAACACGATGGTACGATGGTGAAGTTGCGATGTTACATTGAGTTTCATCATCGTACCATCGTGTTTTCACCGTCGTACTATCATGCATCGCGGGTAAGGACAAAATAAAAAAAATCACTATTGTCAAAACGGAACACCGTAAAAGCACAAGTACATTAAATCAATTGTGTTACCTGCCTTACTTGTATAGGTATGTCTCACCAGTTCTTATTGTATGACTTCTTGACTTAACATAAACTATTTGTATATCACACAAGGATATAGATTTTCATGAGCATATTTATTGTTATTGACTAACAGCTTCAGAATGACCAGAGCTCTTTGGTCACAGCAATTGCACTGATTATTTGTAGCGTTAATATTTTTAGATATGCATTTATTACAGACATTTTACAATACATTACATGAGTCACAGGACACAGGGAATATACTCTAATATGCCTTATTTCATAAATTGTGACCGGGTTAATACAGTACAAAATCACTAATATATATAATAAAGAATAGTCACAAAATATTGATTGGTCGTTTAAGATTGCAACGGTCGTGGTATGAATTTATCACGACACAAAATCGTAAATGTAAAGCATGCTTTTGCTTAAAGACTACTAATTTGATCTATTTTCTTTGTATTAATAATAAGGATTCGATTACGGCCGGAGTATTTTTCAATCGGTGACATCAGATACATTTTGGAAGGCAGACGACAGTCTATCCAATGGACAACAAAACAAGTGACTATAGTCATGGTAATGCAGTTTTATAGATATAAAACAAAGTTTACCAGAACACATAAGTCTCTTTTTACACGGAAGCTTAGCGGTGTATACCGTGCCTATTATCTGCATGGAGTACAAATAGCACGGGAACCAGAATTATTTATTCCCTCAACTTTTCAAATATATCATTTTTTGATTAATAACGAATATAAAATTATCATTCTTGCTTAACACATACATGGAATGTTTTACCGTATTTTTACGGAAGGATCCCATGTATAACAATCAGATATTCAACGGGGTTTCACAAAAGAAAATAAAAAAAAATCAGGAAATATTTTATATGGTTTCTCAATATGAGCGGGCTCTACATTCTCAATGCATCTCAAAACATCAAAATGAAACATTAAAGATGTTTGGGCAAAAAAATATACCCTGGACCATCCCTTTTGTATTGGCTTTTGCAGATCATAAAAATGTCACGTGGTCTAGGTACCACCCGTGTCCACCGCACAGGCTTCCGCTAGTAAAGCGAGACTGATTTTTCTGGGTGTTTTCGAGAGGATGAACATGCAGAACTACTTACTTCAGTTAATCTTGGCCACGATTTACCATTTTTATCATCTTGTGGTCACTGATTTGACTTTTGTTGGCTGTTTGTCCGTTTATTTTTTTATTTCGCGGCCACCAGAATATAAGAACACTCCCTCCGCATGTAACACCTATGATTCCATAAGTTTACTTTGCCTGCAGCCAGCAATTGTTTTTGAATTTCACTAGTCTATTTTGTATTTGGAACTACAGAAACTTTAAATCAAAGAATGAAAATTGAACAACCAACAATATAGTATGGTCAAACTGTAAGAATGATCTAAGCCTTGGTCAAGAGGGGGTGAAAAAAATTTGCATTATTTTTAGACAGTTATTCTACTTTTTAAAAAATAAAAAATTTACATAAAAGGGGAGAGGGGGTAACTTTAATACAGATATCAGTAAAAATGTCCAATATGTAAAATATTGAATTTACTGTGTTACACGATTAATATTGGATATCTACTGTACTAAAATTAAATTTACAGTACGGTCAGAACAAAGGAATGATGTCATACCTGTAATTTAAGTTTATGTTTTTTACGTACAAATTTCGCATAAAGTATCGTCGTTATCAAAATGAGACGCACTGTGAATGTCGTGAAACAGTAAATTACTTTCTGTCACGTGATATCTCCACGCAAAGCAATTTGCTTTTTTTTTCAGATGTAATCTAGAGCATTTTCTTTATTATCATCTCAGGCCAAGGAATCCGCCTTGTGAATGGGCCAAATTACCATTCTGGTCGTGTAGAAGTGTTTCATAATGGTCAGTGGGGAACAGTTTGTGATGACCTATTCGACCACCGTGAAGTCATGGTCGTCTGCAAAATGCTTAATCTTTACCGAGGCAGCGGGTAGGTGACCAAAACGCACTATGTTGGTTTTGTCATGGCGCGACTCATTTATTTTATCTCGTTTATTTGTAATTTTAGAACTCTTTGGGGAGGAATTTTTAATGAGTAATGTCTATATAAAAATATAAAGTAATCATTGTTTAGGTCAAATCAGTTTGACAGAAAGTTTCCTTTTCCTGTTATGATACATGTATATATTTTGTCAATACGTAAGTCCATAACGAAATAATAATGATACATTACTAAAAAACAACAACAACGAACATTGTCTTAGGTATGGGGTCGTACGTGGCAATAGCTATTACGGAACAGGCGTTGGGCCAATAATGTTGGATAACCTGCAATGTAACGGGTATGAGTACAATATTGGCTCGTGCTCTTCAAATGGTTGGTATCAGTCTGACTGTAGTCACTCAGAAGATGTCGGCGTTGATTGTTATGGTAAGTAAGGCCTTTTTTACGCCAGAAACTATTTTGTTTTTGTTTCTTTATTTCAACATAAGATTTTTATTTTTTGTGTCCATGAATTGTCCCAAAAAATGATTCATTTGCCAATTATCTTAACCATCAATTGATTTTGTGGCTTTTTGCAATGAGTACGGTTAAAATGATTTAGTATTTTGTATGGAAGTCAAACACACATGTACTTTTTGTTTACATTTTACTACTTTTATGACAAATAATTCCACATTCAACTTTACTTTCCTCAAGTGAGAAACATTTAACAGGCTGTAAAACCATTATTTAAAAAAACAAAAAACATTATAAAACTCACGTTCGCCCTTTGTGATAAAGGAAAGATTTATTTGTTTCTGAGGAATAATGTACCTTTTAATATTGAGCTCAGACTTCTATCTTCCATCTAATACTGACATCTGTGACTCTAGTACAGTTTCTTTTCAACAAAAATGTATTACCCAACTTGTATAACAACTTTATATTATGAAATGTTTTAGTCATTCAGTTTAGAATCAACACAAATTATTTAACTGTATGTACTTGCTGCATTTCTAACCCGTTTCTGCTAACCTGATCTGCCCAGAACTGCCTTAAAATGATTCACATTTATATTATGTTCTTGATTTAAGCATACAACTATGAGCAGACGACAACTTATCCATGGTGGATACATCAAAGTTCTGACGCTCCAGGTATTATGAAATTTTCACCTGAAATGACTTATAGCTCCCTTATTAGTTTGGTTATCATTGGTATTTGTTGTGGTTATGAGATGCGATGTAACTATGTCATATTCATGGACAGCACAATTTATGTTATTTCAACCTAACACCCCTAGCACCGGTATGTGAAATTCAATATCAACAAGAAATATCTTTAAAAAAAATACTCGGCAGATCTACTATTACTTGCAAACAAAAACTTTTTTTTGTTTTTGCATTCATGAAGAAATCTTTAATTCAAAGTTAAATATCTGAAAAAATTTAACTAGAAAGTGAAAATCTTGAAAGTCTGAGAAACTTAAGAGGAAAGTTCGTTTCAATCGGTGACATCTGATACAACCTTTAGGTTGAATAAAAACTAGGTACGTGAACCATGTCAGAAATCCTTTATAATATTATTTTACTTGTTTTAGAATGAGATTCCCAGATTACAGTTTGTAATTTTTAAAATGACCAATGGAAATTCTACTTATATTCAGTTCTTCTGCTGTAAATTTTACAGGAAGTCAAACTGATTTTAGACGTCCTTCGGCCGAAAAACAAAATAGAATTATGGTAAACGTGTTATTATAAGTATAAAGTTTAAAATATGTTTTCGTTATCGTTTTATTAACCAACCTTTTACTGTAATTTGATTAATCGGAACACCTCGGTCGATCTCCGAACTTGACGGAGATTGCCGAGTTGTTACGATTGTAATTTGATAACAATCTTACATTTATAACTATATTAGTGACAAGCGTGAGACTTGTTGGTGGAAATGGCAACTATGGAAGAGTTGAGGTATATAGTAATGGACAATGGGGTACTGTATGTGACGATAACTTCGATCACAACGATGTCAAGGTCATCTGTAGAATGTTGGGAAGATATTACGGGGATAAGTAAGATATTTATAGATCTATTTCTATAAGAATAACTAAAAATAATCAAATGGGAATGAGTAAAATTGGATATGTTTGTTTGGTTTTATATTGATATGACAGATTATTGTTGGTATTGGCAGATTTCTTTTTCTATTGGTCGTTTCTTAAGCTATGATTCAAAGCAGATTTTATTTAATGTTTTTTTTTTGTTTGTATTATGCGGTTTTCTTTGATTAAAGTAAGAACATTTTGATTTTAAAAATGTTTCTTTAGGTGAGTGTCAATGAACTAGTCTGTTTCCCGTTTAAAGAAGATAATTCAGAAAATATTTTGGAATGATGATTTATTGTGTCATTCCCTGTTTTTGTTTCTGGTCCGCCTGGGCCCCCCTGCCACTGGTTCTTGTTGCTGGGTCGTATGGGGGTTGCGTTCATTGAACGCCGCCTTTCCTTATTGATCTTGTTTATCATATTTTAAGATTCATATGACGAAAAGCCTTCTTTTCTTGTTTGTTGAGTGAATTTAGAACTACTCTTTAATACTATTATCAGCTATGGCGTGGCACATTCAAATGCATACTATGGTCGAGAGCGGTCCAATAATATTTTATACCTGAGCTATGGGGGCGGTCTATATTTAGACCTGTAGTTGACTCATCCCCCAGCATGACTTGAACTCTAAACCTGGGGTTGAATTGTTCGGGTAAATGTCATAAAAAAACATGATTATACCTAGAATAATTGAGCCGTGTCATGACAAAATCAACATAGAGCGTTTGCGACCAGCATGGATCCAGCATGGATCCGCGCAGTCTGATCAGGATCAATGTTGTTCGCTTACAAACCCTATTACAAGTACAGAAACTGATAGCGAAAAGCATGGATCCTGATCAGACTGCGCGGATGCGCAGGCTGGTCTGAATCCATGCTTGTCGCAAACGCACTATGTTGGTTTTGTCATGACACGGTTCAATTAGTATTTAAAGCGGCATACCTCCAGATTCATGCTAATTTTCATGAAAATTTTGAAAATATATTTAAAAGTAAAGTATTGTGAAGTAAACAAAAAAAGGAATTTACTTTTTGCAAACGGGGCTTACTTTCCACGTGAATTACCAAAAAGAGGTCAAAATATGCAAAATTAGCCCTAAGAGTGTTAGTCACGCAATAGAAAAATGGGGATAAATACTGCAAAATCAATCATTAATCGCACAGAACATGTAAATCATTACTTAAATCTTTTTATTTTTTAGAAATATAAGCACATTTTTCTCAAGTTTGATTTTCTTGAAATATTTAGGTTCATCTTGAGGCCCAAACCAATGATTATGATACCATACATTTTAACATGTGCTTTAAAAACGCTATGATAATAAATTGGTTTTAAATAACTATCAAGATAAAAGACAAGTACATTGTATCAATAATAATTTACCAACTAATATAATTATATACTGACAACGAATTATTTTATTTTCTTTCAGTGAAATATTTTCAATATCTTTCACTCTAAATGTTACTACTTTCAGCGTATTATTACGGACATGAAATGACGACAATGCCACAATACGCGAACGGAACGACCTTTCCCTGGGTGATGAGAACTACCTCATATCACTGGTGGACACATTACACCACATATAGTAAATATTTGCTTTACCTCATATCATTGGTGGACACATTACACCACATATAGTAAATATTTGTTTCACCACCTCATATCATTGGTGGACACATTACACCACATATAGTAAATATTTGTTTCAGCACCTCATAACCCGAACTTTTTGTGTCAATATTTATTATTTGTCAAACATTACTTTTCATATCATTTTACAGATCTATTCTGACAAACCTGAAATACAATTTGCTAGTTCAAATAAGATTGTTTTAATATGGTACGAACGACACTGTTTTGTTTTGCGGTGGTTTTTAACTTTTTTTGTGATTTTTTTTTTTTTTTTTTTTTTGGGGGGGGTATCCTTTTGGTTCTTTCTTTTTGTTGTTGTGTTGTTGTTGCTGATGCTGCTGTTGTTGTTGTTGTTTATTATTGGGGGGTCATAACATTTGTTTTTGTTTTGTTTCTAAATATAAAAGGTATAAAGCTACAGATGCCACCGATAACCTTCAGAATAATGATCTATACTGTAAGGAAAAAATACATATGTACCTTAATTTGAAGAATAGTCATAAATGTGCTCGTAAAAATAAAAATAAAGTAAGTCTTTGATCAAACTGACGACCATATTTAGTATGAAAATAACATGTTTAATAGTGTTTGTTTGTTTTTATTATTATAATTATCATCATCATCATCATTATTTATTTATTTATTTATTTATTTATTTATTTATTTATTTATTTATTTTATTTATTTATTTATTTATTTATTTATTTATTTATTTATTTATTTATTTCATCCTCTCGCAAACTATACCTATATACATTCTTTTATTTATGTTTTAATTTTATTAATTTCATTATATATTGTTAGATATATCATTCAAAATCTCACGACAATTAACATTACCAACTATTGCAGGCCTATATTTTCAAAATGCCATAAACGTGGATTGTAATGAATTCACGTGGAACATACTGGTTGACATGAATAAACTAAGACAGATATTTCCCAACGCTAAAGGGTCAGATATTTATCTTGGAGAAAATAAATGCACTGGGATAGAGAAGAATGGTCACCTGACATTTCAACAGGGTTTAGACGAGTGCCTCACAAGCGGGAGGGTACGTTGTTCTCTTGTTAAAGGGACTCCACTGAGGTTGTTTGACATAACAGGACTTATAAGAATTTTCCAGATTAATGTTCCATTTGATTTAGGTCTTGACCAATAACATGTGTGCAAAATTTCAGATCATTCACTTACTCCGTCTTTTTTCAAAAATAATCTAATTGTGAAAAATGACTAAAATTTTAAAAGTGTTTAAATCAAATTGCGCTAAAAATATAACAACAATGACATTTTTAATTTATTTCTAATATATAATTTGTCTTCATCTTTTGTCTTCATCTTTTGTCTATTTTTCTGGGGTTTTTTTGCCATTGCTAAACTATGCAAGAATTTTTTATGTTTCAAGGCTTTTGGGCCTCATTTAATATTTCAACACACATGAAGAAAATGTTTTATGTATTCACTGACACATTTAGAAAGAAAATAACCCGCTTGAGCCTCAATTAAAATCTTATCAATTTTAGAGAAGCGAAATAATATATCTTTTTCATTTCCAAATTTCATTATATAGTTGCAACATGGACGAAATACATACAACAACGAATTGATATATGCAGAGCATGATCCTGTTTACACGTTCATCATACGCCATTACAACTGGACTGTTAACGTAGAGTGTGACGTCACTAGTGACGGAAATGGTTATGGTATGTTTTTATATTTTCATTCCTATTTCTATATTAGAATAAAAAATCTCATTTTGAAAGCACATTTTCTGTCCTTCCATATTCAGAGACAAATAGTTGATTATGATTTAGTTGTCCCCAATTCTGCTCTGTTGACGATTTATATTCATATGAAATTTTGATAAGTGAATAGATGATGGAAATTCTTTCATTTATGGTGGTTTGACTTCAGGGTATGTTGCCAGCGGGACAAGCTCGCCCTCTCCGAGTCTCTCAAGCCCACAGTACCCGGTCAACATTTCGTACTATGCAGACCCAAACTATATGAAAGAGGTGTCAGCAAGTCCATTACATGTGGCTGTAGGGGCACAAGTTTATGTCAAGGTCTTTACAGAGACATACGACTGGAACGCTAGAATGAGAGTCGTTTCCTGTTACACTAAACCCACCTACAATGCGCCTGATCATACAAAATACTACCTTCTCGAGAACGGGTAAATTTTTATACTATTATCTTATCGTAACTAGATGAAGATTTTGCTATTAAGGTTACCTTCTTGCCTGCTCTTTTGTCTTTCCTGTTCTGTGTTCATATATTTCCTGTTCTGTGTCCAAAGTGACTAATATGTACTTGACACAATGGAAGCAGACGCCTTAAAAAGTAGGTCACCGCTTCAGTGTATAAAGCAGACGGCAATTTCATAACAATTTCAAGATGTCTTGGTAGTATTAAAAAGGGTAATATTGTAGGCAGAAAACCACGTGATTCTAAATTAGAGCTTGTAACCCTTATTAATGTTTACGGTAAACCTGTTGTTTAACACTGATGTGAATAATCATAGAGCTTAATATAAGCATGTATATCGATATCTGTAAAGAATTACACAATATTCTTCGACCATTCAGAAACTATTTTTTCTTCCCGGAGAAGGCTTGAAAATGAATGCGCCTGTCAATTGACAATCTTTACGAAGTTATCTCCCTTTAATTTTTCGGCGTTAGTGTACTTATAAAGGGAGGTAACCGCTTAGAGGAGTTCGCACTACTTTCGGATTTTGCAAATTAGCATATCAGAGTCTGAAATTTCACAACCATTATTTGTATGGTCTGACGACCCAACCAATTGAAAAAGTGATCATTATTCCACGGCGTGTTTATCGTAATTGTTTTACATGTTGAAAATATGAAAATGTGCATGAGATTTGTGTTTGAGCATCAAATGTTTTGTTTTTTTATATTTTTTGTGTATGTAAAGTTTATTTATCTTTGCCGCCAAAATGAGCCATATGGGCTTTTATGTTCTTTATTGTAATATTCATATAATATCTTTAGATGTGAAGTTGACACGAACACGCATATAATTTCACAGTCCTCACACGAGACTAAATTTGTCTTCGACAATTTTGAGTACACAAGCAACCACGAGGGCATCTACATGTTTTGCGACACCATCTTCTGCAACACGCATGATTACTCGGCAAAATGTAGGCAGTCTTGCAACCCGGTAATTCGGAGGAAAATTTCTGTGGAAAATGTACCGTCTGATGATAAGGAAGCTGATAAGTCATCGGATGTTACTAATCAGGATTCTTAAAGAAAGCAGACGACTCTAGTGATGACCCAAAAATGATTGAAATAGAAACATAATTGATTTTTCTTGATATGATTTATCGACGGGAAAATTTTGATTTTCTTGAGACTACTTGACAGTTACAATGAACATTTATGGAATTTATCAGATTTAGTTATTCTTCTGCACAGAATTTTGAATATGATTTATTCAAATTACACTTGTATCCCTATTTCGACGCCATATTGTCTTAGTTTTTCTTTCTGTTATTTGTAAGAATAGCCGCCCAGTCTTAATTGCAGTTTAGGTATTTATAGATAAATAGTTTGATGGTTCACCCTAACTGATAAAGGGTATATATATTACGGTTGTCAATATTTAGAGATCAAGAACACGTATATGCTGTGTTAACTGTCCATTTGGTGCAAGATCTACACGTAGATCTATAAATGGCAGTGGCAAGTTAAATATGATTAATCATTGTATGACATTTGAAAATTCGACACTGTACCTTTCTTTGGAGCCTATATATTGCCATCTTTCTTGCGATAACAAGAATTAGACTTGTTAATATACTGAGTATTTGTCCTATTTGAACCTATAGGGACTCCTTGTTGAAAAGTTTCAGATGTTGCTACCCGTAAGTGTGCTAGCAAACCTAAACTAGATATTGTAGGGAATGTCGAAAATTCATACGCATTTCCAAGTTAGGGCCACATTTTTTTATTTCTTTATATAATTTTTGTCAAATAAAAAGTTGTGTGATAAAATTAAATCTTAGACAAAACTAAATAACAAACATGTACGAAATAAACTCTTTATAGTGTAGATGTTTAGAGTTGCCGTAGCTAACAACTCCTAGATTTACAAGTAAATCCCTCCACCGACTTATATTCTATTTGAGCCGCGTCATGACAAAACCAACATAATGGGTTTGCGACCAGCATGGATCCAGACCAGCCTGCGCCTCCGCGCAGTCTGATCAGGATCCATGCTGTTCGCTATCAGTTTCTCTACTTGTAACAGGGTTGGTAAGCGAATAGCATGGATCCTGATCAGACTGCGCGGATGCGCAGGCTGGTCTGGATCCATTCTGGTCGCAAACCCATTATGTTGGTTTTGTCATGACACGGCTGATTTAGTTTTATATTATCTGATAAAGGTATTCAATATTTGCAAAACTAAAATAAACACAAATATCTTTTCAACATTTTTACAACTTATATTTTTTCATACATTGATAAACAAAATAATTCGTTTTGTGATTGCTGCATGCACAGTTGTAGAGTCCTAGGCTTAGATAAATAAAATGTACGTAAATACACGAATTAATTTCCCTAAAGCTTTTCTGTTGTTGTTGTTGTAGTTGTAACGATTTCTGCTGATCACTAGCGGAAGTTAAAGAGCCGTCTTGTCAGTGTCACTGGCGCATGCGTACATTATCTTCTGGATAAGATTTGTCAGCTTAACTGAATATAAAGAAATATGAAAGAAATATGAAGATAATAGAGTCATTTATTATAAATTTTCTTAAATGTACATTAATTTGGTTAATATAAATATGGGAGATGATTGCGTCATTAATAATGAATTATGTAAATTTACATTAATACACTGAGTAAAGTACAAGTATGGGAAATCAATATGCAACACATTTCATAAATTTCTTAATGTCGTACAAAATATGAGTTATTAATAAGTCACTATTAAAAACTTTCTAACTAACATTTTTTCACCGAATATTTATAAACAAATATGTGAAACTAATAATATTCTAACAAAATTTAAAGACACGGAACAAAATATGATTACATATTTAAAAATCCATGAAAAAAACTGAATACAAAACTATGAAACTTACATATCCAGTTTTGTATAGATTTAGGTTTATTTCCCCAGAAAATGAAAACAAAATATAATGGCGCTCCCAGCGCTATCAACAACAACCCCAGTCCACTTTCGCTAGGTTTCTGGTACACTGTCAACACCAGTATAACTATACTGACTAACAATAGAAAAATTGGCAGTCCAAGTGGTAGCTGTATGAAATAGAAACAATTACATTACAGATATGTAATATATAGCGAACTTTGTTCAGCATACTTGATCACACTTTAATACGGTTCATCAATTTGAAAGTAATAACGGTCACTATTTTAACAGTCATCCGGGTCACCATTTTGATAGTCAATCGAGTCACAATTTTGGTCATCATTTTTGAGTAATACAGGTAAACATTTTGAGAGTCATACAGGTCATCTTTTGGGAGTCATACGGTCACCATTTTGAGAATCATACAGGTCAGCCTTTTTGATAGTCATACGGGTCACCATTTTGAGAGTCGTACGGGTCACCATTTTGAGTCTCATACGGGTCACCATTACCAAAATAATATACAATGTATAATGAAATATTATTGGAAAGTAACTTTAGGTATTGCCATTTGTTTTATTCGCGGTTATCTTTTTTCATAACATTTTCTTTTAATTGCAATATAGCAAATCCTCGAGAAATGTTCATGTCATAATTAACCCTAAGAAAGCAATATCTTTTTGGAGCTATATTAAACTACATTAAGAAAAGAGTAAAGAATAGAACCAAACAAAAACAAGCATGAACAAAACATATCAAATACCTTGATGGGTCGGTGTAGATTTGGTTCCTTATACCTGAGATATATTTGCCCAGCAAAAACACAACAAAGAACCACAGAAAATCCGAACCCCATCAACTCAATGAGATAAAATATCTCCTCAAAACTCTGCATTATAACTGTCAATACCATCTGTAAAACAAAAATATGTTTCATCAATATAATGATCTGTCTTGTACCAAACAAACTAAGACATAACATTTTATTTTTATTTCAGTTTCTTTTGTTTAAAGAAACTTTAACCTTTAGGTCGCTGGAGATGATCACCATATCGTCACTCAAGTACAGTAACGGGTTAACTCTTATTAAAACACAATAGGAGTTAACCCATTACTGCACTAAGGTGGATTATGTTAGTTTACATTTCACAATGGATATTTGTTTATTAAGCTGTGCGGAAGCTATCAGTTAGTCTGCGATTGTACAGAAGCTATCAGCTACTTTGTAGTTTTACAGAAGCTATCAGTTGGTTTGCGGTTGTAGAGAAGCTTTCAGCTAGTTTGAAGTTATAAATACAGAGGCTCTAATCTTTTTTGCGGTTGTACAGAAGCTCTCACCTAGTTCGCGGTAGGTCAATACGCGGGTGACATATCTTTTGTCTTAAACCGTTGAAACGGTCGCTGGATATCTGACTCGAGCAAATTACTATGGTACTAAATTTATTAAGAATACATCACAGTGTACTTACAATGACTAGTAGTGATGGGGCTGGTGTGAGATATTTGATGTTGATCATAGATATAAAATGTGGAAGATGTTTGTACTCTGCTCCCGTCATAAATAATCTAAAATATACGAATAAAATAATTAGGTTATTAAATTCTTATTTTCTAAAAACGTTCAATTTAATTATAAGAAGTGTAAGGGTGTTTAAAGTAAAACTTATCTCGACAACAGTTGCTGATTTTTAAAAAAAAAATATTTTTCTATCATTTATATAATTGTTTTGAATACAAGCTTGAATTACTTGCCAACAGATTAAAGTTTTATAATACATGAAATGCACATTTGTTCCGTCAGTATAACTTAAGGTAGAACTAGATCTGATTGTAAAAGATATGAAACCCACACTGCTCGTGATACCATATATATTTCTACAAAAGTTGCAAAATTTTGCAATAGGCATTTTCTTAAATATCTGTTAGAAATTTGCATTTTTAGAATTAAATCACCTGGCCATACATAGAAAATGTCCAAATGACGTCATAGTTCTTTGCGCGTGATAGTAATTTTACCAGGAACCTAATAATCGCTTACAACACACGCGTTGAAGATGCGGAAATTAGTGGGTTTTTTTCACTCTACAGAGTGCAACTGTATATAGCCAAAAGTCTGGTTCAAAAGCAAAAAAACATTTTCTAACCTAGACATTGAGAGAGAGTTTCCATTAATACTTCCCATTACAGAGATTGCTATAAGTATTGGTGTTATCCAAGATGCTGCTGGAATTGTTACCTGGGAAAATGTCTGAAAAAAGAACGTGATAAATAGATATATGACACTATATAAAATGGTTAACAAAAGCAATTTCCAGTTGTAAGGCCGATATCAGATCCATAAGCGCTGCCCACTGATTACAAACCCATGCAATTTCTAAGATTTTGATTAAGACTTTCGATAAATTTAGCGACAGATATGGCGGCAGAGTGACCCGCCAGTATAGATACGACAATGCAAACAAGTTGTCAGGTGTTCAGACCTAAGGCTTGTAAGTTGCAGACATAATTTATTTTCGTTAGATTTTGTAGGAAGGTACTAGCTTATAAGCACACTCGGACTCTTCAACCAGTACTAAAAACGAGTGTCAAGGAAACAACTGCTTGCCTCAGAAGGTGTTGAATAAACGTGGATAGCGATCCTAAGATTTCTGATTCAAAAGGGGAATAAAGTGGCCATATCACTACCTTAAATGACGGTTTAGTAGTTAAGAAAGACATATTCTTTACAAATGAATGTGGAGGTGTACTTAATTTGCATTTTGCTTCATTCTTTGGCCTCGAAACGATATTCAGAGCAACTTCGTACCAAAGACCACCTCTATACACTAAATGTGAACATAGTTTCAAAGTCCATGTGTTTTGTATAGTATACTTACACCGTTTTAGGACTTAAGTGGAGAAAAAAATTACATCTGATTCAATTTATGGTTTCCCAACCGACCTGAAAATTTGTGCAATTCTAATATTTTATTCAAACTTACCACGGCTACTGCAGAGGATGCCAGCATCTCTGACGGTGTGAGGACAGCAAAGTATGCAATATTGGCTATCAAATATACCACTGTTACTATGGAAATAGATATAACAATAGCCCGTGGGAGATTCCTAGAAAATATAATACGTAATATTGAAACATATTGGTAAATATAAACAATAGTAGTGAAGAACATGCAATATTACTAAATTAATCTAATTGTTACGGACTATTCTCACGATTGATGTTTCAAATTAACCCTAATCCTGCTAAATTTGTGAAATGGACTTGTCCAGTTTTGAATTTGGAACAGTTCACTTGAAGTTTAAGGAATTTCAATATCAAAAGGTTGAACTACTAACAGTACTGAGGTGGTCAGATGACA
The DNA here is from genome assembly GCF_026571515.1 of Ruditapes philippinarum. NCBI lineage: Eukaryota > Metazoa > Mollusca > Bivalvia > Venerida > Veneridae > Ruditapes > Ruditapes philippinarum. The sequence goes on from NW_026860247.1 coordinate 177,051, forward strand.
CCCTGGCCTGACTATATACTGATGGCATCTCTTTCTGTGCCAGCAGGTTAAATATTGAATCAGGATAGCCACTGGGAACTCACACAATTACTATAAGATATGAAAGTACAAAATGCTTATCACCGCTAGCATATGCCCACGGTGTTATTTCATCTTGTATATAAAAGATGGCTATAAAAAGCCTCTTCCCAATTGAGGCTAAGGCCTCTTCCCAATCAAGTGAGTAAAACCAAAATGCCTAAAATGCTGTTTAGCTTGCAAATAATTCAAACAAATCTGTTTAAATTCTGTATAATTATCTGCATAGTTGCAGAAAATGCTGTAAAAAGACTCTTATGAGTAGTCGAAATTTCATTTTTGTCAAATACACAACTTGTATTGGTTGGTTGGTTGGTTGGTTGGTTGGTTGGTTGGTTGTGCTCTGAAGTCAAATAGACTCCTTTTGTATCAGAAGTCTGCATGAAAAAGAGTTCTGCATGGAATTAAATTCTTTGAACAATTTTCAAAGTTGACCAGCAAAGGAACATTCCTGTGAAATTTGGATGAAACTGGCTTAACGGTTTATGAGATGTATATAATAGTTTACAGACGGACGGACGCCGGATGAATTGCGATCACAAAATCTTATCTTGTCACTTTGTGACAGGTGAGCTAAATTTAGAAAACTGAAATACAATTTAACTTACTTATGCGGTTCAATCAGTTCATCTGTTAGAAAGTTCAGATAGCTCCTGTAAATAAAAGTAAAACTATAGTATGAAATTATATAAATGGTAAAGTTTATTTTCAGTATTCGTATTGAGTTTTATGTATGTTTTATATGCTTAGAATGATTGCCAAGTAAGCTGATTGAGGTAAATTTTAGATCTAGAATCTATCGGTATTTGGTTCGGAGTCCGAATCCGGGTCGTGAAGCATATATTGCGTTATGTTGGTTTGATAAATGCCACAGGGTATTGTTTTAGTGATCTCAAAAATTATCTTTGATTAGAATTATCCACGTACAGTGATTCATGTACAGAAGTTACACAAAGTACTTGCAAGGTAAAAGTTAATCTATGTACGGACAGAGGAGAATATATCTGATATTATGCAGCTTTGCCACTTTAATACATTCGTACACATATACGAGGGCTGTCCCATAAGACCATGGACAACGATGTTTAAATACTAAACAGACTTCTGAAGAAAACCTCAGGCCTGTATGAGTGATCTTATATGTAATGTATGTTTACCTTCCTGAAGTAATGTTTCCTATTTTATTTCCAATTGATGGAAATACACTTATGTCTCGGGAGTTAAATATTTGTTTTACAGCCATTGTCCACGATTTTGTGGGACAGCCCTCGTAGATGAGACGAAGCTTTCAGGAATTGATTCACCAAACGACATCAGACATGCTTATCAAAATCTCTAACGAAAACATACTTTCTCATTATTCAATCACGTATCGATTTGCCTTGACATTTTGGAAAAGAGTGACATTTGAGCCGCGTCATGACAAAACCAACATAATGGGTTTGCGACCGGCATGGATCCAGACCAGCCTGCGCATCAGCGCAGTCTGATCAGGATCCTCTATAACAAGTAGAGAAACTAATAGCGAACAGCATGGATCCTGATCAGACTGCGTGGATGCGCAGTCTGGTCAGGATCCATGCTGATCGCAAAACCATTATGTTGGTTTTGTAATGGCGCGGCTCATTTTATTCGTCAGATATTCTGGAATAAAGAATCTAAACTAACCATCCACCGAATGCCCAGAAACCGGAGTAGAAGGCAATGGCGATGGAGCCCGCGCTGAAATCACTGTCTTCAAAGGAATCTTTAAAATTTTCAACATCCCCTAGAAAAGTACATCATATTCTAAAAACTAAATTGTATACAGAATGTTGGAATAATATGTAAAAATATACAACTGTAAACTAATTATTATATTTCATATTGTATTTAGAATCAGCAAAAAGCCGTTTGAATCGAAACCGATTTCAAAAACGTTGTTTTTTTTTAATTATTTTTTTTCTTTGCAAATACATGTGACACTGTTTGTGCTTGTATGTTGTACTTGCAGCTAAAATTCTTTACTGCATTCCTTGGTAAGTCTTAGATAAAAGAATAAACATAAATATACAAATAACAACATGTGTTTTCACATTAAAGTTTCACAACAGGTTTTCAAGCAGCTTTTTCAGGATATGAATAGAAACAACAAACCGGATGTGATGTCATATAAAATAGAAAAAGGAAACATTCCTTATATTAACAATGATTTGAAAACTATTGCATCTACTTGACTAGAACATTTTATTTCAAACAAGTACGTTTTATAGAACTAAATACAGCTTTAAAAACAGACAGGATTCGTTACGTATGTTATTCATTAAACATTTATCCGTCTTCGATTTCTTTCGTTGTGCTAATCCGGTCATAAAATTCTCCTTTTGTCTTTTCTCTCATTTGTGATGGGACATTTTCATTATATTGTTCTTTATCAGTGGACGATGGCATCTTTAAATTTACATAAATAACGGAATTGTAAGACAAGAGGGCTCTTAAATTGACATGTTTTAATTCGATTTTATACCAAATCAATACACCACAGTCTCCTCCTAATCTAACGTTTAACCATGTTTTGTTGCTATCTTTTTTACTGCCAACATTTATTGCTATGCTTTAATGTTGTTATTTTACCAAATTAGTTTATTTTACCGAAAAAGATTTTATTTACGACTATCAGGCATCACCGTTTCGCTTTTTGTCATCAAATACAATGTTTACGGAGAAAGATCGCGAGTAACTGCATTGCAAAAGAACAAGTATTAGCATTACCAAAAAATGCCATGAATCGCCGTACGTTCAGCCGGGTATTCGAACAAAATATCAATTCGTGAAATAGACTCCTTCCTGATATGTTTTTGTTGTTTTTTTTTTTGTCTTTTTTTAAGAAGATTTTCCATATATTGTTTACCACGAAGAAGACCACTTATTGGTTCGAGCGTCGTATATGATCATAGTTTCTCAAAATTTCAAATCAGTATATAGGTAACCCAGTAGCTATTCTATTTATTTATCTTCAACATTATCTAGCAATAATTTCATGATTTTTTTTATTATTATTATTTAAGAAAGACAAACCTTTTCCAATGTATATAAAACCAATCACAATTATCATGATCAGAGCTCCTAATTTGCTGGTGGTGATCACAACTTGCAACTTTGTTGACCATTTTACATTTACACAGTTAAGGCTCACTATAAATGCTGAAAATACAATAAAAACGTCATTCTTTTTTCCCCTTTTTGTAAAAAAATGATCATACTACATGTACATATATACATGTATTTGAAACAGGTCTCTTTAATTCCATACATGATTTTCACAGTCTCAAAGAATAATATATTTCTTTCTTTTCAAATTGTTTATAATGAACTCGCATAACTTGGATAACCATTGAACAACTACTGGTCTGGCCTAATGCATGACCGAGGTCCTTATCCCGAAGACTGACGGAAAAGGCCGAAAAGTTCCGATTGGTATAAACGTCGCTGCTTAAATGTTTGGGTTTTTTTTTATTTAAAACAGAAATTCGGACAAAAATGTAAACTATTGAGACGTTTATTGATACTAGTACATTTATTATTGCTGTAATTTGTGTTATATTTCTGCCAATCACAAAGGTTATTCCATGCAGTACAATAATGATTAAGGGTTTTGGTTTTCATGTGCACTGAATATTTCTTTATGTTAGACTTATACAAAAAGACAACAAGAAAAAAACTTTATATCAAGTGTATTTAAATGATATGTGCTTGAAACAAGTTTGACTTGATATTCAATGAATTATTACATTGTGAAGACATGGGAAGAGTTTTGTTGCACAGACGTTAAAATTTATAAATCAAGACCATGGCATATTTATAACTGGTAATAATAAGATTAATATACATGTTTGGTAAACAGTCTTATTTTTTATCTTTCTTTAAACGCTAAATTATAAACACATATTTTAAAATCGGTTCCACTGATCAAACATTTTAGGTCATTAGTATGCCCCTCTTAAAAAGTGGGAAAGCATACCGTGATGGGGGATCTGGTATGGTGGCTAATTTGGTATGATTTTGTGCGTCACGTTGGCGCTAGCGACAACACGACAAAGCGCCAAACGGCGCGTTGTCGCGCTGTCGTCTTGTCGTCCTGTCTCTAGCGCGGCACGCTAAACGGCATGTTGTCGTGCGGCGAAAGACACATTGTCGCCAAGTTCAAATTGAAGGATTGGCTTAAAAGCCAAGCGACAGGGCGACATCGCAACAACGCGCGCCGTTTTGCGTGCCGCGCTAGAGACAGGCCACGTTTATGACGTCACCCACTGCCATTATATGGGCCCCTATTGAGTTTTAGGTCATTCGATTAAATGTCATTCGATCAATCTCTTGTGAAGAATTAAGATTTAGGTTGTTAAACTTGGTAGGGGGACATTGTCCATAGTCAGTTGACGGTCTGTATTGATTTTGACGTGATTAAGTAAAGGGTTTAACTGACAGTTAATTTTAAGCCTTACATGACTTGAGAAGTAATAAGCTTTTTGAAAGTATATGTAGACACATTATTCATAGCTAGTAGGTGACATTTTATTTGATTTTGAGGTCATTGTGTCATAGGACATGGTCACAATGAAAGTCATAGAAAAATATAGTTTCCAATTAATTGAGAAAAATACAACTAAGTTGTGTTGACCATGGTAGGCACGTTGCCCTAGACAAGGTAACCCCTATTGATTTTGGGGCAATTTGGTCAAGGTCACAGTGGCACTTGATGAGAGATCCTAGTCAATAGTTAGAGTTTCTTCCTACAAGGTTTGTGAAATTACTTGTAAAACAAAGCTTACCAATGATGAAATGTATGAAATATGCCTTAGATTGTAAATATGCCAATGTAGTGGGGGTATAAGCGTCCGATGAACACATTTGAGCCGCGTCATGACAAAACAACACAATGGGTTTGCGACCAGCATGGATCCAGACCAGCCTGCGCACCCGCGCAGTCTGATCAGGATCCATGCTGTTCGCTTACAAATATTACAAGTAGAGAAACTGATAGCGAACAGCATGGATCCTGCATGATCAGATTGCGCGGATGCTAATACCCGCACTCCAGTTAACGCACTGTGCATGTATATGTATACGATTTAACCCTGACACTTTTTCAACAGAAAGGTCTCCAAACTATGATACAACAGAAACTTCATTAACAATTTTAATAGTATTAAGTAATACACATATAAATTATTTAACAAAAGCGGCAAAAATATTATTATCACCTGGTTAACTAAACAGGATTTAATTTTTTGCTAATTTTGCCATTGTTTATTTTTCCGGTTTGATAAGTTTTGTTTTTGTTGCGTGTATATTAGTGTCGCGTGATATGAAGTATGACACTTTTCTTTTCTTTATCGTGAGAACCACTAACCTAGTTAAAGTCATTACCTACTGCCCTGATTTCATGACAGAAAATTGTAAGTTTTTTTGTGCATATCTTGTCAGACTATTCAGACTATAAAATGGCCTTGTGGTGTTTTCAAGTGCAAATATCATGACATGAAGATAAAATGGTGTCATGGCTGAAATTTAATTAGTACATGTGTTCTTTATGGTGGCTGATTTGGTACGATTTTGTGCGTCTCGTTGGCGCTAGCGACAACACGACAAAGCGCCAAACGGCGCGCTGTCGTCTTGTCGTCCTGACTAGCGCGGCACGCCAAAGCGCGCGTTGTTGTGCGGCGTTTTGTCGCGATGCCACATTGTCGCTCGGTTCAAATTGAAGAATTGGCTTATAAGCCAAGCGAAGGGCCGATATCACGACAACGCGCCGCACGAAAACGCGCCGTTTGGCGTGCCGCGCTGGAGACAGGACGACAGTGCCACAACGCGCCATACGGCGCTTTGTCGTGTTGTCGCTAGCGCCGACTAGACGCACAAAAGCGTACCAAATCAGCCGCCATAGTTCTCTTTAACCCATTACTTCATATACACGCCTTTTAACGCCTTTTTCACCCCCCCCCCCCTTTTTGTTGTCTCAAGTGGTGTAAAAAAGCATTATTTAGGCCCTTAACACTTGTTTTTGTTTGAGAAATGTTGTTAAAAAAGTGACCACTTTTTCGGCGCGGCCCCCCAACCAAAAGATACATCAGGGGGTTGCCAGAAGGGGGATGTGCCCCCTTCTGTTTGGGGGGTTTGAAGGGGGCGGAGTCCCCCTCATCGCCAAGAAAATTTTGGACTTGTGAGAGGCTATAAATGACCCCAGATTGATCATAAGGTAACGTGTAACCAACGCTGAAAAGCATTTGACTCTATCTCAATCCATTGAGAAGTTGCAGCACTTTGAAATCAATTATAATGGAAAAAATCAACGCAAAATAGTGATTTTTGGCAATTTTGAGATGTCCCCTCGTTGCCATGGTAACAGAAAATTTGAGCCTGAGCATGTTGTTGCAAGGGCAATGGTCCAGTCAACATTTGTGCCAAGTTTGATTAGTGTTGAAGCAGTTTTTATAGTATTATAGCAATTTAAACTTGTAACGGGAGACTTTTCAATGAAAACAGCCATTTTTCACAAAATGCTCATGAAGTAATGGGTTAAGATTATTTTTTATTTAACACGACCTAGATAATGATAAAATAATCTTTTATTTATTTATTTAAAGAAGCTAGTAAAATTCATAAATGGCACCAAAACTGATTTTCAAACAATCTCACTTTGGTAAAACACTGTCGAGAAAAATAAAGCTACATTCTATAATTTGACTGAAAATCATAAATATGACTTGTTTATACCATCTATTCATTATAGAAAATATAAACGATATTTTCAGTCATAAAATGTAGGCTGATTAAAAGGTAATGGCATCCAGAACTATTATGATACTAATATCTAATTTTATTTGCTAAAACCCTTTATTTGCTGGTTTGAATTCGGAACCTTTTGTCTGAGATTTCCCTATCAAAAACCAACAGCATAAATTCTGACAAGCCTGCTTAGGTGCGTGCAAGATGACCATTCTCTATGCTGGTTGCATAGGTCACAAAAACACAAATGATGAAATAAAAGTGGTCAAAAAGAGAAATTTTGAAAAGTGCACACTGCAACGTTCTCGAAGTTATCGTGACCTAGTAGTTAAATATTATGTAGTGTTATTTTTATCAGTTGAACCCCAATTTATTATGAAACAATATCACGAATCCAAATATCAGCCAGCATGTGTTCTTAAATAGATGTTCTCACGGCCTTTAAAACAAGCAACAGAACAATAAATGTCTGACATCATGCCGTCAACTAATGATGAAATATTTTAAACAAATAAAGAGAACGTATCTACTATATAGTGATGTAGTTTACGTTCCGGTTTGAATAACGTCGCTATGCAAAGAAAATCTAATTTATGGACAGATACCTCCAAAAAACAAGATCGGCATACACCATTTTTTTCTTTTTCATAAAAAATAGAACAATTTATATGCAACAATTTTCATTCTGTTTTATGTCTATTCTTTATTATATTAAAAGACACAGTACGTCTGTATATATGCACAGATATATAATAAAGTATTCAATAAATAAATATCAAAATGAATTACTTTTAAAATATCATTTGAAATGGAATAATCAATTATTAATATATCCTTAATATCTATTTTGCCTTTCTAAATATATGTATCTTTCGGTATAATGATTAAGTGCTTGTTTAACGTTGATTATAAACTTATGGTAGATCTAAAGCTACTTACTGACTACAACAGCCGCTAGAAGTCGTAAAGCTGTAACCGGCGGGTCGCAGTCTGGAAAGATGGGCTTTAACACATACGTTGCAAAAATTAACGATGACGCGGCAATGCCGACCGGACAAATAATAATGAAGTTAATCCACAGACACAAAAATGCAGGAAAATCTCCAAATGCGCGTTTAATGTAGATATATTCACCGCCAGACTGAGGAATGCACGCGCCAAGTTCGGCGTAACACAATGCACAGAGCCCAGAGAAAACCCCGCATATTGTCCACATAACACAAGACATGCCGACGGATTTTACATTAGTCAAAATTCCGACGGGAGACACAAATATTCCAGATCCTATAATAATACCTACAATAATAGCGACAGATTGAGTTAAACTAATTTGTTTCTTTAAAGATACAACAGTTTGTATTTTATCCATGATATCGTCTGCATTTGTTTGTCCGTTCATAGCACGTGAAAATCCGTTTGTATCCGAATGTTTCAAATTTCCATTTGTTGCATCATTTTCAGAGACCGTCGTTTCCTTTTCCATGGTCGGTATAACTTCTCCGTTACTATTTTGTAGAGACATTTCTTTATTTCAAATTTCCAAAACTTTAATCAACAGACAAAAATATATATATAATCTATACGCACAATAAATTTATTAGCGAAATTTATAGACACTTGTTTTATAATGTCATTTTTGACAAATATTTAAGTGTCGTATAAAACCATTCTTTCTTCGCGTGATTTCAATTTAATTCAATACCAATTGACCTTGAAAATTGCATGTTACTGTAACGATGACACCCACATTTTTAAACCGCAGTTATCAATTGAAGTATTGTACAATGCACACTGCAAATGTTTTGTTAATGCTTATCGCATCTCACTTTTCTTTCAACTCGAAATAACAACAAAAAAAGATTTAATTTTCCACCTCTAGATATGAAGATCTATAACGTCCAAGCCAGTGACAATTTATCCTCTTGTACGAAGGGAATAAAGGCTGGAATAAATAGAACATCAGAGATAAAACCTTTCTCTATTAGTATGCAACGATTTTTGTCTCGTTCTATCATTATTTTACATTCTCTATTTGCATCTTAATTGAACAACACAGCAAAAGAATACGCGTATGTGTATTCGACGGACAGATAAATAAATCCACTGCTGCTTTGGTGAAGTTCAATTATTTTTTTAATTTAACAGTTCATAAAAGTTGATAACATTGATGTCATCACACGAGCTTCCACGGGTCTGTCAGTGTTAGAAACACCGTAAGTTGAATGTATTGCCTATCTGTTTAAAATAGAAAGAAAACTGAGCTTGCCGTTTAAGACTGTAAGATTCGTGTACTTTTGATTTATTTAATTAAGAAGTTCACAACCAAAGACTATCAGTTTCAATGATTCATTAACTATTCTCGTTTGTCAAATTTATTATCCGCATACTTAAAATTTGTAAAACAATACAACACAAATGTGTGTACAAATTTATAATTTCCGCACTTTAAACGATTACCGGCACATTACAAAGTTGATGAGTGATATTTAATATGTTTATTTTGATATTTGGATATTTTTGTAATTGGTTAAATGTCAAACAAACTTAAATATCCATGACGAATGTGTAATGTTGTTTTTTTTATTTCTGTAGTCCTTTAAGAATCACGAGCATTAATTACAAGATTTGCACCGATTTATGTTTAAATAATGCATTATAACCATGTAATTATATATTATAGCTATCCATTGAAAACAGAGCAGGACTTTATATACGACTATACAATGAACAAATATATTCAATTATTAATTGTGAAATTGTAAAGAAAACTGACGCAATACCTGTATGTTCTATTTTTATCCAAATGCAAGTGTTTTAAATATTTGAACGTTTTGTTTTCGTATGGACTTTTAATATACAGGCGTGGTTATAAGACAAATTCAATAGTTAATACATATATGGTGACACCAGTTTGGAAGACGAGAGTGTCTTCTTGTATCAGTGAGCACAATGTCTATAGTACTAAAATGGACGCTCAGCCTATCTGTCTCCTGGCTTACTAGCCACAATGCCAAGCTCTACATAGCACGTGATGATGGTGGTGTTTGTAGTTTTCACTCCGTATATCGCACAGTTCAGACACCACATTGTTCCTGGGCAGGCTGTCAAACAGTTTACAAGTAATAGCTAGTTAACTGAAACTTCTGTACATATGCAGTACGAATGACCGTAGAAAAGATTTCATGATCAATCACAATAAAAGTGACCTGCGCCGTCCAGAAATCGAACCCGGGTCGTCCGATTCAATGTCCGACGTTCTACCTATTGAGCTAACCGGACGGTTCACATATTATGTCATCAGAAGATCGGAAATAACATCTCAAACTAGGTGTCGCTTTGCAACGCTTTATCCAATGTTAGATACAATACTATTTATTCTATCTACAACGTACATGTATATCAATATTTTCATTCTGTATATATGATGCGACTTGTATGCAGTTAATTACTATGTTCAAGTTTTGTTTGATTTGGGTTTACGTCACATCGACACAGTATATAGGTCATATCGCAACGTTCCAGCTTTACTTGTGGAGGAAGACCTCAGGTGCCCTTCCGTGCATTATTTCAGGCACGAACGGGCACCCGAGTAGAACCACCGACGTTCTGTAAGCTAGCTGGATAGCTTCCTCACATAAAAGAATCCAAAGTCCCTGTCGGGATTCGAACCCACAGCGGTGAGGGGCAAGTGGTTTGAAGTGAACGAGCTTAACCACTCGGCCACTATGCTCAAGTATTGTATTTAAAATAATTGTACATGTATTGAAGTTTCGCTCTGTTCTGTACATTTCAAACTACGGATATATATACTAGTATCTAGTAATTAATCTAGCCTTGGTAATAACATCAAAAAATCCTGAGAAAACTTTTGGATTTTATTTTTATTTCACACAATTTATTTAAGAGCAATATGACATGATATGTTGAAAAAATAAAATACATGGGTGAAATTGTATACTACATTTTTACATAATTTTTACAATGGTTAATACAATACACCAGTAAGCAGGCTCTTTTAAATAGAATTTCTATTTGAAAGGCCCTGCAGTAAGTAACCTTTATGAAATGAATCCTACCTTGTTTTAAGTACAAACTGTACAGCAAGACACAAGCAATCGAATAACTAGTGGTTGCATTTCTTAAATATTCTATAATGTAGATTTGAATCTACATGTATTAATACAATGAACATAGAATGAATTAAAAAGAAATGACAATGAAAATAAATGGACATTTTATGGATGTTTCTATACTTTTTATGGGTGTTTCTATACTTTTTATGGGTGTTTCCATACTTTTTATGGATGTTTCTATACTTTTTATGGGTGTTTCAATAGTTTTTATGGGTGTTTCCATACTTTATGAACAAATATTTAAAATCATTTTTTAATGAGCATTGAAAAAGAGATTTATATGTACCTCCGTGTTTTTAATAGTACCAAAAATGTCAATGTCTTATTTATTCATTGTACCTTTATAATCATTAATCTTTAATTACACTAAATTTTCATTTGTGTCTTTTAGTTTAAACAATATATTTTATGTTTTCATTTACATAATAAATTACAGAAGAATAATTTTTACAGAATGAGTAAGACACTGAATAAGTTTTTTTAAAACACTCGAGAGCTCTTTATGTCTTTGGTTACCACATTCTGTAAGTTGTTGGTTTATTTACCTGTATTAATATACAATACATTTAGCAGAGACAAAAACTGTGACACATAACAAAGATACTGTGACACATGACAAAACTACTGTGACACACGGCAAAAGTGTGACACATGACAAAAGTGTGACACATGACAAAACTGTGACACATAAGGACTAAAGCATATCACAGTAATACCACATATTGGGCCAGTAAATATCATACTGTATTATATTATATATCTTCATGTATCTATATTAAAGTGGGCAATATTATTAGTTATAAAGATTGTTAACAGGTTATATGACCCTTTATAATACCGCATGTTTGTAACACCGCTTTTCATTGGATAATCGTGACGTTTATATAGTTTTATATACACGGCTGATGTGGATTCATGAAAAAATCTTTCTTTTTTCTCTTAAAATGATGCTTGCTGTATTATAAATTCGTTATAAAGATTGTTGATAGGTTATATTGCCGTATATAAACAGCTGTTTGCAATATGACCCTCGCCTAGCGGCTCGGGTTATATTTACAAACAGCCGTTTATATAGGGCCATATAACCTATCAACAATCTTTATAACTAATATTATAATACTTAACGCACGTTTATAACATCGCTTTTCATTGGATAATCATGTTTATACAGTTTTATATACACAGCTGCTGTCAATTTATGAAGAAATCTTACTTTTCCTCCAAAAAAATAAGTTTAAGTATTCCTGACAGGTTATATGGCCATATATAAACTGTTGTTTGTCATATAACTTGAGCCGCTATTTACAAACAACCTTTTATATATAGCCATATAACCTGTCGAATATCTTTATAACTAATAATATAAATGATTGTATATATAACCATTGCAAACAACTGTTAATATATGGATATATGACCTATCAAGAATCTTTATATTTAATTAATAACAGAAAACTTGTTTTATTTGCAAACAAAAAATGAAATTAACTAATAAAATGACAGCAGCTGTGTAAATACATGATTATCCAATGAAAAGTGACGATACAAACAAGCAGTATTATAAGGCCATATATACTGATATAGCAACATTATTAACCTGACCTATGAGAACATAATGATGTATATGTTACTATTCACAAAGCTGAATCCATTTACCTCTAACAAACGTAAAAAATAACAGTTATTGAACATGATTAAACACACACAATTTAAACTTCAAAAATCAAATTAAACACCATAAATAAAGACATATACTCAAATACTGTGAAATAAAATACATTACTTTAAATACAATAATGTAATGTATAAAGTTGGAAGTCAAAAAAGCAATGAGTACATATATATAATGATTAGATTATGGGAACTATATGTATATAAACATAGTCATATGAAATTGTACTAAACTGCATTGGTTTTCATAGCTTTGTAATATATATATACACACATATATATACATATTATATATAGAATAGAATACATATATAAGTGGATGACACTTATATCATTAAAAACAAACATATTTCATGATGTACTATCATGCTTTAAAATCAGTTTAACACACAACAATATTAAAAATTCAGTTAAATGACAAATCAAAGGGTTTAAACATTACCGGGCAAGTTTAGCTAACAGTAAATATGAAAATAAACTGACCTAACATATGAAAACACACAACAAATAATAAAACATAACTACAAACAGTATATGTGTGATACATATCCACCTTGTGTTTCTTACTGTATGGTCATTAACTAATTAGATAGATACAATATATTTCAACAGGAATAGGAATTTAGACCTTAATGTTTTGGATGGTTTAACACAATACAAGAGGGCCATGATGGCCCTGAGGTCGCCCACCTGTATATAGGCCCCCAGAGCGGGGCCAGTTTAAACCCCAGGGCTTTTATTTGAACAAACTTGGAAGACACTCATTAGAAGATGTTTCACACTGTTAAGTTTTTACTACACACATGTAAGGAAAAACAATGATTTCACCTGCTCCGCCCCCCATCCCCCCCCCCCCCCCCCCCCCCCCCCCCGCAAGGCCAATTTTCACCCAAGGGCTTTTATTTGAACAAACTTGGTAGATATCCATAAGAAGATATTTCATGCTAAACATCTAAGCTCTAGCTCATTGGGTTTTTTAAAAGAAGATTTTTAAGTTTTTACTACACACATATAGTTAAAAACAATGACACCCCTGGGGTGGGGCCAGTTTTGACCCCAGGGCTTTTATTTGAACAAACTTTGTAGACATTTACTAGAAGATGTTTCATGCTGAATATCTAAACTCTAGCTATTTGGGTTTTTTCAAAGAAGATTTTTTAAGTTTTTACTATATGCTAAAGGGAAAATCAATGACCCCCCGGGGCGTGGCCAATTTTGACCCCAGGGCTATTATTTGAACAAACTTTGTAGACACTCACTATAAGATGTTTCATGCTTAATATCTAAACTCTAGCTATTTGGGTTTTTTCAAAGAAGATTATTTAAGTTTTTGCTATACACATATAAGGAAAATCAATGACCCCCGGGGCGGGGCCAATTTTGACGCCAGGGCTTTTATTTGAACAAACTTGGTAGACACCCATTAGAAGATGTTTCATGCTGAATATCTTAGCTCTAGCTCTTTGAGTTCTTTCAAAGAAGATTTTGTAAGTTTTTACTATATGCATATAGGGAAAATCAATGACCCCCTGGGACGGGGCCAATTTTGACCCCAGGGCTTTTATTTGAACAAACTTGGTACATACTCATTAGAAGATGTTTCATGCTGAATATCTTAGCTCTAGCTCTTTGGGTTCTTTAAAAGAAGAATTTTTAAGTTTTTACTATATGCATATAGGGAAAATCAATGACCCCCTGGGGCAGACCAATTTTGACCCCAGGGATTTTATTTGAACAAACTTGGTAGACACTCACTAGAAGATGTTTCATGCCAAATATCTAAGCTCTAGCTCTTATGGTTTTTTAAAAGAAGATATTTAAAGTTTTTTTCTTTCAGTTGCCATGGCAACCAGAGTTCTGCATGGAATTAAATTCTTTGAACAATTTTTAAAGGTGACCACCAAAGGAACATTCCTGTGAAGTTTGGATGAAATTGGCTTAGTGGTTTATGAGGAGATGTCATTTAAAGTAAAAGTTTACGGACGGACGACGGAAGGACGAAAAGCGATCACAAAAGCTCACCCTGTCACTTTGTGACAGGTGAGCTAATAAGGGAAATTTAGGGAAATTAAAAAATTACAATAGTTGAATACAAACCATGACGGCTTGCTAGCACAGAAAAGGTGATCATGAAATGTTTTAAGTTGTACACATATTTGATATCAACAATAAAAACACAAGATAACCTATAATTATGTATACTGTTGCCTTACCCAGAATGTTAGTTTTAATATTTCAGTGATGATAAAATCGTAACAAAGCTTTAGCCTGTCTGCATACAGCTAGATCAGTCTGTATATACACACACATTTGCCAGAATCAATACTGCCAAAGCGTAGTTTAACAAGAGCTGTGCGTGAGACAGCATGCTCCACTATTATCCGTCTGTGCTTGACAGTAAGGAAAGGAACATAACTCTGTGAAAAGTTATCTTAAGAGTTATGGGACCTGTGCCAATCATGATAGATAATCACAGAGAACAAGTGTGGGAAATTGTAGTAGTTTTGGAGATACCAACTTGCATGCAAAAACTTTAACCATAGTGGAACACAGACACCAGGGTGAGTACAATAGCTCTCCCTATTATATCCAAATTCAAAGCAGGCCATGTCCATTACACAAAATAAAGCAGGGCAGAATGGTATCATTCATTTCATTAACTGATGATTACTAATGGATGAGAAAAATATAGAAACATGCTTTTACTTACATGCTATGTTAAAAGTTGTTTTGTAATAGTCAAAAGAGTACAAATAAAAATCAAAATTGATTTAACAATACAAGCAAAGGTGACATTGTCAGATAAAAACAGTAAATATAAATTATATCATAAAGAAATTCAGCAGTTTTCAAAATTCAAGTAATGTACTCAATCAATTCATTATTCAAAACTAAAGCACAAAACTAAACAAGTTGTATAAAACTAAACAATGATTGTACACATCTCAATGCTTTTTCTCATAGACTAAATGCATTTTTTTTCATCAATATTTCATAAATGAAAAAGGTATAAATTAAAGAAATATGTGAAGTTATACCTACCCTGACAAGTAAATACCACATATTGTGACCTTAGAGCAGTGACAGGTTTACTCCCTATATAATTTATTAAGAGTTAACCCGTTACTGCACTTAGGTGATGATTTTGCAAAAATTCTAATGAATTATATTGGTTGGTAAAAAAACTTTCAGACTCACTACTTTTTGGTTGTTACTATAAAAGAATAGAGAAACAATATAAAGATTCTACAACCATTTAGCAATTTAGTACTTAATATGCTTATATTGTAGTTGATAATCAAAGTAAAAACAGTAAAATTTAACTAATACTTAAGTCTTGTATCTATTTGGTTGCCTGAGTTTGTTAAGATTAAACCTTTAAAAAAGTTTAAGAATGCCTTACTTGCAATATAAAATGTGACACATATCATTATACAATGAAACACATACTAATTAAACAAAGTAATGCTAAAATTATCTCACCAACAGTGACACTTACTCAATCAGACTTTCATCATGATTTACCTCCCTTGTACTCACTAACACAGGCTAACAAGTCAATTACATTTCGTTATGATTTACCTCCCTTGTACTCACTAATAAAGGCTGATAAGTCAATTATATTTCAATAAGATTTACCTCCCTTGTACTCACTAACACAGGCTGACAAGTCAATTACATTTCGTTATGATTTACCTCCCTTGTACTCACTAATACAGGTTTATAGTCAATTAAATTTCATTACGATTTACCGCCCTTGTACTCCCAAATACAGGCTGACAAATCAATTACATTTCATTACGATTTACTGCCCTTGTACTCCCAAATACAGGCTGACAAATCAATTACATTTAATTAAGATTTCACGCCCTTGTACTCACTAATAAAGGCTGATAAGTCAATAACATTTAGATAAATAGCTGCCAAAAGGATAAACAAAAGTTAAATAAAACAGGTACACAAACATACTAGTATACAGACAGCAACAAAATCAATCCCAGTTCAAAACAATTTCATTGACATAAATTCTGAACCCTAATAGCCTAAATAATGATCTGCTTTTGCAGCCAGTACAGCATTGCGCCAGTCAAAATTTTCCTGTCTAGTGTTACGGGCTCAATTTGATATTCCTGTGATGCAGATACCTAAACAAATGATGGCTTAAAACAAAAACTGGGTCAAGATCTTACTTAAATTAACATTGACAGTGTAACATTGACAGTGTTAAAAAAACATACATTTTAACTAATTTCCCTAAAAAAAACTTAGTACAAACAGGAAAATCATAATACACAAATAATTCATAATGCATTTTGAATCAATATTTCATGTTAAGCATTCATCAACAACAACAATCTTAAAATGTCAAACAGAATAGTCATATGTGCTAACTAAAGTCTAACAATCAATAAAAGATACTACAGTCTATACTAGATTAAGGTTCTTAAACAACTCCTGTTATATGGGGAGGACATAACCAAATGAGTGAGACTAAAAAAAGGATTGGAGCACCACATTAAATAACGTATTCTGGTATATACCGGACAAGGCGCTTGAATGATTAAATGCTATTATCTTGCCAAACAGAATGAACTTTATAATATCTTTATTAACAACTTAAACCATGATTTTTAACAAAGTCAGATCTTTTCCCCACAAGTAACTGCCAACTCCTTTACAATTATTAATGATAATCAGTGATAGAGAAATAATTGCAGGAAATGTAAACCTTCAGAAAAGACATGTTTAAAACATGCAACATACATATGAATCAAATTAAAATCTTACGCTCCTTGAAAAGCAGTTATAACCGCAATTTATTTTTATTTTTTTTTTTTTGGAATGGAAAGAATGTATTTTTTTCTACACTTACTACAAGACATATATATAATGAAACATTTTTTTTTCTTATTTCTTCAGTTCAATAGCCTATAACTTATTTTTTGGTTGGGTTTTACGTCACATCGACACAGTATAGGTCATATGGCAACTTTCCAGCTTATACTTATAGAGGAAGACCTCAGGTGCTCCTCCGTGCATTTTTCAAGGCACAAACAGGCACCTGAGTAGAACCACCATTCGTAAGATAGCTGGATAGCTTTCTAAATGTACAATCCGATGAGGCACGCAAAGCTTGAAACCTATAGCGGCAAAAGGCAAGCGTTTTGAAGTCAACAATCTTCACCACTCGACCACAGGCCCCTATGAATAAATTAAATAAACTATTGTTTTAGGTATTCAATTTAATTTTCCCAATGAATAAATTGAATTGAATACCATAAAAATAGTTTATTATAATCAAGAATAAATTAAATAAGTTACCCAGAAACATAACTTTTTAAACAACAATGGAGAGTTCCAAATAAAAGCATGGTAAATGCCCATCATAATATGACAGGTCAAAGAAAATATTAACTAGTAACAGTTTTGTACAACTAACGGGGCAAAAATTCAACTTTAATAAACAATGTAACATGGTATATAACAACAAACCCTGTCTTAAGAGTAAAATATACAACAATAAATCTAAAACAAGTTCCATAAATCATTAAATTTATGTTACATGTCAGTAACAACCTTAACTCTTAAATAATTACCCTAATTTGATATTGTGAGTCTTAAAATCATTTTAACCAAAATAAAGCACATTTTTTTCAATTCAGGATTTTTGATACTTATGTGATGTATTTATAGACTAGAAAGCTGTCAATCAAGTCAAATTTTCATAAATTAATGTTGGAAGCACCGTTTAACTCTATCATATCCTTTATTTTCAATGATTATTCCAATTATTAACAACACTTTATAAATGCGACATCCATAAATCTATTTGGCACTTGATGCAATTCATGAAAATCACACACACACACAACTTTTTTTTATATGCCCATGAAAGATCTATAATTACGACTAATTCCATTAAAGAATAGAAAAAAGACAATAAAAACTAACTTATATAAAAGGCAAAGCACCATTTTGTTTACCAAGCACAACAGACCATCATTTTTTCATAAATTGATGTCAGTGTAAAAACACAAGATTTTCTCTTACCCTGTATATTCATTCTTAACACTGTATACACAGTACATGTATTTGCATTGATTCCTTTGCAATGCTTTACCATCAGTTAAATAACAATGAAAATATTACACCATTTCTAATATTTACCTTCAATTTTCAACAATAAGTCTGTACTTAATAATTCTCATCAAAAATCTAGTAAAATAGTCTAAACTATTGAATGGATATCTCAAGGGCTTAGTGCAAGACAGTTGTAACTTCTACATTTCATACCAGATACAAAAGTTTCACACTTAGCTCTCGATTTCTTCTTAGCTATTTGGTATCTCTTAATCGTTGATAAATATTTCTCCCTGAAAAATCTTAATATATCCATTTCTGGTATTAAAGTGGTGTATGTTAAACTAAGACTGTCTTAAACTATCACTGTCATATTTTGTCATCGTTTTCCTTTTTTTTTTTTTTTTTTTTTTTTTCATTTTATATCTTAATTCTGTCAAGTTTGCACAGATGTTAGAACTTGCAACAGCAATATTGCTGAGGCAATAAAGCACCCTTCGATCCAACAGCAGGAAAAAAATACTGCGATGCAAGTATACTCTAACTCTGTGTTATCCGGTGCAACTCTAAACATACTCCAACATACTCTCAGTATTTTGTCATGTGCGGTCATGTATAGGGCGAAGTTAAAAATCTTTGACCTCATTCAACAAAAAATGTAATGATTAGTTGAATTGATTCTGCTTCACATAAAATATTAAATTCATCAATGAAATTCAATGCCTGCATATAGGAAACGTTAATTACGCTGATAATACAGAGTCCCATACTACATCATGTTGCACGGTCTAGCAAGATTTTATATCTGAGATTCAATTAAGAGATCATAGCACTGATTGCAAAAAATACAAAATAAAAATCTACCCTATACAAAATGTAAAACATCCTATATTACAAGAAAGATAAACTCAAAATTTAAAAATTATTTGTAGACAAGGCAATGCGCTATTACCCTAACAATCTGATCGTAAAAATTTGTAATTTCAAAACCTTCATTACCACAAATAGTCTGTTACTTCATTTAATAGTACCATTAACACTTATATCATCAATAAATCATAAATATACATGTAGCTTTATGTCTATTAATCTATAAAACAGACATAAAAATTAATCAAATAACTATTACATAGTGTCATGTAGGGTAAATATTGTCATAACAAATCAGATCTCTACTAAAAAGAACTATGCTTTGACTGTAAAATATCGATCATTTATACTAAAATATAATAAATTTTTATGCTATTCAGAACAAAACTCACTGGTCTAAAGTTGTCTCTACAGTTCAGACCTTACTTTATCATATCCCTATGACATTAAGAGACGATTTCAGACTCAATACATTAACAACTCGAGGAAAAAAACACAACAAAATGACCTACTGATCAGCATTAATTTGTCTTTGGTAATGCTTTGGGAATATCTCAAGCCATCAGACATCTTCACCACTTTGTTTAACTTGGGAATCTTGATTCCTTACCACAAATGAAAACCATACTTCATTCCAAAACATAAAACTTCGACTATTGTCAAATCATAGAATTTTTCCTGGTGGCTAAAAACTATGATTGGCCAATTTCCTTATGTTTTATGCTTGACTGTGCTATCCATATTCCTGTCTTCATATTTAAACCTTTCAGCAATGATTTTAAAACATTAAGCCAACAGCATTCTATAAGCTCCACAAACAACAAGTTTTTACAATGATCAAGTATGGTGTCAGATTGTGTATTACTCGAACTGTAAATCTTCTGGCTTCGCAGGGGGGACAACAAGTAACAGCTTCTGAATAAAGTTGTTGAGCCAGTCTGAAAATTAATCAGCATATTATAATAGTTATAAGAACAGGTGGGCAAAGTAAAAGTGAAACTAAATGCAAGCAGTTTTTTCCGTATACATGCAATCTTTTGCAATACCAGGGATTGAAAATTCCATTTGTCCACTCGTATTTACGAGTAGAAATCATGGTAGGACGTGTGCATTATTAAATTCACTGTTGCAATAGAAAGTTAGAATTCTCATTATTAGTTTGTTTACATTAATGATGGAAAACCGGAAAAAAACTTGTATTTTAGGTTATGTATAAATCTTGCATGTTATATAATCTCTGAACGCATTGTTTATTGGATACAGGTGTGACTGGAATGTGGCTGACAACGCTCTAAAAAGTTATTTTTTCTATCCCAGAATACTAAAATGAAATAATCATTGTTTCCATAGAAAAATGTTGCAATATTCATCTTGTTAGAAAGCACAATAAGATTTCAGTTGTTTTTACAAACCTGTAATTTTATACATTTCTTGTCACAATTATCTATTCAAGGGAGGAAACCACACACGTCAAAAAATTTGCACTTTCAACAGTTGCTTCCCTTGCAAAACATTATATTCAAACTACGTGAAGATACTCAAATAAAAACATAATAAACATAATAATTTACCAATCTTATCTTGTATACTCTTTGGCTTATTCTGCCATTTTCCACCTATACAATACAGGACAATACCCCCAGCTACAAGACCTAAGGCGAGGAAACTTTCATGAGGTTTCTGATAGAATGTCAATATCACAATAGCAAAACTGATGAAACACAATACTGCAGGTAATGCTATGGGCACCTGAAACAAATCACAGGTAAATCATGTATAAATAATTATTTCATATATATACCAACACTGTGACAATGTCAGTTACTGCAGAAATGTTTTCAAGTAGAAAACTCATCTTAAATGATCTTACATACAGAATAGATTTACAAATACTTACAAGTATTACTCTTTGAATATTTGAATGCAAGAATATTGATTGAAGCTTTTCTTGATTTGTATCAAGAAATTTCTCACCTCTCCAAAATATTTTACAACAGAGGAAAAACTTTTACATGAATGGCAAAAAGTTAATAAGTACAGAGGAAAAACTTACAAATCATTTAATTTGTTTGTTTATCTGTCTTTCACTGCAATTTTAACACATTTTTGGTCATATGTTGTCAGTCCAGTTAACCGCCTTTTCTGGATAACTAACCAGTAATTACCAATTCCTTCTTAAGAAACCACCTACTTATCCCACATGATTTATGAATCACAGGTAAGAGACAATTGACCATTATACTCCATGTTGTAGATCAATTGTAATAAATTGTGGAAAGGAATTTACATAAGTCACATTTGACTTGTTTTCCAATCCACGAAATATATCAGTGTGTTTATATATGCTTACTGTACATATATATGTTGTAAAAATGGAAATAAAATATTGTTTAAACTAATTGTAATAAAGAAATGTTCCCCTCTCCCAAGGATCAAACAAGTGACCCCTGGATTACAAAGACAAGCTCATCCTATTCAGCTAAGCGGGTGGACACAAACATTCAATGATATAACTTAATATGTACTTTATGAAAAATGAGCAGTAGATTGTCTGGCTGTTTCACCTACCTGGCCACTTCAGACGATTGAAAAACCACAGGAGGCATTTTAGGTGAACGTTGACCGCGAGAGCAAGTGACCACTGAACAGATCAGGCCAATCAGGTCAGGTGGCCACCAAAAAGAGGTGACTGTTAGTACAGGTTTGACTGTACATGATAACTCCTTTTATTAAGTTCCTGAAGTAAGTTTATTTGTAAAATCCAATTAAGAGCTTTTCTGACAAAAAATAATTCCCACTTGTCATTTATTTTATTGAAATTGTTTCCTTTTTTTTTTAAATAAACGTTCAAATTTTTAAATATTGTTTATAAAACATACCTTGATAGGTCGTTCCAAGTTTGGTTCCTTATACCTGAGGTACACTTGACTGGCAAACGTCATCACAAGAATTGAAGCAAAACCAAACCCTTCCATTTCAATCAGATAGAAAATGTCTCCACTGTTTTGGAAAATCAAAGTTAACGCGAGCTGAAATGGAAATAATATATAATTGTTTCATTATTTGAGAAACAGGATAAAGTCTTGAAGTCCAGTTGAGGCTGCTATGTTGTTTTTTTTCACATTAATAAATGAGCTGTGTCATGACAAAACCAACATAGCTGTTCGCTTACAGACCCTATAACAAGTAGAGAAACTGATAGCGAACAGCATGGATCCTGATCACACGGCTCATGACACGGCTCAAATGTAAAAGAATTTTACAAGTCACTTGTTGTATCACATATTCTCTTTGCTTATTTTCATTGGTCAATTGTTATAATGAATAATAAAATAATGACCACTCTAAAATGACTGCAATTTAGATCAAGGGAGGTAAATATTGAAGTGATTTAAATACACTTACTATGATAAGCAATGAAGGCATTGGTGTAAGTCTCTTGTAATTTATCATGGATACAAACTTTGGTAGATGATTATTTCCAGCTCCAATAAAGAACAATCTGAAATACATAAATTATGTTTCACTTTATACATTCTCAACTTCAACTTTTATTTCTAAAAGGTATGGTTGTATATAATTGTGATTGGGCAAACAATATCTTTTTAACTTTAACAAACATAATAGATTAAAAAGTAATATAATAATCGTTTCAAAATGGACATTTTTTTTAATTTCTTCTTAGAATTACTTTTTATTTTTTACTATTTAGAAATTAAATGAAATAGTATATTTTTCCAATTAGAAACAAGTTAATAAGTCGATAAATAGTATTATTTTTTTCCATTGGTAAAAAGTAAGTCACTTTATACATTGTCAATCGTAACTTTATTACTAAAAGGTATGGTTTTATTCTATTATTGATTAAGTAAACAATAAAACAAGCATTTGATAGTATTGCGGGCAATACAGTAGTCCCCTACCGGTCCCTCAAAAAGTTCTTTAATTGTCATACACTCCTGTGTTGCCATTTATAATGAATTTGAGGATGAAGTCTGTATTTGAAAATATCGACCACAAAACATAATAAAATAAGTTTGTCTATATCACAGTAATGTGTTAAGTTTCCATGCTTAGTAAGGAAATTATGTTTATACAACCTTGTCATATTATTACGATGTGGGATTTTAAAGTAAATCCTATAAGGAATGAAGAAGTTGGAGTGAAAATACCAGTTTCTCGAAAAAAATCTAAGTTCAAGGGGGACATAATTCTGGAAATAGTCTTGCTAGAGTATTTAACCTTCTCAAAAATGTCGAGTGTTAATAAGAAACATATATATGAAGTTTGAAGTAGATACATTAGGAAATAAAGAAGTTATTTAAAAAAGACAACATTTTTTCCCCTAAAAAATCTAAGTTCAAGGGAGGTAATACTGATATTTTTTGTGCTAGAGTTATAAACCTTGTCACATATGATGTGGTTGATGACCAGAAACTTATATTTAAAGTTTGAAGTAAACACCTTAAGAAATAAAGAACATATAGTGAAAAAGCTGAAAAATTTAAATCAGAAATCTTGAAATTCAGGCTATTTGTTGCCATAGCAACCAGAATTTTCAACATAAGAAGAAAAGAAAAAGATGTGCATAATCTCCAGACTGCCATCTACTCATATTTCAAGTTTCATAAAAATATTTTCAGTACTTTTTGAGTTTTCACTGGATCCAGTTTATGTGTTAAATTTGCCATATTTTCAGACTATTTGTTGCCATAGCAACCAGAATTTTCAACATAGGAAGAAAAAAAAAAGACGTGCATAATCTCCATACTGCCATCTATATATATATCAAGTTTCATAAAAATATTTTCAGTACTTTTTGCATTATCGCGGGATCCAGTTTTGTGGACGGACGGACTGACGGACGGACAGACAGACGGACAGACGGACGGAGGGTAAACCTAAAGTCCCCTCCGGTTAAACCGGTAGGGGACTAAAAATCATAGATTGAAATGCAATATAATAATCACTTCTTATCTGAAGAAAAATTATTTTTATATTTCTTCTTAAAATCACTTTTCATTTTTCACTATTTAGAAATAATGAAGTAGTATTTTTTTTTTCAATTGGAAACAAGTTAATAAGTCAGTAAATAGTATTTTTTTTCCATTAGAAACAAGTTAGTCAGTATAGTAAAGTACCCTTCATGCTGTTATCAAATTATTACTTCACCAAACTTTCTATAGATTATAAATATAAACATTATACAATATGATGATACAAAACTAATCAGCTTGACTGAGAAACACATTCCTTAATAATTATTTTTATCTCCCTTTTTTTGATTAGATCAGTACTGGTAACTTATGAGGAAAAACCATTTAGACCCTACTCCCCTCCCAGTTCTGTATTGAACAAATGACTCCTGGTTATGTAGGGACACATCTTAACCACTGGGCCACTACTTCCCTCCTGTACATATACATGCATAAATAATATAATGAAAAAATCTTTATTAAAGTTTCATTCACACATAACAACATATAAAATTGTTGTTTGTGAAAGGCCATTCTTCATACTGCAAGGATTTCCAATATACATTGCAGAGTTACCTCTCATCCAATATTATTTAAACATAATCATGATAATTAATTGTCATTTAGTCATCTTTCAACAAAATCAACTCCATTTTGTACTTTATAAATTAAGAAAAAAAAGAAAATTGCTGAGTTTTTAAAACTTTTTGTTCCCAACCTGTTTTTTTGACATTTTTTATTAAAGGGAAAAACCCCCAAAATTAAAAATTTTCAGCTAAAAAATCAAAAGGGGGACAAAAAAATTTAATTAATTGGCACATTCAATAAAATAAATCTTTACCCTTGAAAAGAAGTGGTTTAGCCTTTTGTGCAAAATTAAAAAAAATTAAAGTGGGTAGGCTTGTTATCTTTTAACAAAATAACATCTAATTTAGGTTTTCATACAATAAATTTTCTTAGACCGTCTTTTTTTCCCCCAATTTGTTTATACTTTTTTTTTAAAAATATAAATCAAAATGTATGCTTTATAAATGGCCATTTAGAATAACATAAAAGTTTTGGGGTTTTTTAAATAAATTTAACCTTAACCTGCAATTACAGTTACGCAGAATATCACATGACTTCAGATGACTTCACACAATTGTCAAGATAAAAAGACTTTGATAACCTATCTTTAAATATTTTGCAGAGCTATGCAAACATGTCACATGGCATTTGAATTTTTTTCTCCAAAAAACCTGATTATTAGTATCATAATTACACTGTACATGGTTTATCTATAGTTAATATATCACAGCAACAGTCAACATCTATATTTATGACACACAAAAAACAACAATATTATCTGTTTATTCATTATGATTTACAAGTTTTTAAGTAGAATTATCCATTAATACATATTTATTGTTGCATTGTCTTTGCATTCATTACAATTATTCAAGTATGATGTGCAATCTTTTTAAACAAAAAATTATTTCGCATACAGTTGAGAGTAATTCAACCGCAAAACAGCTACAATTAAGTTTAATTAAGTATTATCTATTTAAAGGAAGCTTCTAGCCTATTTCAACCATTCTTAAGCCAGCTTTTTATAAAGCTTCTAGAAAAACAAATACAATCAAACCTGCAAACAAAGGTCATCCAAACGGGAGACCATACAAGGTCTTTATTGACAAGTGGTCTTTATTTGGAGTTTACTCTATTGTATTTTTATCATTAAAAGTTTGTCAAAGAGTGGTGGGGTGGTCTTTAATCAGAGTTGATTTTTAACACAGGTTTGACTGTACTTGTATTGTATACCGCTACATGGTCGTGATTCTCATGACCCTTGTAGGGTTCAAACCAACAAAACCCTGCATTTACAGACAGATACTTAAACCTGCAGGAGACCTCTCTTCTTACAATTTATGCAAATGCAAGCAAGATTTTCAATCTTGATAAAGAATGACCTAGATTAGAGATCTGTGCCTAACCTTGACATAGATAGAGCTGTTCCATTCATTGTTCCGCTGACAGAAATAGCTATCAAGATAGGCATCACCCACTTTAATGGTCCCAACGTCTGGCTTGCAAATGTCTGTGAAATAACACAAAAGAATTTTAAATAAAATATACACCAGACTTCCAGTGTCAAACATTTTGCAGTCTGACCTCCAAATTTTGTATACATGATCAAATATCCAAACAACCTTAACATTTATACATATCATGTATTGTATATATAAATAAACAAAATGTTTTGGCCGTTTATACATTCATATGACAATAATATTTTGAATAGTTAACGTAACTGTTATTGGTAAAAGGCTGCACTTCTAGCAGTAACATTTCTAGAAAAGTATAACATTTAAGTCGTAGATATATTATATTGACCAAGTGAATTGAAATTCTTGCGTAACAAACTTATCATTTAATTCTACAGAAAGAATTATTTTATTTCTATAATTCTGAATTTATCAGTATTTTATTCATATATATCTTACACTTTGAGACCTAAGTTACTATAAAAACTTGAAGGCTACATGGTAACTTTCAATGTCTTTGTTATAGTTTATACAATTATATTTAAGCTTGAGGACTGTGAAACTATTTCTTGCTAATTTTATCTTTCATTTCTTAATCAGTTTCCTGATGTTTGTTTATTTTTACTTCATTTTATTTATGCCAATTACAATACATTTTTAGTCACATCTGGCAATCTTTGCACATAGCTTGCTTTTCTGGATAACTAACCAGTAAACTAACCAGTGATTACCAATTCCTGGAACTAGCCAGTACCAATGTGAGGGACATTATTCCTTACATCTGTAGTCACGTCTTCATAAATAATAAGACAATAAGACAATTAAAGACTTACGACAGCTACAGCGGGTGACGAGAGCATCTGTAAGGGTGATAGAACACCAAGGTACGCCACGTTAGCCAGCAGGTATACGATAATTACCAAGGTCATCGATATGAATATAGCAAGTGGCAAATTTCTGGAAACGTAAAAAAAATAACATTATAATTATAACAAATTACTTTACTGCAACACTGTTAAAACATAAGTTCATAATTTCTTCTTAAAATCATAATGACTAATACAGAAATAAGCTTGTCCCACTTCCCATTTGGAACTTCCAGGTGCAGATCCAGGAATTTTTACCAGAGGGGGTCATGAAATGTCTACAAAGGCTAATACACATTCCAGAGGGATTTGGCATTTTACTCGATTCTAGTTGTGGTAACGACTAAGATTTTTGTGTGTGTGATTTTCATTAAATTTTGCTTAATTTTCGCTAAAGAACCCATTCTCAGTTGGGTTTAAAATAATAGCCAAATCCCCGGGGAAGGGGGCCGTCATCCATCATAGTCGTAATTTCCAGAAGTCAAGTGGATCTTTTTTATTGCTGTATACATGCCAATAGACTATTATTATCACTAAACATTTTTTTATTTTCATTAGAAACTATTTATCTATTCCCATATATTTTCTATGACTTAATGTAAGACAGCATATCCCATATTTAACATCTGCAGGTTAATTATCTTATTATTTAATTTATCATATCAGATAATATAAATTCTTTCTTTATTAGTCCTATATATGTGGCATGTGACATAAAATACACATTAACAGTGCTGATAAATTAATTAAAAGGAAACATAACCTATCTCAACAGATTATAAATACAAGTTGTCCCCGAAGAAATAAACTGCACTACTTGAACTAAGTCAAGAAATTATTTTCTTTAACTTGTGTTTTATAAAATGAAAGAAAGTTGGGTTTTTTAGTTACTTTGTCTTTTTTTTTTTCATGGTTCATAAATAAACCCAAAACATGCTTTAAATGAGCTATTTATTACAAAAAAGTTTGAATAAGGTAATTAAAATGCATATCATGATGTTTATCATTAATATTATTTTTTCATGTGTAAAAATTCCATCGTAAAATCTCATTCAAGTTTTTTTTCAAATGTCCCCATAATGTAAGATATAAAATGAAGAATGAGCACTTTCAAACAAGTATATGTCGAAATGGATACATTATTACATATTTCTATGATACAATCTCACAATGTTAAAAGGGAAAATGTCATGTGAATTTTACAAGTAAATTGTCAAATAATTTTCAATACTATTATATGCAAGATATCAGGTGGGAAAGGACAATAACTATGTCAAATCAGACCAGACAGTTTTAGCTTAGATTACATTTTATGTATCTGGTTCCTCTGACAATCAATACTTTTGTAACCACTGGTCACAAATTTTTCAGGAAACATCAAGGTAAAACAAAACAGAACATTTCCATAAACTATAGGCGCAGTTTGACAAGACTCTATACTGTGGAAGGACCAACTTTCATAATTTCATCAAGATAAAGTAAAAGTGGACAATGAACCTTATTTGTTCTCAACAACTGAAACTGTACAACTTTATTCATGATATTCAGCAAGTAAGTTTTAAGAAATATGTGTACAAACGATATCTTTATTCAATATAGGTAATAGGAACCTACCTGACAGGATTGACAAGTTCATCAACAAGGAAATTCAGGTAACTCCTACAAGTCAAATAAAGCAAATCAAATAACTTCACTAAACAAACATTAAATAATTGAATAAAATACCAAATATACAAATATAAAAACCTTTTTACTGCATATTTGCATAAAGCATAATACATTTTTATTAAATGCTTATAACAAATATAAAGAAGATAAAAACTTAAAGCTACTATTCTAAACCTGATGTTGGCGAACCAATTAATTAAGAACAAAGCCTTGTACTAATAAAAGATGTCATTTCAGTCATGATGTGAAACTAAAAATATACATGTACAGGAATCTATTTGGGAGTAGCCACACAAGAAGAGGCACTTGAATGAATAAACTAACTGGGTAACTTCCTCACATGAAACTATCCAAAGTTCCTGTCAGAACTAATAATAATATACACAGAGGCTACAAGTAATAGAAAGAGCATTGAAACACAAGGCTATCTGATTTGTATGAGGGGGCATAGCCCTTAAATCTAAATCAGATTACCTAGTGTTTTGATGTTTATTCTCTTTTGTATAATTTGCAAAAATAAAAACATGTTCCAATATTGTTACAATATTGTTATATTAATACCCCAAAACAGTAACCAATGAACGAGCATCAGAAAACAAATGACTTTTCCACTGTTACCTCTTTCCCTGGGTAACTAATACCTGCAGTCCAGTTAACGCACTATGCATGTATTGGTATACGATTTACGGTAACTCTGACATGTTTTCAATAGTAAAGTCTCCAAACTATGACACAACTATCAAAACATCATATATGTGTATGTTATAGTAATATTACCATCCGCTGTATGCCCAGAAACCTGAGTAGAAAGCCAAGGCTATAGCACCAGCACTGGTATCACTGTCTTCAAAACTGTTCTGAAAACTTTCAGTCTCACCTAGAATAAATCAAACACACCTACAATAAATCAAACTACAATATCAAGTACACCTAGAATAAATTTCTAATTTTCTAAACCAAATTTGACCAAAAATGTGCTTGTCAGAATTTCCCAAAATATTAAAGGCTAGGACCTTTTTCAATTTCTGGGAAAGAGCCCTCAGGTTAAAGACACTACAACAGTTTGCTAGGATATACCGGTATACAGAGGAAAGAAACAACAGAAATTGTTGTATTTCATATGACAGTCATACAAAGAAAATGGAATGAAAGTGGAGAAATATACTTTGGTAAAATGAATGCCCAGATTTTCATTTAACATACATTGCAATTTGAGAGTTCTATTCCAGGCTGACAGGGTTAAATAACACTCATATAATCAAAATTATATAACAGATATTAAATTATACATGCTAACATATTGCATTTAATTACCTGAAGCGTTATTAAAAATTTTTTTATCAAAACTAGGAGATAGAACATTAAACTGTTGTAAAATGTTACACACAATTGCCCATATGAGAATACATTCTGTGGTTTAGATATATTTTCAACAAAATCAAGCTATTCTAATTTGGGAATTGGGCGTTACTTCTGCCCCTTGTTCCAGATGAAAATACCGTAAATAGCACATGTGTTGCTTACCTTTGCCAATGAAATAAAACCCAATCACAATGATGCTAGCCAGGGCAACCAGTTTACTGATGGTGATCACAACTTGAACTCGTGTAGCCCATTTCACATTGACACAGTTTACAGCAATCAATAATGCTGAAATAAACAATCGGTTATATTACCATACCTATAAGTAGTATTTTGCTATAATCATAAATGATTTATTATAATTTTGATGCATGCATTATACATGTTAACAATGTATAACATGACACTTTTACAGAACACTATGCACTATTTATAGCAAAGAAAAATAACATTATCTTTTACCACTAACCAGGCATCAAAAAATATTTTCAAAGTCATCGCTCTGCAGGACAAATAGCTTTTAAATCCAATGTTCAAGCAACATTTTTCATGAAGGCATCGATGATAATAGGTTTCAAGTGAAAATACACAGGTATGGCCAAATAATAGATAAATTCATAACAAATTTAGCCATTTCTATTCAGTTGGTTGCTAAACACATTTTTTAAAAACTCTTATAAGTGAAACCCTTTCTTTTATAATGGACTATTCCGAAGTCATAGCCGGGAGAGTTCATTTAGCAAAGTTATGGTTACATGTAATTTCAAACAGTAAATGCAGGGAATCAGGTTTATTCAATATAATCACAAACCATTTAAACTTACAAGGTATTGTAATCTGTATTTGGAACAAACTCAAGGCTTTTCAACTTAACCATGTTATCTCCACAGGGAATTTCTTTCAGACAATTGTTCTATGTACATGACTTAAATGTTTTCAAACATAAAGAAATGGGTCAAAGTTATTGACTTTAGTTTCAATGAACTTCCTTTGACCGATCTTGACATAATAAATCTATAAAAATAACTTACACTTGATTATAATAAAGTTTTTAGAGAAATATAACCCTAATTTGTATAGTAGTATCCAACCAGATTTGTGTTAATTCTTATATACATGTCAGCAAAAAAAATTGTTTTAATGGGTACAAATAAAGTAATTTGACCTGACTTAGGCACTTACTATATACACTGAAATCTTTGTCAAAATAAACAGAAATTTCTCCTACCCTTAAGTTACCAGATAGAATTATAGTGATATCAAAAGTAAAATAGTAAATTCAGTCATTTTCATATTTAAAACACCACAAGTTTCACCTAAATTTGAATATTTATTCATATCTTAAGCTAGAAATACTTTTTTCTTAAGTTTCATTTTCTAAAGTTTTATTTCATAAACATCTAGAGGAATGCCGCTTTAATCTGAACTTTAAAACTACGGTAACATTTAACATGCATGTCATTCTGCAAAAACATTATGCAGTTTGTTGTATTCTTCAAATTAAATAAAATTGCCTCACAAAAATGATAATGAATGAAGATAGACTGTTTAAGGAAATGCAGTTAAAATGTTTTTGCCTTGATTGTTAGTCTGTTTACATTTCACAAATTTTAACACACTTTTGGTTATATCTTCGCAGTCGGTCCACCTAACCAACTCTCTTGGATAACTAACCAGTAATTACCATTTACCAACTACTAATCTCACATAATTTCTGAATCAGAGAGATATATGAATATTACATTGAATATCCATGATCAATTGTCACAAAGTAATTTGCATAACAATAGGATCAAACCTGCAACCTTCCTACTGAGCAAAGCAGGGAAAACTGTTTTAAAAGCACAACTGTCAATGGACTAAATGTTAAAGTTACTGCAGTATTGCTTTCACCCATGATATAAGAGCTTACTGAATGAAGAGCATCAAAGAAATTTACTGTTAACCCCCACTAAGTATCTATATTTTTGTACGGACGGACAGACAGAAGGACAAAGCGGCGACTATATGCTCAGTGCCTCACACTTCGGGGAGCATAAAAATCTATGATGTCAACAAATAAAGGTGCTATGAATAACTATAAGTAATAAATAAAAACTTATTTACTGTATTTACATACACATATTTCATTGCATTAGAAACAATTTCTGGGTCATTAATTACAAGCACATGTCCACCCCTGTTATGTTAATCCATTATCACACTTGGTTTAAGATTTAAGTGTCAAATTCCATACTGTGACCATATGTATGGTCAGTGGGTGGTAACTTAAGTTCAGCAGGGTACATCTGATTACAGGACCACACACAGATATCCTATAGAATTGAACACATTCTTATGGAGCATTCTTATGGACAGTTAAATCCCTAACTAGATGCTTATCAAAGTCCTGATAAAAAAATGATCATAGCTTTAGATCACTATCTGGGGTTCATACTCTCAGTGCCAGAAAGGGCTGATGGACCCTCATTAAGCCTAGACTACACAGATCACTATCTATAACAAAGTGGTGTCTAAGTAAATTCAAGGCAATAGTTAAACTTAGTTTGATTTCCTTTCATTCTTTGAAAACCTTTAACAGCAAAGTTATATGTTGTTAACAGTTAATGCTGCAAGGGTCTAACCTATGGAACAGGTGTTTAATATACATCATTTATGTGCAATACAGCTATATAATATAAACAGTATTGCATAATATAGGAACATAATTATTATGTGATGTAATACAACATTATTTTCATGTTTTTGATTGATGAAAAATGTCAAATAACTTTGCTCTACTTAATTCACTCCTGACAAAGTAAATCTATTACATGCCAGACACTGTAGCTACTTGTGGAAATTAATGTTGTGTTGTTTTTTTTTATAAAATGTGATATCTCATATTAATGTGAGCAGTCATGTAAATAAAATGGCATTATTTATGCATTTTCATAGATGAACTGTCAAGCTAAACACAATATTTGTTACAAGATATATCAGTACAACTTAGGGCCCATCTACACCTATCCAAGTCTTGAATGCAAGTATCATATTCTCTTGTATTGCATAGTGTAGACACCCTACTTGAATGAGTTTTAAAGAGAAATTATGTGACATCCAAGAAGATAATTCCTTGCAACATGTTCTATTTTTCTACAAGTTTTTGCCAGTCAAGACACTGATAACACCGGTTTGACACAAAACATGTGCCCGGAAGGTGTGATAGTGTTGTTTTTTCATTATTTTCTGACTTTATTTGTTACTGATTCAGTGTTCATGATCTGTAAATTTTAGTAAATGTATACAATGTCTTGGTCAGAGGAACAGATCAAAACATAGGAGAGCAAAAAAAAAAAAAAAAAAAATCAGTTTTTCAAGTAGTCAAAATGGATTTTAAATGATCTTGTTCATTTAGTGAATAACTTTCATCAAATAAAGAATTTGCATCAATTTATCAGCTCAAAAAATATTTTTCTCACATTTTCCATTATTTTAAAAGAATGTACACATTTCAATTTCATTTACTCCATTGTTTTTAGCTAATTGCATCATTTTCCCGCTTTTTTTATTCACATATTTTACAGAAACATGATAGTATTGCAAAGACAAAGGTATAAATCCTGGGCAATCTTAATTAGACATTTCAGTAAAAATTGTGCCTGATTAAATATTGAAAGGACCATTTATTTATCTTATCTAAATGTGACATGTAAGAAACTTGAATAGGTGTAGACGGGGCCTTATTTCATAGCAGTGCCATAAAAGAATACAAAGTAGTTAAGTACAAAAACATCTATATTTATTACCAGGCGTTATTTCTAATGTGGCACTGCGAGAGAAAAGATATCCTTTTCTGCAAGGTTTATAAAAAATATATATAATAAAATAAATCAGTCATTCAAACAAACCAAAAATAAAACACAAGCTAAAACATTGATTATTATCTTGATTTTTCCCCGTCTTTTCGAGATTAGGATTATAACATTATAATCTGCAACAAAGTTTAGACATAAAATATTTGTTCTGAAATCCTTCCCCACTGATCTGAATAATAAATATTCTAACGTTATTCTTATAATAGATAGAATAGGTACTGATCTTAACTAATAAGTCAAGTTTTTTTTTTCTGTTCTTGTTTATAAACAATAGCTATAACCTGGTCACATGTAACGGTATAGTATAGTCGTACCTAACGTATAAATAGCCTAAAAATCTGGCAGGTATGAATGAAATGAAGACAAAACTTGTCAGCAATTACGAGGCATGTTTCTTTTACCGAGATTTACACGGTGAAGACCTAGATTCAGGACAAGGTTGTTTAGGTTATTCTTTGTTTACAAAACCAACTCTAATACGATTTCAAAATACTGCAGCAAATATTATTTCTGCTGAACATTTTTTTATAAAACAAAAAGATATCTATATTTCTGGCCACATCTGGAACTGGTTCAAAAAGCAGGTGTCAGACAATATTAAGCATACTGTGTCAAATCATGGGAGAAACATATCTTATATACATTGTAGAATAATAATAGTCAAAACGAAGTGTGACCTTCACATGATTCCATCTGGAAATAACTAAATTTTTATTGTATAAACATATGTACCCTTCTATAATGTGGTAAACAATGTTAAACTTGAAAAGAATATAATTATAGTGAAAGTATGGGTTTTTTTTCCTGCCAATTTATTTGTACAATGTACTTTGCAGTCAACTTAATATTTTATTGATAATTCAGTGTTTACTTTCCTTGTGTAAATATGGTTTCATTTCAGGGCTTTTTTTCCTTCTATAGCAGGGGCCGTTATAGGGCTGCTTCCCCAAAGAAAAATTCTTTAAAATCATGCAGTTTTCCCCCAAAAAGTGAATTTACATCAAGTTTTTTCTTCCCCTGATGCAAATATACCGAGTATTATTTTCCCCAAAATTAAGGGAGGGGCTGCTTCCCCAACCTGTGTAAAAAAAAGCTCTGCTGATTTATTTTATATGGAAAATACAACACTGAAATTTTTTTTTTCAAATTAGATGTACAGTTTGTATGCAAGTTTTTTTAGCTTTTAATTAGTGGTGACTTTTGTTGATCAAGATGTGAATACAAATAAATGAAACATAATGCTGCATGCATTTGATTGAGAGATATGTGTACATATACTCTAACATATTTAACTGATAGAAATTGAAGTGTTTATCCTAAATGTGCCATGTAAAATGTACTAACTAGAGTTTAATGTGGCCTACATGATTGTACTTCAATTTTTGAACCCAAAACATTGGAAAAATTACATGACAAATATCACTAACTTATTAAGTGTTCTTTTTTAATAAACACATGATAAAGAAACACCCAATGATCTACAGATATCATATGTAATGGAAAAGTAAGCAGAATGAACGAATGAAAGAATGAATAAAGATATGTAATGGAAAAGTAAACAGAATAAATGAATGAATGAATGAATTTATGGTACAAATAATGTTAGATGCAAGGTTCATGACCTTTCAATATTGTAAAATAATGTATTTCTAATTTCATAGCAAATGATGAAATAACCTGTGCTGGTATTTAATAAAATATAGCCACTCAATTATCGGAAATAATTTTGAGACAAAATGAATACTTACTAGTGATTAATGCAGCTAGAAGTCTCTGTGGTGTCTCTGGGATGTCACAGTCAGGGTATATTGGTTTCAGCAGATATACCGCAAACATCAAGCCCATAGCCGCTATACCCACGGGGCAAATGAGGAGAAAGTCAATCCATAGACACA
Organism: Ruditapes philippinarum; assembly: GCF_026571515.1. NCBI lineage: Eukaryota > Metazoa > Mollusca > Bivalvia > Venerida > Veneridae > Ruditapes > Ruditapes philippinarum. Next base: position 213,297 of record NW_026860247.1, read on the forward strand.
CAAACGATGCCATATCTCCAAATGCTCTACGTATGTACACATATTCTCCGCCTGACTGCGGTATCGATGTTCCGAGTTCGGCGTAACACACTGCTCCGAGAGCATTATATATGCCGCACACAATCCACAGCACAAAAGACATGCCAACCGATCTGACGTTCTGTAGGATACCGACCGGCGATACAAAGATTCCGGAGCCTATAATTATACCCACAATAATGGCAACACCTTGAAACAAGCTTATTTGCTTCTTCATCTTAACACACTTGCTATCATCCATCAGGTCTTCTGGCCTCACCTCAGTAATTTCAGCTTTCTCTGCTCTCTTGCACAGACCCATGATTGTTTTGTTTTCAGGCTATAGAGTACCAAATGAAGCTGGAATAAAAACATTTAATGAAAATTACACATGTCAGACTAAAATAAAGATCAGCATCTGATGACTGATATTTAAAAATTGTGAGTTTGGGGTGAGGGTGGGTGGGGGTCATTCCTACACCTTATTATGAGCCCTAGACTTGTAGCATCCAAATTTTATTTTTTGTTGAAGTATGACCATTTCTTGTCAAAATATTAAATTAAGACTTTTACTTTTTATGTTCTAAAATTTCATGTTATTTTTTCCTCTCAAACTTTTGTACCAATTTTCAAACTCAAAACCCTTAAAATCACTTAAAACTGACATGAATCTCCTATTAAATTCTATTAAAGCCCCAGAGAGGCTTATGTACAGAACTGGAACAAGAGGAAGAAGAAACGTATATTTATATACATATAGATTTTTTTTTTTAATCTGATAAAAGGAATGGCATAACATAGCAAAGCAATGCAGAATTCAGTACTAGTACATACAGGTCAAACAAGACTTGTCTTAAGTGCAAGTTCTACATTTGATCATCTCTGGGTCAAATGTAGCATTCATTGCAGGTCAATGCCCTACAAAGGGAAATGACCTATATGAATTAGTATGATAAATTTCCATCAATTTTCTATGACTACCAAACTGTGCATGATAAAAACTGCCTAAGGTTATCAGTTTTACTTTGACAGCTAAAATTAACTGACAATAAGATCTTATAATAATTTATCATGCCAATTTTTCACACTGCAGTACATGCCAAAATGAAGTCTAAATATTTGTGACCTGAATCTGACCTACAGTAGTCAAACTTTAAAAATATTGCTTAAAAACAGTATTCTTACTAGTACATACAATTAATACTATAGAAAAATTTTGGTTCTGTTATTTTAAGTAAGATATACTTTAATCTTTTCCTAAAATGCATACCACTTCAAATCCAGTTTGATGATCATAGTTTTTTAATTTTATTTCAAATGTTTTAATTGACACATAGTGACATACAAGACTTACAAGTAAGCTTTAAACTTTTGCTTCCGCACCAACTTTCTGGCACATTTTTTTCTTTTGCTGAAATCAGCTGTTGAGCACTTAGTAATGTTTACCTCTTAACCTTCTAACAACAACATATTCTAAACATGTGACCAGTGCAGACCAAGATCAGTCAGCACATCTATGATCAATGCTACATTGTATAGATCTGATCAGTCTGCCCAATATGGGTGCAAGTTAAAAATATTAGACAATATTTTTACTTAACTTAGTATACAGCATGTTGTATGTAACTATGTTGGTATAATTGTGTTGACTTGAAAAAGGCGACATATAGGGGTTACTTTTGTCGGTGCCATCGATGTTGGCGTCGTTGTCGGCGTCCCCTTCAGCTTGTTCGGAGCATTGCTCAGTCACTATAAGTCTGATTGACTCCAAACTTGGTATGCATGCTTCTATCAATGACTCAAAGTGCAGATCGTTACTCTGAACTTCTTAATTTTTGAGTTATTGCCTTTGTTGATTTTAAGTTTTCATATTTGTCTGGGCCATTTCTCCTAAACTATAAAAGCTATGGAAATGAAACTTCAAAGGATGATAGATCTCAATGAGATGAAATGCAGTGCACAAAAACTGTACTCCATGATTTTTGAGTTATTGCCCTTGGTTAATTTTGTTACTTTATTTTTGTCCCGGCCATTTTACCTAAACTATAAAAGTTTGTTTGTTTGTTTCATTTTACGCCTTTTCCCAACAGTATTTCAGTCATATAGGCAGGTAGTTTCCTAACCATCGTTCCTGGAGAGTTACACCAGTACTAGACAACCTTCCTCCGCGCTAAACTACCAAAGCATCTCCTGGGGATCGAACCCACGACAGAGAGGTAACTGGATTAGAAGTCATTGACTCTAACCCCTCTACCACGGAGGTGGTAAACTATAAAAGCTAGGGACTTTAGTCTTGAAGCTTCATAGGATGATAGATCTCATTGAGAAGACGTGCAGTGCACAAGAACCGTTACTCTGTACTTCATGATTTTAGAGTTATTGCCCTGTGTTTATTATAATACTTTATTTTTGTCTGGGCCGATTCTCCTACACTTTTAAAGCTATTGACTTGAAACTTCATAGGATGATAGATCATTGAGAAGAAGTGCAGTGCACAGGAACTTGTTCTCTGCACTTCTGACTTCATGATTTTTGAGTTATTGCCCTGTGTTAATTTTCGTACTTAATAGGCTTGTCCATAGCATGATCACAATAAGTTTGATTGACTCTAAATTTGGTATTTAAGCTCTTTTTATTGACCTAACAGACTTCCCGAAAGTTGAAAAAAACTGTCAGACATTCGGTCTGACAAACCATGAAAATCTGTCGGACCGAAACGAAATCTGTCGGACCAAATAAAATTGATCAAAATCAAAGAATAACGTGTGTTTGCATTTCAAAGACACTTTTTGTTTTTAATTTTTTCGCCGTAAAAATCGGCACATTCCTAGCAGCGCATTTTCATCTCCTCCCTATCATACACCAACGATTCATTGTCTTACTTCTAATTTTCATTAAATTTTGTCTCAGGTCCTTCTTTTTATCCTTTTACAATTGTTCTGCGCGTTCCTCTGACGTAGATTTTTTATTTTTCCAAGGTTTGGCACCTTTACCGACGCCATTTTGTATACATGCGGCTTGGATAAAAGCCGGACAGTCGGACCGATCCGGAATAAAAATTCGTCGGACCTGATCAAAATTTATCGGACATGTCCGTCGGACCGACGTATTTCGGGAAGTCTGACCTAAGTGCAGTGCTCGAGAATCCATAACCGTGAGAGTCCTCAATTTGATCTGTCAGTGTAAAACTTTTCCATAGTATTTTTAATTTTGACTCCTGATGTAACATTGTTACAATCAGTTCAAATGCCACTTAAGTTCAGGGTACATGTACATTGTAAGAGCGGTGTTTATAAACAACCTATATTAAAAAGAAAATGCCTAAATGACAGCTACGCAGTTCTAAAGGTGACACATCCCACCCGCAGGCTTTTTTTACAGGAGAGTTCAGAATTAAATGTTCACTAATTGTTAAACAAAAATTTCGGGCACATTTAAGACTTTCAAAAATTTGTAACACATCTAGCAGACCCCGGAAGATAAACAATTTCAGTACACTTGCTTATTGAGAGGCTGCAGCCCCACATCCCAGCCTTTTTACTTGTTTATCATGTTTATTCAAAACTCTTACTGTAACAAAATTGAAAATAACAATTATAAACAGCATAGTAACCAAACAAAAAAGCTTGCACACTTATTTAATTTGGCGGTGGGGGCTTATGCTAAACTAGATTCTGTTCTTCGTGAAAAATCGTACATTCTGGCACCAAGTTCCATGTCAGGTCCATACTAGTGAACCAGCCTTATACCAGGTGATGATGCAACAACAAATTTCTAAAGCTACACACCTACAGCTAAACAGAGAGACAGCATTTAACACCACAATTGGTATTAAAAAAATAATTTTAAAATTAGCCGAGGTTTTCACTGATATAATTATTAAGAGAGAAATTTAAAAAATATAAGTGGAACTTACTTTTTCAGAGATAATATTCCCGCTCCGACTGTACACGCCGTCGTATGTTTTGGTAGAGTAACTTGTGATAGCGTATTTTCTACACGCCGTAACAATGAGTATCTACCTATGCTATACCCAGCGCGGGAAAATTCTAAATATTTTCTATCATTTTGTAACCATTTCCACAGATATCCATGTCTATTAAACTCCATGCCATTTCAAGGACAAAATACAAGTAAATATCTCATCAAAATACAAATGTGATAAATAAGATAGGCCCTAACCAGTGGCGTAGCTACTATTAGGCCATGTAGGCACGGGCCTACAAGTTGGTCAAGAAATTAACATAATTTTTCAAAAGTCCCAAAAATACCATAAAACAGGCGAGAATGGAGTAGGTAGTGAGTTCAAGCCGTATAGTCAAATCAAGTCTGTGCGCATGATTTACCACCCTCAAAAAAGTATGCATCTAATCAAATTCATAGTTTAAAATTATTGTTTTGATAATTTTCCTTGAACATACTTTGGAACGTGCATTTTGTTCTTTTTAATCTGAACTTGTTTTTGACTTCCGGGGGCTAAGCCCCCAGACCCCCTTTTATGTGCCTACAAGTTGAAAAAAGCTGGCTACGCCCCTGCTAACCGTGTACTACTGTATGAAGCCCCAACTTGACCAACGAAATATGTCAAAGCGTATTTATAAGGGTTGATATTTTTTAAAATTGAGATTGCTGCTTAAATTTAAAGGCATACAGTATGCATGTCATTTAATTTCTTTATTATTTCACTTTTTTAAATTTTTAATAGATTTACTAAATTTTACAACTCTATCAGCGGTACAATTACAGAGTCTGCCCTTTTACACGTAAAAATCTTATTTTAAAATTGCAAGACTTATTAGAATTCTATTAAGACGATCTGAGTTTATTTATGAACTTTAAACCAGTTAGATCTACTCCTTCATAGAATTTGTTATCAATATGTAATTAGTAAACACATTTTCCTCCGTTTTCCATTTACATTTTACTCCACCTTTTGTCAAACATAAAAATCTGGGATGTACTATATGTACGTATCGTATGTTCCAGATAAAAATGGAGTCCCATAAAAATGTTCGCCGTACCAAAGAATGTTTATAAATATTCATATCCTTGCTGATTCCCAAACAATTTTGACTAGATAAATATTCTGTTCTAATAATTTTATGATTTTATTGCATTATGAAATAATATGAGAACACCAAGAACCTTTCTGCAAAGTCTCATAATACTCGTACACCATGCAAGACTTATTGAAGACGATCAGTGATTGGACCATAAATCGATTTCAAAGATTTGCATTATAATGATATGCTTTTTTTCTGAAGTGACATCTGTGAATGAGAAAAGAGATATATTAAGATAGATCTAAATGTTTGAGTAAGAGTAAATATTTGGTTTAATTTCTTAATACTGCCAGAGATATAGATAACATGGAGATCTACATCTCTGATACAACTTTCATTTAAACACTACTGTATGAAAAAAATGTTCAGATTTTCAGTTTCGTCAGAGATAATTAAGAGAATTAGATTCGATTTTAAATATGTTTCTTTTATGATCAGTTTCGAAAATATCAATGTTCAGATCTTCAAATACTGGAGGAAATAACAGCATATATCAATTTCCTTGTCCTTTTTTTCATTTGCAGATTTCTACGGAGTTTTTTCTTTTCTTTTTATATGGAAAATTGAATATTTCAATAACTTTATATAATTAGATGTATATCTAATTGCTTTACTCCATGTTTCAAAAATTTGGATTTTTTCTTCTTTCTATCTTTCGGTTAAAATATTTCCTATTTCCTTAATTTTCTGAAGCAATTTTATACTGTTTTTACCCTGTGTGGTATAAGATAAACGTATGTCTTATCTGTCTGTCTTATATCTGAAGAAAAAAAAACGGGAAAAAAAACCGAACAAGAAGTCTATTTTGACCTTAAATCGCTCTTCTGTGCGCCATTGCTTGATAATATCATAATAATGCAAAAAGAGGAATGTTAAAGGTTTGATTAAAAAAAAAAGTAATGTGATAAAGTTTTGAGAAATGAAGCTTGAAATGAATAAAAGCTAGGTCAATGAGGGACAATAGTGGATTATCTTCCCTTGATAAAAACCGAGGTTAACCTAAATGTAAGTAGGTCCAAATATTTGGAATCCTTTGCTTTTATCGTTGAGTTTTATGTAAGACAGGTTGATATGTTTTTATCAATTATTTCCACATGCATCAACAAATATGTAAACAATAAGAAAAAAATGTTTCATTTATGTAAACAGATTCTACATCTTATCGCAATATTTAATCTGAATATTACAAATGATAATAATTAGCCCTAATTAATTCAGTTTGCTACAAAGAAATAGGCGATAAAGTCCGAGTAATCCAATTGCTTAGGACCTATCTATTTATAGGGAGTACTCAGGGGAGGTTATTCACTAATGTCCCCCATTTAGTCGCAATGCAGGTAATCCAGGTCAATATTTACGGACTAAATGTGGTGGCCATAGCTTAAAATTGCAAAAGAAAAAAAAAGATTTATGGTCAGTCAGTAATTATTATTACGCATAACTCACATAAAGGATCAACCTTATATGGGACACCGACATGTTCTTAAGTTAAATAATGTGTGCGTTTCTGGTATTTTATGAGGTTTAAACATTCATATGTGAAGTGTACAATTGAGACATTGCAGGTCTTCTTTTAAATTTTTTTTGTTAAAATTATAGCAACACCGAAAAGACGTTCTACAAGAACCTTATATATTTTTTCATCAGCTGTGATTTGATGCAGTCAGAATATTATCTTCGTTGGAGTGGAATATTGAATGCGGTGATGAGGAAAAGGTCCTATGCATTTAATAAATTGGAGTAGCGGGGCTCGAAATTGTGACCCCTTGATGTACATTTCTTTAGCTCAATAATAGTTTTATATCTTTAGTAAAAGAAGGTAAGACATGAAGATACATCGTAGAACACAAATAACATACCTTAATTTTAAATGTGGCTTTCTAAACTAAAAATAAGTCAAAGAGAGGAACCAAAAGAGTTATTTAATGTTTAGCTTATTCATAAAATAATGATAATAATTTAATCGGTTATTTGTTAGATAATATAATATAATAAACAAATATTATATACTATTATGCATTTATTTATTAGATTTCCCCCAAGTGACAAGCCGAATACTTGTCTAAAGACCAGAACAAACTTAATGGCTTGCAATCATCATTTTACACTTTTTTGTTAAAATTATATCAACACCCCGAAAAAGAACACCTTATAACTTACAATTCCCTAGGAACACAAATACACTGCTTTGAATAGCCATAAAATAATGAGAATAATTTAACCGGTTATTTGTTAGATAATATAATATAATAAACAAATATTATACTATTATGCATTTATTTATTAGATTTCCCCCAAGTGACAAGCCGAATACTTGTCTAAAGACCAGAACAAAATTAATGGCTTGCAATTAACAGTACTTACACGGTTATTCCCCTTACACTGCTTTGAATAGCCTACGCTCCATAATAATCAGTAAGCTCACACTCGTGTCATTATTTTCATCATATTCATTTTAAGGCACATTATGCAGCAGAAACATATATTTTATAACCTTCTCTGTAACATTTAAAAATGACTAGAGAATGTTAAATGTTTATCACATGAGCAAAGTAGTGCTGAAATTAAACTTATTTGTCATAAAAGTAGCAAATTGTAAAATAAAGTCAATCACTGTAATTGTATTAATTGCCGAAGGTAACAGAGAAAAAAAGCTGGCCAATCAGTAACTTTCCGCAAAAGGAAACCAAAAATAGAAAGCTTGTCATACCAGCTCGCATAGCTCAATCGGTCAGAGCGCGATACTTCTAATCTCGACATTGTGGTTTCGATTCCGGGCTGGCCAACTAAAATTTACTAATCAGTCTTTCGAATGAGACTTTAAGTCGGTCCCGTGTATGAGTGCTTTAACACTTGGCACGTGAAAGAACCAGGAGAAGCTTCTGGAATTGGGGCATCTTTCTGTACCTGTATCTTGCACTATCCTCCAAAATCTAAAATGACTATACTCTTTTGGAGGACTCGCCCATATGGGCAACCGGTGGCGAGTATACATTATTAAAATTAACTCAAATACACACACAAAAGCTTGTCAGTTCGGGGTCCGTACTTTCAGTGCCTAACCAGCGGAAATGTAGATCTTAATAATGTGACATTATGTCCATCCAAGGGTATATTGTGAGTTAACAGGAGAAAATCAAAATAAGTTTTTCATTTTGCCATAATTCCTTTCAATTTTATAATAAACTCGACAGGAACGATAAATAACTGTAGTGAAGTGGCTTAAGGAAATTTCTGTAAATAATTGTAACGTTCAATTAATAGAGAGTGTGGCAGTCAATTTTTATTTTTTCGGCAAATTTATATTTTATCCTAGACATATTCCAATATCAACTGTTTGTCAAACACCATTTTAACAGTCAATCTTTTTAAATATAAAGTCAATTCAGAATAATGAGCATAATGTCACATCGACAACAACAAATTGACAATAAACTTTGGATACTTACAGAAAAAGGCAGGAATCATACTAGAAGGCAAACAATCCGATGATCCAATTTTCTGCCGTTATCCTCCGTAACCAAGGAATAATTTAGATTCTCTCCTGGTGCTCTTTTGCGGACTTGTTCATGCACGCTTTTTAACATTCTTTAAAAAATATTTTCAGTTGTAAAGTTTATGTTTTATTAATAACAATTATGAAATACATTTGAGGGAATCTTCCGTAATTCGCTTAATTATAAAATCTCACATCATATACATGCAGGCGTGCGTTTTCATAGTATGTTAGTATATTTCAAGCTGATAAATACAAAATATAATGACAAATGCACCAATCAGTCGTTTTCCCATTAGAGACTTATAATATAAAACACTCGACAAAGGTCTATCCTGCTTCAATAGCCCGGTAAGAAAACGTCCTAGCTGAAAGGTATTAAAGCCACGTGCGCGCATCTGTCTACTACCGTCGATATGTCTATGTTGTTAAGAAGTAAACTCAGGCTATCGGCAGAAGCTACGCCGAACTTTGCTTCACCGAAAGCACTGCTAACCGTTTAAGTTGCAAGTATTGTTTCTGTACATGGTAAACAGATCTATGCTATAGAGGTCAAACTATCAAGTTGGAGTTAAGTCTATTGATATCCCAATTCTACGATTCAGTCGCCGACGTAAAGAAAATGCTCCCAACTGAGTAGGAAGGGTAGAAGGGTGTGTGTGTTCTTAGTAGGGAATGACGGCTTGGAAGGTAGGTCATTTGCTTGGTACCATGGCTATCTCCTTTATTGTCACAGGTTACTGTACGTTTAGATGCTCATTGCCCGCTGTTCAGCGACTTGAATTGCCTTTCGCTCAAACTTTATATCTGTGGAAATTGCAGAAGGTTATTCATAAAATTTTTGCTACATGTCAAATATCTTAGCTCTTGGCACTGTGGTTTCAAAATAGAAGACATAAAGCCACATGCCTCCAGATGAACCAAAATGTTTCAAGAAAATTAAAAATTAAATTTGAGAAAAATGTACTAAGGTTTTAAAAAAAGTAAAACGATTTAAGATTCCAGTAATAAATGAAATGTTATGTGCAATTAATGACTGATGTTGTAGTATTTATTACCATAGTTCTTCTGCGTTACTAACGTTACTAACGCAGTAAGGTCTATGTTTGCATAAATTGACCTCTTTTCGGTAATTTATGTTGATTTAAAGTGCCGTTTGCAATGTGTTAATTATTTTCTTTGTTCACTCGGCACTATTTTTAATTTCTATATACATTTTCATGAAAATTAGCATAAATCTGGAGGCGTGCTGCTTTCAATGTATTTTCCTATATAAGCCTATGTTAACTAAGTGACCACTAGGGCAGAGCTATTTCTCGCCCCCAGGAGCCAAACATGATGCTACATGCCAAATATCTAAATTCTCGGCATAAGATTTTAAAGACGTCTGTATTATACAAGATCTATGTAAACTAAGTGAGATTAGGGGCAGGGCCATTTTTGACCCCAGGGACATGATTTAAACAAATTTTGCAAAGGTCCACTTGACAATGCTACCTGCCAGATATCTTATTAATGTATTTCCTAAATATACCTACGGTATGTTAACTAAATGACCCCTAGGACAGGGCCATTTTTAGCCCCACAGGCATGATTGATAGTGTTTTTGTAGAGGACAATAAGGTGAAAGTACGTGTTCTGGGCATTTTAGTTTTAGGGAATACGATTCTTAAAGATTTCATCTTTAGAGTACGTTGTATATTGTTGTAGCTCTAGTAGCATCAGACTTGAACAATTTATATAACTTTTGTAGGGGACAACCTAAGGTTCATTCCTGTGTAGTTTGGTCAAAATTGCAACGAGCGGTTTAAATTATTAGATGTTTATGGAAATTGAGGATAACAACAGATGACTGACCACTGCCATCAGTAAGCTCACCTTTGAGCAATTTGTGCTCAGGTGAGTTAAAAATTCAGCAAGGTAGAAGTATGATTTTTGTCATCAATGATGAAGTTTAAATTAAATTCCATTAATATTAAATTTGAAGTTAATTACCTGACAAACATTATCAAAGTTTTAAAGGAGGTAATTAAAAAGTAACTAATGCAGAGTTATGGTTCTTCCTTGATTGACAGTTTTAGAAGTTATACTCTTAACTAGCATTATTTAAGGGAGATAATTTAAAAATCAAGCAAGGTAAAATTATGGTTCTTTGACAATGCACTTTCTCTCACTGATGTCTATTACTATGAAGTTATTCTTTAATACTTTGACTTATTCTCCAAAGTATTTTTAAGGGAGATAATTAAAAAATAATGATCTTAAAATTTACATTTAAGGGAGATAATTAAAAAACAAAGTTACTTAGAGTTACAATTTCTTTCAAACTGACTATCCTCTACAACTGTTTGAGGATTCAACAACATATCAGCACTGAAAAAGAAATTATATTATACTGGGGACAAGGTTTAATGCTTATAAACATTTTTATGTATCTTAAAGGGAGATAATTTAAAAATTAAGCAAGATATAATTAGGATTCTTTGCCTTACTAATCTCTATTACTGTGTGAAGGTTTAATTAAATTCCTTTCATACTTTACAAGTTATTTTCTGGACAAGCATTATTAAAAAGGGAGATAATAACAAGAGCTGTCAGTAAGATAGCACACTTGACTATCATGAGTACTTACCTTTAAATTATAAGCTGAACAAGGGCAACATTGTCGCAAAAGCTTTTGTCGGAGATGTGGGCATTATAAATATGCATATAGGAGCTAGCTCTGGGCAATATCTGGATATTTTATCATCTCTAGTGACCTTGACCTCGAAAATATTAACCTGAATTACAGTCATGTGTCACACTTGTAGTTATGATAGTTATCATTTGTGTTACAATCCATCAATAAATGATGACTAAATGGTCCCTGTACACAAACTTTGATCTCTCTATGTGACCTTGACTTTGGTAGTAGGGATATGGTTTATGTGGCAATACTTAGGTTCACAATGGTAGTCATGATAATGACCATTTGTGTTTCAATCCCTCAATAAATGATGACTATATGGTCCGAAAACACATCTTCATATTTTTATCTGAACTTTGACCTTGGGCAGAGGCATTTGAAATTTGTAAGCGACACTACGCCACACAATGGTGAACATTTGTGCTAAGTTTTATTAAAATCCCTCTATGCACGCAGAAGTTTTGCTCTGGACAAGCATTTTTCAATGACCTCTGTGACCTTGACCTTTGACCTTGATACCAGATTCATGTGCATGACACTGCTTCTCAAAGTGGTGAACATTTCTATGAAGTTTCATTAGGATCCCTCTATATGTGTAAGAAATATGGTCTGGACAAATTTCTTTATTTTATCATCTATAGTGACCTTGACCTTGCATATATTAACCTAAATTACATGTTTCACACCTGTAGTCATGCTAATGACCTGTCACCATTTGTGTTTCAATCCCTCAATAAATGATGACTAATAAATAATGGTCCGAATACACATTTTCATATTTTTATCTGATCTTTCACCTATGTGTGACCTTGACCACAGGGACCTAAATTTTGCAAGATATGGGGAAGTAGGGATGTTGGTCACTAATAAGTTAACAATGTTTCAAAGCAATAGCCCAAAGAGTATAGGAAATAAAAGAGGTGGTACATAAACATTACCAAAATTCCAAGTTGAAAAAGGTGCATAATTTTGTCATTTTCCTTTACAGAGTTATATTTTTTTGCCTGGAAGTAGGGATGATGGTCATTTACAACTATATAAAGTTTCAAAGCAATATTTCAAAGGGTATAGGAAATTAGTGAGGTGGTTCAAAAAACTTGACCAAAATTCTAAGCCGACATAGGGGCATAATTTTGTCAAAATCCATGACAGAGTTGTATTCTGTTGTCTGGAAGTGGGGATAATGGTCAGTGACAAGTGTACAAAGTTTCAAATCAATATCTCAAATGGAATAGGAAATAATTTGGGTGGTATGAAAAACTTAGCAAAATTGTGACACAGATGCAGACGACCGAGTGAATGTGGTAGCTCTCCCTATTGTAGCTAAAATCGGGTTTTGAGTTATGTTACTTTTACACTTAACATCCTCTTTCTGACGTATCATTGATAGCACAGACAATATACTCTGGACAAAAATTTTTAACTTTAAATATGGTTGACTGGTATCTATCACTGTGTGAAGTTTAAATTTAATTCTTTCACTATTTTTCAAATGATTTCTCTCTGGACAGGCAATAATAAGTAATTTAAAGGGAGATTATTAAAAAAAAATCATGTAGGGTTATGATTCTTTCACACTGACTTTCCTCTCGCTTGTCTCTACAACTGATAGAAGATTCAATGAGATATCAAAAATTAATTAGAATTTATACTCCGGACAAACATTATCATATCATCAAGGGAGAAAATAAAAAAAATTAAGCAAGGTTTAATTCAATCTCCCATGCAGTGATCTCCCCTTACAGGAGTAGATCTCTGCCATCACAACATTTTCATCAAGATTTTTGACGATATGATCTTTTTCTTTAGAATCCAGAAGACCATCATCACATGATTTGTGTGAAGGCAGTGGTTACTGGCCGTAGCTTAACTGGTACCAGGAGTTTTGGTTTAATCATGATTCTTTGACACTGCACTTTCACTAAATAACCTCTCTTACTGTTTGAAGTTACTCTCTGGACACGTGTATATCAGAAGGACGGACAGATGAACAAGGAAGCCACTATATGCTCTCCCTTCTGGGAGCAAAAAAGTCTTGTATGAAACAACAAAGGAAATTTAATTCTTTATACATGTACTTCACAACACATTTATTAATGTAAAGTGCAAATATTTAAAGCGTCCTTCAGCTGTTCTAAAGGATAAATATGTTATTTTTACATAAATCATTTCATTTAACTGTCAAATCAAAAGAATAAAATTGGAAAATGAATTTTGTTGACAATAAAATACATACACAATAAGGAAACCCCTTGATACCTCCACTATCTATATTAGTAAAGCTGACAATTTGTTCCCCTAATTTTAGAACTGAATGTCACTGTTAGTTTATACAATCTTAAGTTTAGTTTGACTGTATTGGAAGCTATAAGCTTATTGAAACATTCTTGAATCAGTTCCTGGAACCAACCAGTACTAAGCAATGAGTGTAAAGTTTCTTGCTTATGGAAACAATGGCTTGCCCCTGTTGGGGTTTGAACCCTTGCAGTCAGCAATCCTTAGATTACCAGTCTGTTTTGTTAACCACTCTGTGTTATAAATAGCTCTTAGTATGCTGTTTTGAAGCCTTAACAGTGATAATATATGATGCACTTTCCCAAGACAAAATACCTGAAATATTAAAATTTAAACAGCATAGAATTGATTTTCCAACAGAAAATAGAAGCTAAAGGCCACTTAAATAATTTAGTAAAACGCTTTGAACAATAACTTTACACAATAAAATCTGCTAATTAAGAAATTAAAAGCTGAACACAATAACAAGTACATGCATACATTTGTAAATCAATATTGGTTGCTTGCTTGTCCCTTAAAATCTTAGACGATGCAATATTCGCTGGTGATGATACAAAAACAAAACATGCTTTTCATCGTTATTGCAATATTTTGTAAATATATTTCATTTTTCATCTCCAATTGATTGAAAAACCCGTAATATTAAAAATTCCTGACAAAAATGTACCAGTTCCATTCATTTGGGTTGCCATGACAACCCTCAGAAGACTCAAACCTAAAATCCTTGGTAGTGCTCGAGGTGCATACTCATTTAAAACCAACAGTGGAGGTATTTAGTGTAAAGAGATAGAGTCATTGCAGTTACATGTGTTGAATAATTACCACAGAGATTCTATAATATTCCTTCCACATTTCAATGATCTATGCTACCTTCAATTCATGCAAACTTTTATTCAAATCACAAAGAGTTTTGCTCTTTGGTTCAATTTTCAAGCCTCTAATAACATCATTTTTACACAATTCATACTTTTTCAGACAAAAATATGCCTTGGCCCTCCTATAAATACATTTAACGTTATTGGGATCAATACCTAAAACCTTTGAACAGTTAGCTACTACAAAATCAAAACTTTCTTCTTTCAGTTGACAAGCTGCCATGTTAGAGTAACACTGAGCTCTCAACGTGTCATAATCGCCAGAAATCGTTTCCGGTAATTTATCCCTGGGAAGCATGGAAATCAGCAATTTCAGTGCACTACAAAACCTTCTAAATGCATATTCATTCTTTCCATTCTTGAACAGCTCAACACCCTTTTCTTTATAGTATTTAGCCCTTTCGAATTTATCTTCATTTGTTAATTGGTAGGCTGGAATACAGTTTTCAAACCGACAAAGTGTTACTGTAAGCTTCAAAATCCTGTCTTCTTTACCCTCCGTCACAGCAATTCTTTCTTTCTGCCCTACTTTAAGAGAGAGGAGTATATCCTCTATTTTGTCACTTAATAAAGATTCACTTTCACCAATACAAAATTCAAATTCCTTTCCAACAGGATATTCAATCTGGGTCGGGTTATCAGTGTCGAGAATTATTTTACACCTAGCGCCATCTTGTGGCCTAATATGGAAGGTGCTGTATGGCTGATCTTGGAAACTACTCAGTGAAACACTGTCTTGTTCTGAGGAATCTTGGATACTTGGACAAGATGACATGCTGGTGAGAACCTGAAAGTAGAAATATTTAATAGAATACTTATCTAATAGAATACTTATTTAATAGAATACTTATTTTATGATCTTAAATGGTTATTTTCTCCTAGCCAAGAGGGCCATGATGGCCCTGAAACCGCTCACCTGTATATAGGCCCCTGGACCAAAGGCCAATTTTAAACCAGGGGCTTTTATTTGAACTAACTTGGTAAACACCCATTAGAAGATGTTTCATGATAAATATCTAAGCTCTAGCTCTTAGGGTTTTTTACAAGTTTTTTAAAGCTTTTACTATACACATATAAGGAAAAACGATTACACCCCCCCCCCCTCCTAGGGGCCAATTTTGACCCCAGGGCTGTTATTTGAACAAACTTGGTAGACACTCACTAGAAGATATTTCATGCTTAGTATCTAAACTCTAGCTAATTGGGTTTTTTGTATGAAGATTTTTATAAGTTTTTATACTATACACATATAAGGAAAATCAATGACGGTGACAGACCCCCAGGGTTGGGCCAATTTTAACCCAAGGGCCTTTACTTACACAAACTTGGCAGACACCCATTAGAAGCTGTTCATGCTAAATATCTTCACTCTAGCTCTTTGGGGTTTTTAAAAGAAGATTTTTTAAACATTTTACTATATACATAAAGGGAAAAACATTGACCCCCTGGGGCCGGACCATTTTGACCCCAGGGATTTTATTTGAACAAACTTGGTAAACACCCACTAGAAGATGTTTCATGCTTAATATCTAAGCTCTAGCTATTTGGGTTTTTTAAAAGAAGACTTCTTAATTTTATACTATATACAAATAAGGAAAATCAATGACCCCCTGGGGCGGGGCCAATTTTTTCACCCCAGGGCTTTTATTTGAACAAACTTGGTAGACACACACTAGAGGATGTTTCATGCTTAATATCTAAGCTCTAGCTATTTGGGGTTTTTTTTTAAAAGAAGACTTCTTAAATTTTTACTACATGTATATACAAATAAGGAAACTCAATGACCACGTAGGGGGTGCAATTTTGACCCTAGGGCATTTATTTGAACAAACTTGGTACACACTGACTGGATGCCAAATATTTAAGCTCTAGCTCTTTCAGTTTTCTAAAAGAAGCTATCTTAAGTTTTTTCTTTCGGTTGCCATGGCAACCAGAGTTCAGCCTGGAAGTAAATTCTTTGAACATTTTTTAAAGTTGACTACCAAAGAAACATTCCTGTGAGGTTTGGATGAAATTGGCTAAACGGTTTATGAGGAGATGTCGTTTAAAGTAAATGTTTACAGGCAGACAACGGGCAGACGGACACCAGACGAAAAGCGATTGCAAAAGCTCACCATGTCACTTTGTGACAGGTGAGCTAAAAATACAAAGCAAAATTATCATTTAACTGACAGTTACATTTTAAAAAGTTCTAAAATTAACTTAAAGGCCCATTATGCCTCAGACAACAAATTTCTCAAAAAGTTTTTCGTTTGGTATCTTATTACAGTTTCCAGAAAAATACTCATTTGCCACATAAATTGACCATCTTCTTTGCTCTGCTGGCAATGGGTAAAATCATAGTGAACGAGTATTTGCTTTTGAATTCAAACCGGCCATGCCTCCAGTCATGCCCTTAAGGATTAATTTGGTGATAATTTACCGCCATGCAATTTCCACAGATGTGAATTTTGAGCCAAAAGTAGTTAACTGTATGGCAGCTAAGTATTATATAGTCCAATTAATTGTACTACACAATGCCATATTGTGCTATTTTGTGTACGGGCAATATCTCCTCTCTACAAACAAACATATCTCAGAATCTAGCTTTGGCACACCAATATATTTTGACTATTTAATTAGAAAGTGGCTAGCCATATGGGCTGGTACTGCCACCCAAAAGTTCTAGTCACATACGTCTACACATGGTTGAAACTAGCCATACAGCATTTTTTTTCAACTATAAATAAATGCAATGATGAAGTCAATAACTAGCATGCCTTATTACATTTTCACAAAGAATGAACATACATGAACATGTATATTTTTCTAAAAAAATTTATAGATGATCTTCCCCCATTTATACTATGACAATATATCAGATATATCTATCACAAATAAATTCACCTTTACTTAAAGAGTGTTCATGAGTCAATGTAAATTCTGTGTTACTTTACAAGTTAAAAATACTTTGTCATAATCTAACTACCACTGGAAATTGACCCAAAGTCTGTGATGGACCTGATATTATTCTTATGCAATCATTAAAAACAGGTGCACTGCATCTTTTAATGGTGAACAAACAACCAGCTTGAAATTTTCAATGCCCACTAAAAGTTTTTGAGATGAAATATTTATTACAAATGTATTGTTCATATAGAAATGATTTAATACTGTTTCAGGTTTTTTTCTCTGTATATTCACAAGGACTATAATAATTAAAGTCTGTGATTTCAGAAGAAGAAAAAAACTTCTGATCATCAAACACTAAAAATTAATATCTTACTGTAATTGATAAAGTTTTTCATGATATTCAATAAAATCTTCTTTCCTTCAAAACACAAGTTTGCATATTCATGCTATTTACGGCTATTTACTTTAAAAATTCAACAGTGCCTACAGGCTGGTCGTATGTGACTCAGCTAGAACTTTTGGCTAGCAATACAGGTTCGCACAGCTAGCCACTGCAGTAGGCACAGATAATGTTTAAATATAATAAATATCTTAAACAAACTAAATATTTCCAAAAATCATAATAGAAAATTTGCATTCATCTGATTTTTAACACAAAGAATAATAGTGGTATAATATTGTTTATAACTTGGAAAATTGGGTCGAAACGTCTTAGTAGTGAAACGTTCAACTGGCGGAAAAGTAGTGGGACGAAACATCTTGCATTTCTTTCGACTATTTTGAAGAAGAAGTACTAAAAGATTGGATGTACTGAAGAAGCACTAAGAAATATAGACGTGTCAACTTAAGGTTTACATGTAGACAGATATAAATTTCAGTATACTTACGTATTTTTATTAGTTAATTAAATATGTCTTAACATGTACCATTTGACACCTGCGCGGGTTCATGACGTCATTCAGTGCTTGACTGGTGTACAATAATTTTCTAATCTGGTGTAATTGACAGCAAATACGTGATGTCTCGTCATTTCGTTTACTTCCGGTAACTCCAATGTGTTGGCAAATAATAAATAAATGTAAGTTTTTACTTGCCAGGACAATTTAGAATCAATACTGATCACTGTATTCTGGTTTTTGTCATGTTTTTATGTGTTATGAGTCATATCATATTTCATTCCTTACTTTCCCCTTATATAACGAGCTTATTTGAGGTCAACTGGTGTCACTTTTTTGACAATTTTTTGTCCAGAACGGAAATATTTTTGAAGAGGTCCACAAAGCACTGCTACAAGCCGAATATCTTAGCTCTGGGCGTTGTGGTTTCACTCAATAAGACTTGCAAGTTTTCTCAAGTAATAAAGTCTGTCAAATAAAGTGACCCCTGTGGTAGGGCATATTCTGATTTGAGGAAGCCAAAACCTTGGTTCAACACACCCTCTCAATATTAGTTGCATTTTTCTACTAATGAATTTAATTTCTTTCTGTCTGTTCAAAAGATACAGAGCCATCGCTAAAAATGACATTCATACATAGTAATAAGACAATGTAACCATAACTGACATCAGTGGAATGATAGTCTGAATACTATGGCATTAGGAATTAATGAAGATGGTCAAACCTGCGCTCTGCACATCGTCTCATTATGGTTAACATTTCTGCCAAGTTTCAATTGCCTGCTTGCCAAGTTTCAATTGCCTTCCTTCTGTTCAAAAGATATAGAACGGACATGAATGGCTTAACAGATCATATGTCATAAGTCAACAACTGAAAAGTATAAAAAGTTTTCAATTGATTTTCATTACTGAAATCATTTTTAGATACAGGAACCCCTTAGAAAATTCAGTAGACTCACAAAATCTCATAATTCAGGGCCGGCAAAATCAATTGTCCGAGTTGCCCGAGTCGTAAAATTGTAGGTCCGGGCAAGAAAAATTCTGCAGTTTACTTGTCCGTGGACAAGTAAATTTCGGCGGCTAAAAGAGGAATTCTGAAGAAAAAATCTAGTTCTTTTCTAATAGATCTAAATCAGAAGGAAAATCACACATTTAATACGATAACTAGTGTGTGAAGTGTGGTGTCATTCATGAGGGCATTCCGTGCATATTAGGGTGTTACTATTTTAAGTGTTTACATAAATAGCGACCAACCAGGCTTGGGGTTTTCCTTACGTCATGCAGTTACTGCATGCGCGCGGCAATTAACTAATTATTGAGGGTACATGTTTGTTTTGGTTTATGACTGCCGACTTAGCCTCTGCAATCAAATATTTTCGGTAGCAACGGGGTTCTGCCATAAAATTGAATTGGAAACTGTGGTCTTTTCAAGCGCATTTATTGTTTAGATAGCAGACACAGCATCAATCCCGCAACAATTATCTTTGAAATACTGCTGTGTTATTTATGAAAATTAAATACATTGTATAGCTTTTCCAGGTCATTCGGGAATATTTACGCTCATATCGGCAATTTGACTGCTTGAATTTATGTGGACAAAGTCATTTTATAATTTATTTCATGTAAAGATTTCTTGTGAAAATGCCTTTGTTTTTGAATGTCTAATACTGGTGTTAATGTATACATGTCAGTTTCATCGTCGCCGATGGTAATGATGTCAAAATTTTCACCATTCATCTGCTGCAACCAAGCGTATATACATATATGATATTACATTCTGTGGCAATCATAATTATATCGTTAAAAAAAGCCAGATGTCATCAATTTGACAAATCTAACTCAAGAGTACATATGATTTTTAACAGGATTAAATGAATATTATATAGATGAATAGAATAAGGAGTGAATAAATAAGAAATGGTACCAGAGTGCAAAAAAATGAAGACAATATTTTAGAGCAATTTGGGTGCAAGGAAAACTGAAAAAGTGCTGGCAAAAGACCAATGCTCCTTCCAGTAAAATATACACAATTTGTCCATCACTGTCGTTCTACTTTAATCTACTGCCGTTAACATTTTATAAATATATTATATTATAATCATAATATATTATATTATTAAACATATGGCATAGAATGTTTAAAGCTACACTAAATGAATTTCTTAAAAACAGAAATAGCGACATTTCATTAGTAAATTTGGTTTTATATCGACTCCAGATTTTATTATGGTGTCAAGGCAACCAAAATGAGTTTTATAAGCATAAACATCTGCGACCTCATTGTGGCGAAATCGGAATTTGCATGAGAAACTCCGCCTTCGGGTCATCCGTACATCAATATTAAATCAACAAACATGGTTTTAAGTAGCACTTCTAATATAACGGTATATTTACGCTTTGTAACGGTTGTTTTCATACAAATTTAATATTTTTCTGAGATGATTACTCTTTCCTGAACGCCATGGCAAGTGCACCGTGAAGCTAAAACGGTTAAAGTGTGTATGCACATGAAAATCACGTATTTGCTGTGTTCTGTATAGCAACTATAACACTGTGACGTAGCACATACATGAAATGATTATAGTCTTCATTTGCATGTTAAAATTCGTATACGAACTTTAGTGTTACCGTGGGGTTTTCCGTTTAAAATCGTAATTTATGAACAATATTTGATGAAATTTACAACGATACTGTTAAAAAGGTTAATAAAACAGTAGAATGCTTGGTTATTAGACCGACGGCAAAATATTTTTACATATTTATTTAATGTAACTTTAATAAAATTGAAAGAAAGTTCATAATCATATTGCTCTTCTTTATTGACATTTGCAGTAAATATTAAATATAAATACGGACAAGTGAACATTGAGTACGGACAAGTAAATTTCTTAGGTTACTTGTCCGTGGACAAGTACAATTTTCTGAGATTTTGCCGGCCCTGCTCATATGAACTGAAAATCCTACAAAAAATTCCAATTATGATTTTAGTATTTTTCAGTACAAATATAATTTCTAGCAAAATGTCTTTGTTTTCGGAAAGGAAAACACTGTAAAGGATCATTTGAAGTAACCAGTTAAACTTTGATTTCAGCGTAAGACTTTTCTAGCAGTCTAAGAATGTTTGCTAAGCTGAAGGAGAAGATACAGAAAGAGGGAGGTAATGTTAGTGAAGGGGAGAAAACTCTGGCACCTTTACCTGGCCATGCAAGCCCTCGTCGTGTCAGTCTTGCAACAAATGGTATAGTTTTTAATTTTCCCTTAATGAAATGATTTGAATTCAGACTAATTTCTAAGATTTTCTCATATCCTGATTTTCGTATTTTTGCATTATTACAATAAAACTTACAAGTTAACAAAATGATTTACAAAATGTCCAGGAAAGTGTCCACAGTCCATATATGAATTATTTAATAGCTGAAACTATTGTTAAATTCATTGTTTTATGCCCACACTTAAAAACTGGGAGCATACTGTAATGGGGTTGGTCCATACCTCACCTCTTCCTGGTTTGACCAATAACTAAAGAAAACTTTGGCCTACAATCCTTAGTGTTGGTGTGGAGGTTGGTATTGACAAGTAGATGACCTTTACTGGTTTTAAGGTCAAATGGCTTAGGTCACTATGACCTTGGTCACTGAAAATTCGTCCAACCAGTAACTAGAGAATGCTTTATCCATTTGGTCTAGAAGTTAGTCATGAGTCAGTAGTAGATTTTGAGATCAAAAGGTCAAAGTTCAAGGTTACCTTGACTTCAGTGTTCGAAATGAGCAGTAGTCTGATAGCCTCTCTCCTCGGGCTACCAACTTTTCACAGTAACAAGTGGGACCAGGCTACTGTATTTTCAGAGGCAATATAAACAACTGTTTTGAACAAATGAAACATACTGGTGAAATGTCTTTTGGGCTAGTGAATATTCAAATCTGGTAGTCCAACCAGCCTAGTGGATTCAAATTCGAATTTCTTACACTTTGACTAGCTACATGTAGCTCATGCCTGAAATTATGCACAGAGGGGCCAATCAGATAATCATACTCTAGTTAAGCTTTAAAGGCAGGGTATGATTTTTACAGTGCCAGTGTGACCTAAAACTCAAAACGAAAAGAAAAATAGTAATAAAATCTTTGATGATAAGAGATGATTTTTTCTGAACACACTAAATATTATAAGGAAAAGATTTTCATGCTCTGCTTTAATTATACAGGTAGTCCAGCTCAGAGCCCAATGACCAGAAATGATAGCTTTTCCTATTCCTCATCAACGGATGATTTGGTTTGTATTTTTATAAAGTTTACATTTATATGTTGTTAATAGCTTGCATAAGATAGATCTGTATATTTAAAGATGGTACATCATTCATGAATTTAATGTTCTTTTATTATAATGTACATAATGGTAGATAGGCCAGACTAACTCTACCACCTGAGATAAAAAAAAGAAGAAGATTGTCAACAAAGAAGTAGAACTGTCATTGATTCAGTGCAAAGCATATTGACGAAACATTGTATCCGATGACAAATGCATTATATAAGTTATAACCTTGTTATAATGCAGTGTTGACACCTTGGACCCCTCCATGAGCGTTATAACAGAGTTGCAGTGTATCAGCGATATACTCATATATCATTGACATTCAATACTCCTATTTTCTTATATAATTCCATTTCATACTTTAAATGATTTTAGTAAAATACATGTTCTGTTCATATAAATATGTTGTGTCCTATTTTTAAATGTCCTTTGCGTGATTTTTTTTCTGACCATTTATGTCATCACTGCTATGAAATGTGTCGATTTTTATGTTTTAGACTAAAGTTGATCTAAGCAGTAAAGAAGATGTGTTAGTAGCTCTTCAAAAGAGAACTGATCAGTGTAAAAAGCTGGAAGCTAGGAATTCAGGTAACTTAGAAGGCTTAGATACAGATGTAATTAACATTAGATTGTTTGCAAATAATGTTAAGTGAAAGGAAACTGTTGTAAAAGATGAGCAGTGATTTAATAATTTGAAGGGATTGTCCCTGTATATATTATGTTTTTAGCATTTTCTGATCCCATATCAGTAAAATATCTCTGAAAGTGTTTTGCTATAACCTTTGTTTTATTTTGTAGAGTATGTAAGTGCCATGAAAGACAATGCCAAAAAGATTGAAAAATTAGAGGCCTACATAGAGAAACAGCAAGATGGTATGTATAAGTTATTCATGTCTGCTTAAGTTACATACATAAATACCATACCATAACATACCATAATCCCACGTCATTACCATACTATTACCCTACCTTACCAATACCTTACCAATCAATGTCTCTTTATGTCTACATGGCTTATTTTCAGTGTTATTGGCAAAGTGTTATTGTCAGCTTCAAAGAACTGTCTTCAACATCTTCTTTACCATCTGTCACAACAACTCTGTCTTTCTGTTCTACTATAAGAGAGAGGAGTTTATCCTCTATTTTTGTGTCACCTCTACGGAGTAGTGGCGACATATAGGGATCACTTCTCCGTCGTCCGTCCGTCTGTCCGTCCGTCACAAAACTTGTCCGGACTACTCCTACTGGTGCAATTTCATCCAAACTTTACAGGAATGATCAGTACCAAGTCTAGTTGTGCATATTATCAGCATTTTCCGGTTCAATGATTTTTGTCAGAGTTATGGCCCTTTAATAATTTTTAATTTTAAAGTTTGTCCGGACTACTTTTCTTATACCACTAATGCAATTTCAATGAAACTTTATAGGATTGATCTGTAGCTCAAGTCCTTGCGCATATTGCAAGGGTTTTCTGGTTGAATGATTTTTGGCCGAGTTATGGCCCTTTGATAAAAAGGTGTTTTTTCCGGTGTGTTGCCAGATACACAAAAGCTTGTCCGGACTACTCCTCATAAACTACTGGTGCAATTTCATCCAAACTTTACAGGAATGATTAGTACCAAGTCTAGTTGTGCATATTTTGTCAGCATTTACCGGTTCAATGATTTTTGTCAGAGTTATGGACCTTTAATAATTTTTATATTTTAAGTTTGTCCGGACTATTTCTCTTATACCACTAAAGCAATTTCAATGAAACTTTACAGGATTGATCTGTAGCTCAAGTCCTTGCGCATATTGCACGGGTTTTCCAGTTGAATGATTTTTGGCAGAGTTATGGCCCTTTGATAAAAAGGTGTTTTTTTCTGTGTGTTGCCAGATATGCAAAAGCTTGTCCGGACTACTCCTCATAAACTACTGGTGCAATTTTATCCAAACTTTACACGAATGATCAGTACCAAGTCTAGATGTGCACTGTCCGTCTGTCACAAACTTTGTCCCAACATGAAATTGGCCATCATGAGGCGACACATGTGATTACTGATCGCTCTTGTGTTACCTAATAAAGAGTTACTGCAGTTTTGCAGTCAACCCTCGATATGTGAGTTTCATAATAAACAACAAGAAGGTGTTTCTTATTTTATTTCTAACATGCTGGCTAAAATGGAAAACAAATAAAATCATGTTGATCTGCTATCTGCAGTTTTGTTTATGATTTGTTATCTCATGAGACAAATTCTATTTCTCTAAATCATGGCATTTCCCTGATCTATCTATTAAATTGTGTAGTTTGATGTAGAATCATACATGATTGATTTTCCTTTTTTTTTTGTCTCCCACATGATAAAATTATGCAGACACTGTAAAAACCTCGTAATAACTTTGTTAGTTATTGATTTGGTTCACTTGTATTGATTATTTCACTGCAAAACATAATTTTTATATTCCGATAAGTCATATCTATTAGTAACTGTTGTACGTTTTAGTATTAGCTAAGAGGACACAAGAGTTGAATGAACAGTATCAGGCTAGTAGGATAAAGTTATCAGACACCTACAAGCAAGAGCTCGAACAAAAAGAAAAGGTATTTATTGTTTAAGCCCAGTGCATTTCATTATGGCCTTTCTTTAAGGTTTGTTGTATATAACATTAAACATTGTTCCATGACCAACTTTTGTGTCTGTTAAGCTTGGAAAGACTGAGGCATGAGTTGGATATTAGGTAGCATTGGTTCAACAGATGTAGATTACTGAATGCCTAAAATGATGATGAATTGGTGACAAACTGAATATAATTGATGATGAACTTATTTGAATTGATGATGAATTTAATAGAATAGATGATAAACCAATAAGAATTGATGATGACCTAAATAGAATTAATGATGAACTAACTATAATTGATGATAAATAAAATTGATGACAAATTTGATATAATTGATAATAAACATAATTGATGATGAACTGAATAGAATTGATAATGAACTAAATTTATGACAATGAACTTAATTTATGATAAGACGACTTACATGTAATAGAATTGATGAAGAACTTATGAGAATTGCAAGCAATGTCCAAATACTGTTATTATACTTTCAGGAGAAACAAGAATTAGAGTTGAAATTAAAGGAAACAGAGTCAATGACAAAACAGTATTATAAGAAAGAAGAAGAAAAAGAAGAAATGCAACAATTTACTACACAAGAAATGGGCAAACTTAAACACATGGTAAGTTTGTTATATAATAAGTTGGAAATTCTGAACCTGGTTTGGAACTTAGTATGATATGCAGAATATTTTTGACGTAATGGCTAAATCTAAACTGAACAAAAGTTGATTATTAATTAACCCTGAGTATGAGAATCCTCTTTGATTGAATGCAATAGAAAAAGCTTAAAACACAAAAAAAATAAAGTGCCTTTCTAGAACAGACTATAGAAAATTATAAATTTTAAGGGATTTTTCATAATGAATACTCTGGACATCCATGTGAAGTTATCGCCAGAGAGTTCCCCAGATGCTTTAACGCATTGTCCCCTCCGGCACCCATTCCATGGCGTATCACAAGTGTTGCCGCTAGCGTTTAAATAAAATCACTGGGAACTGCCTGTATGCCTAAATGTTTTTATCCAATGGAAATGTTGTCAATCGACTAAAAGGTATACCAGGAATGTAAGATAGGAATATATATTAAAAGACATGATACTCCCTGAAAAAAAATTACATGACATATTTATTTTGTATTTCAGCTTATATTAAAAGAAGAAGAATTAGCTAAATGTCAAAATGAGTTACAAGAGCTGCAGACGAATAACAAGGAATTAGTATCTTTAGAAGAGAAAGTGAAATCCCTGCAATCAGAAAAGTAAGACCATACATGTTCTTCTTTACTTTATGTCCCATGTTTTGCAAATGTATATAGTTTTATTTTCAATATATATCTCAAATATTCTGTCTAATATCGTAAAGAGTTAAATTGCAGGACTGCTTTATTGTTTGTTTTAACAAAAACCTGTTGTTATGTTAAACATAAAATATTCGCAAATTAAATATTGGAAGTTTGTATAAATACAGTTCATTCAGGATTTCTAAGACTTTGGGGAAAATGACAATAGTTTTAAAAATTAACTATTTTTCACAATAAAAGGTTGCTATGTGAACAAAAAAGATTTTTTTCACAATTTAATAGAGATGCAATAATAAAGTATGTTTTGTATTGCAGACGTAATTTAGAAGAAGAAATTGCTGGCCATGGAAAAATTGTGAGTGCTTTAACAAAAGAAAGAATTACACTGGAGGAATCTCTGAATGATGTCAAATCACAGTTATCAGAGGTATTGGCTATTTTTTAGTCATTTAATGTATGGATGAACATATACCTTAATTATGTTTTAGGTAGGACATATGCGATCATACTTTGTTGTGAACTTGTTATGTTTTAAAGAACCTCACTGAGGTAAAAACCCTAAAAATATATAATTTGAAATTCTTACATAGATCAAGTGAGGCCCTGAAAATAGTAAAAATTGCAAAGAATAATAAGGAAAATTTCTCAGAAATGATTTGAATATCAATTATTGTGTGATTCTAAGCCCTTATTGAGCAAAAAAGCATTGCAACGCTTTTCATTTTTGGGTCATTTTGTACAATAGGAATGATTATTCTGGAAAAAATGAGTGAGGGAATGATCTGAAAATTTGCACATAAGTTATTGGTCCAGACCTACATCAAATGGTACACAAATCTCGGGGAAATATTTCTTATTCCTTTATGTCAACAAACCTGAGTGGAGTCCCTTTAAGATAATTGTTTATCAGATTTAAATTTGCACTGTTGAGGCATGCAAGTTTTTAGTAATTTTTAAAGACTAAAAATATTTCTTGTATCTTTGAATGTCATGTTATAGAGCATTAAATGGCTTCTGTTACAAATTTGCCAAAAGAATATAGATTCTTAAACATAAAATAATTAGGAATTTGATTGAAGAAAAATTGAGCGTAAATTTCCAAGTCTACAAATAAGTAATTCAAAGTCTTCTTATAGGTCAGACACTTTTTGTTATTATTTGATGGTTATATTAATATTGCACTTATTATCCGCCGCCGATGGAATCAGGAGGGGGATATAGTTTTGGCGTTGTCTGTCCGTCCTTCCGTCCGTCCGTCCGAATTTCGTTTCCGGAGTTGTTCTCTGCAACTACTGGCTGGAATTCAACGAAACTTTATGGGAATCATCAATATCAAGAGGAGATGCGCATCTGACCGTCCGTTCGTCCGTCCGAATTTCGTTTCCGGAGTAGTTCTCTGCAACTACTGGCTGGAATTCAACGAAACTTTATGGGAATCATCAATATCAAGAGGAGATGCGCATATCGTCGGCTTGTTCCGGTCAGACACTTTAACTCAGAGTTATTGCCCTTGATTAGTTATGTAGTATGCATATAGAGTAAAAATCGTTTCCGCGCTACTTCTCTGCAACTACTGGCTGGAATTCAACGAAACTTTATGGGAATCATCAATACCAAGAGGAGATGCGCATATCATCGGCTTGTTCCGGGCAGACACTTTAACTCAGAGTTATGGCCCTTGATTAGTTATGCAGTATGCATATGGAGTAAAAATCGTTTCCGCGCTACTTCTCTGCAACTACTGGGAACCTTCAATACCAAGAGGAGATGCGCATGTCATCGGCTTGTTCGGGTCAGACACTTTAACTCAGAGTTATGGCCCTTGATTAGTTTTGCAATATGCATATGGAGTAAAAATCATTTCCGGAGTAGTTCTCTGCAACTACTGGCTGGAATTCAACGAAACTTTATGGGAATCATCAATATCAAGAGGAGATGCGCATATCGTCGGCTTGTTCCGGTCAGACACGTTAACTCAGAGTTATGGCCCTTGATTAGTCATGCAGTATCCATATAGAAAAATATTTGTTATCTCGCTACTTCTCTGCTACCACCGGCTGGAATTCAATGAAACTTTATGGGATACTAAGAGGAGATGTGCATATAGTCGCCTTGTTCCAGTCAGATACTTAGATTTATGGCCCTTGATTAGTTATGTAGTATGCATACATCTCATTGGCATTTCCAGATTTTACTATTTAACACAAAGTTATGGCTCTGTTATTTCCCTGAATATTTATCAAGTTCAAAGAATATTACTGTTTATGCCATGATTAATATATAAATAAAGCCTTATGTCTTCAGTTGTTGTGTTAATAATAACCAGTACTCGGCGGGGGATATAAATTCAACGAATTTGCTTGTTTATTGTAGAAATCATCAGCATACTCTAGTCTACAGAGCAAGTTTACAGAACTAGAGAGCGCCCATCAGACATTGATACACACTTCAGATCAACAAAAACACAAGGTATGCAAAGACAGGTTACTGCTACATCTTCATGCCAAAATGATTAATGTAGTATAAAATTCAACCTTAACTGTGCATATTGTTTCTTTTCACTGTATCTTGCCTTAAAGTTTTGAACAAAGCTAGTCTAAGATTTTTTTGCATATCAGACAGGATTATCTACTGTTAACCTCTATGTTTGAAAAACCTGTCTTGCACCCAGGTGTAAAACAAATCGCATGTATTAAATGACATCATTCCCATGCACCTTTTATGAATGACTTTTTAGGATGACATCATTTTGCCATTGTGAATGAATTTGTAAATCCATATGCTACTAGTAAGAAAAAAATGCTACATGAAAATATTAGTTTATGTTATTTCTTTCCAAAATATGTTATACATTTATTATGCAAGAAAAAGAATTAAACATGGTTTTCGTTACAGACAGGAAAATCTAGCTCTCGAATAACTGTTTTTGCAGAAACTCGGCAGAGCCTCGTTACCACCGTAAACAGTTACGCTCGAGCATCTTTTATACTCTCTTTATATAAGCTTAAAATCAATTTAGAATGGATCCAGTTTAGACAATAAATATTAATTTAGATACATTACTGTGAAAAGATGATAGGAATAAGAGTAATAAATCTAAAACATTTTTTTTTAGCTTAATCAACAAATTCAAGAACAAAAGGATGAAATAGAACAGCTAGCTGATAGGTTATCATTGTTACAACAGAGGGAACAAGACAACACACTATCTGGTGATGACAGGCTTGTAGCTATTGAGAAAGAGGTACATTTTTTGACAGTGACATTTTGATGAGTGTAGATAGATATGCACACACATTTTATTTTCTTTTATTTGAAAGGATATTATATCCTACTTATTTTATGCTATGACAACTGACCAATCTGTCTATGTTAAAATGTATATCTTTAATTGATTATTAAATATAATTTTTCAACTTTTAACAATAATGATCAACTTTTTTCAAGCTAAGATGCCATGTAACTTTGGTAAATACACAATTATATTGACTTTGTGTTGGATATTTTATGATTGATTGATTAATTAATTGAAATGTTTACAAGATTCTTTGTTGTTTTATAATAATTGATTGATTAATTGAAAGTTGTTATATGATTCCTCATTGTTTTACAGAGAGATGGATTGGAAAGGAAATTAACAGAGACTAGGGAGCAGCTTTCACAGATCAAATCATCATGGAGTGAAAAGATATCTCACTTGGAAGACCAGGTACTCATCATTTTCATTTTATTGCTAATTTTAAGATGGATGACAAAAATATCATTTAAATTGATATCAAAATGTAAAATAATTATAACCTTTACTTGGCACTCATTATACTTGGATGAGCATATTGCCACTTTATTAATGAATTATAGCACTTGATATTATTTAAACCAAAATGTTACTTGGTACAAAGACATGAAAGTTACAACTGACAGTGATATGCCCGTTTTCTTACTGTCAGGACATGAGGTTTTTTTCGAACACCCTGTTTTCCGACAGCTCTTGCTCTAAATAAGAATTACATATACATGTATAATTTTAAAATTAAATTGTCAAAGAGAAGCTGCTGCAGAAGTTAATGTATTAATTAGTGAGACATGTTTTCTCTTTACCTAGATATCTCTACCTGAATGGTACATGCAAGAGTGTGGTAATTTAAGAATAATTATTTATTATTATATTTTCATTTCTATATAGATATCACATCTGAATGGTAAGATTGTGGAGGACAGTGAGGAGTTGGCCGAGGCCAAACGGTATACAGAAACTGTACGAGAGAACATGCAGACAGAGGTACAATTGCTTGATGTCTTTATTTTGTTTTAATTGACTAACTGAAATATAATAGCATTCTGAAATAGTGACCAATCTATACTATATTTTGTCTTATTCAAATTCAATCGATCTTTGTTTTTGTCCAGGAAATAGTTTATGATAGAGTGTTCCATTCATTTCATATTGAAACTCAGTCATTAACGTAACTAATATTATTAGGCTAATAATAGTCATTAATATATAATGATGATAATCACTGATATTTTTATGATAAAGAGGATTTTAGAATAACAGGTTAATGCAGCTTTTTTGTGCATTAACATCTGGAAAAGCATGGAGACACTTTTAAAAGCTTGAGCTCGCCTGGGCAAGGGATTTATTAAGTCTGAGGGCAATCACTGCATTAAGCTGTTAAACAAAAAACTAGCTCTAAAGGTTTGTGGTCACAAGAATCTATCCATTAATGCATATTTTCTTCTCCATTCATGCTAAGCTGCATGCATGTTTTTTATGAATGCCTTTGATTGCATGAAAAACTTGCAAAGAATATAGTAAGGTGGTTCAGAATTATATGTTGTCATGCAAATATTTTGTTAAAACATGTACCTTGACAAAAAGTGAGTGTATAAAAAAATGTTTTGAAATGTAATTTGAATTTTTTAGATCGAAAATTTAAAGAAGAAACTGAAGGATGCAGAAAAAGAGGTACAACAACAAGTAGATCTGTTATCTAGAAAAGAAGCAAGATTTAAAAAGGAGGTTAGTTCAAATCAATAGCAGTGTTCAGTTTAGAAAAATGAGTTTTATTGTCTTGTAAAAGGTATAGAAAAGATTTAATAGCACAGAATAGCCTGTATGTGTAGGATTAAAACTTAATCATACATGAGATACTGTATAACGGGTTTTATTTTAAACATGTGTATTTTAGCTCGGTTGGGAAACAAGTTCTTTATTTTATCACCCAAGATTAGGGTTAGGTTATAGGTTAGTGTTGGGGGTTCTAACCAGTACTAGTGTTGTAAGAGGAAACATGGTCATGGTTTGAATAGGGCTCGAACCCATAATCCCTGGGTGTTGAGGCAGACACCTTAACCATTAGGCCACTGCTTCCCTTTTGTTCTGGGGGATATTCCTCCTCTGGATGTTTGTTTCAGTGTAATTCTGAAGAAAAAAGTTTATTTGTTGCCAAGGTGAAATGTATAAAAAATATGTTAGAACTTTAAAAACAGTTTTATAAGATATGGCCCAGTTTTTAGTTCAGATATGCAGTTATTTATGTACATATAAAACAAGCCTGATTGGTCAGTTATAAAGATGTAAATTGCATTTAAAAAAGGGAATTGATTCTTTGTTGGGTAAGTATTGAAAATTTATTTAGATGGCAAGTCGTATTTGTATCATTGAAATCATAAATTTGTACCAACATGTCTTTCTTTGAATCATGGTTTGTTATATTAAAGATGAATGAGCTTATTTTCTATTACCAGGAAGGGAAAGTATTGTATACTAGTCTAATAAAATCATATTGTTATTGAAGAGATTAGAACTGGAGACAGAAGTGTCGAAGATGAAGTTAGAGAAGGTTGATTTAGACACCCATCTGCGGGCCAAGTTAACGTCAGTGGAATCAGAACTGATGGGACTGGAGTTGAGTAAAGCTCAGGAGAAGTCGCAACTTCAAGACACGGTTGTAAGTTCAAAACTCACCTAATTCTGAAGTATATACAATGCTTTATGTATTTTGAAGATTATTTGTTTAAGCTTGCTTGTGAAAAAAGTATGCAGTGACTATTTTAAGAACAACACCATGTATTAAGTTTACTAGAATTGAAAAAAAAACATCAGAACGAAACGGTAGTGCATATGTTTTGGCGTGATGTCATTTGCGTTATGCAGATGTGCTAAATGTTAGCGTTACACATTTGGCGCACCTATTGAAACATTATTCTTTTTCACTTTAAACAGTCTTTATTTTAGGTATGTGATTAATAGAATATTATATCAATTTTGTGTAAGTTCATTACTGAATTTCTTTAACGGAGACTTGCATAAAATATATCTTTATTCAGCTTGTTCAATAAATTCTTTATTGAACTTACTACACTCCTTCAATATCTTCTATATATGAGTAACAATATAATTTAATAATAGTTTTTGTCTAATTTGGATACTACTTGTACATTGAGATTTTATCACTAATATAGCTAAATTACATATTGTATATGTAAAGGTTGTTACATGATGAAAAATGTGCTATTTCTAAGTACTGTCCATAATATTTTGCATTCTTATTTAGTTTAAAATGTTTTTGCTAATAAAATAAACAAAATGACAAAAATAAATTGTGAATATTTTTTTTCATCAGCACAAACAGGAGCAGGCTATAGCTGATCTTGAACACAAACTTGGCAATTCAGAAGAACAAGTCAAATCTCTGGAAGAAAATTTATCAAAACTTCAGGTATTCTTGTTTTAGAAATATTAATGTAAAAAATGTTGTTTTTATTCTTTTCATGCATGTACTAACTATACTAGTGGAATTGCAAATGTTAGCCCTGTTTCTATTTGAACAACTGTTTTGTAAGATACTTGTTTGGATTACCAAGGTAATAACAGTTGTTTATTTAAATAAGCATCTGAATCTTTTCACGAAACAAAGGCAGACCAAAATCTGCCAGGACATCTGTGCCATCTAATCATGATCTTCACTGTTCACTATTCAGTATTTTTAAATTTTCCCCAAAAATGATGAATGTTTTCATCCAGATTGAAAGATATTATAGGTGGTAAGGTTTAAATAAAGAGAAACATGTCAATATATGATGGTGGTGGTGTTGGTAGTTTTCAGTCCAGATCATGGCAGTAAGCCACATTGAATTTACCAGAGCACAGTTCTGCCACAGCATAGTTTCTGGGCATGCTGTCATGCAGTTTACCAGTACTAGTTACCTTTACTTTTGTAAGGAATTTATAACTTCTGTACATACCAGAACAGAGGTACAGTACAAATGATAGTAGAAAGAATTTCATATTCAATCACGATGAAAGTGACCTGTACTGTACGGAAATCAAACCCAGGTTGCCTGATTCACAGTCCAACTCTCTACCTATTGAGCTAACCGATGGCTTTGTAATTGTATGATAAATGTTTGTTCTTATTTATAGGCTGAGATGAAAGGTCTACAAACAAAATGTAAGTCACTGGAGGAAGATGTAAAAGATAAAGAGAAGAAGTTGCATGAAGCAAAAACTCACGCCCAGTCTTTACAAGAGGAGGTAATTCTGACCCAGGAGAAGCTCGACAAAGCTGTACATAGCTCCAAATCTAAAATCTCAGAACTCCAGGAGAGCAATAAAGGTATTGTACAAGACTCTTTTCTTTACTCTGATACCAACACTTGAACTTGAGCAGTGATAAAGATGTGGTTCAAAATTATAAACCAACTGGCTAAAGCTCGCCAAGATACACTTTCTCGTTGACGGGATAAACCTTCTCCATTCTGACATCAACCATGTATTCCCTATTAGGTTCATAATTATACTGGATGCAGTGTCAGCTGATATTTCCTGTAGTGTGAGGATTCCAAAAACATCAGTCCTTTGATGCATTGAGGTTCAAAACAGAATGCAGAATTTTCCAAGAGTAATGTTCTATTTGATGTAGATCTAGACCAGTTTTACTTGTGTGAAAAATTTCAGATCATTTCCTCACTAAGTTTTTCCAGACTATATTTTCTAATTATGAAATATGATCCAAAATTGAAAAGCATTGCAACACTTTTCACTCAAATCGGGCTAAGAAATAAAAAAAAAAAAAAAAAAAAAAAAACAATTTTCCATCTATTTCTGAGTATATTTCTTATTTATTTCTGTTTTAAGTGCCTAGTTCATCTACATGAGAAATTACAATTTTATGTTTCTAGGCTTTTGGACCTCAGTGGAGTTCCATAAGTAAGCCCACATTGATGGTTATGTATTATTTTTTTAGATAAAGATGATTTTATGTTACGGAATGCGGAACTCTCGCAACAATTGACCACATTACAGCAGACATTACAAGACGAGAAACACACCCTAGAGGCGGAGCTTGAATCTCACAAAGAGAACGAGAAACAACTGCGTGATAAATGTCAAGAATTGGAAATAAAGGTTAGTACTTTTAAAAGTAGGATTCAATTTGAATTATTGTTTAGCTTGTCTGATTCAACAAAAAAGTTGAACTTTTATGATTTCTTCGTTGTCTTTGTCATGCAAAAACTTATTAAGCTGATTAAATACTTGCTTACCAAAGGTGCAGTTGTTTTACAAGGTTCATATTTCTGAAAGCTATATTTTTAGAGTTATTTCCCATTTAAAATTAGAATTGTCGTCAAAATTGGTTATTGATACTGGTTACACCTACCAGATGAGCCTTAACACGGCATGCATTGCTGTAATTTAAAATTAAAGATGAAAACAAACAAGTCATTTTGTTAAATTTTCAAGATTTTTTGTTGTAAAATGATGTCATTGCTGTGCCCCTTTTATGATTGAATTGCATTCTTAGGATGACATCATTTTACAGTTATGAATAAAGTTGTAAGTTCATACGCTACTATAAGAAAAAAGTGCGTAATGAGAATATCTGTTTTCGTAATTTCCTTTTTTGAAAATTATTGATATGTAATATGCAAGAAAAAGAATCAAACACTGGCTGACGGTACAGGCCTGAATATCTAGCTCTCGGGGAACTGTTTAGCAGAAACTCGGCAGAGCCTCGTAACCGCCATAAACAGTTACCCTCAAGCTAGATATTCCGGTCTGTACCGACAGCCAGTGTAAGATTCTTATATGTTTTAACAAGATTTATTATCAATGCCTTGATAAAGCTGTGGTACTAAGATACTATAGATTTGTTTGTATTTAAGCTATTATTGAAATCATTATATATATTATGTAAACAGATAGGGGAGTTGACAGATTTCCAGTCAGGTCATCTTGCCAGTAATGAACAGGTTATACAATTAGAAGATACAGTAACATCATTAGAGGAACAGCTAGCTGAGAAGAATAAGGTAACATTTTGGTTTAAACATATATATTTTAGCTCAATTGCGAAACAAGTAGTAAACGAGTAGGGCTCGAACCCATGATCTTTGGGTTGAGAGGCAGACACCTTAACCATTAGGCCACCGCTCCCCATTTTATATTTTGATAAACTTTTTACACTGATTATCAGAAAAAGTTTTATGTTAATTCATATGTTATGCGATTTACAGATGGAAGTATATGAATTTTAGCTTAAATTTTAACGGTAAGAGAAAAAAGTATGACTTTTTTGTCCTTCAAAATGTACCTTCAGTAAAAGCATCTGTTACCAGATGTCACCATTTAATGTATTGACATATAAAAATTAACATTCAAAATAGAAAGAAAAGTGAAACATCTTATATCTTACCCTACATGTTTCACTTTGATTTTGCTTTGATTTCATTGACTTTTAAGGATTAATTTCTTTTATTTCAGCTCTTGATCAATAATGTGGGATAAGATAGATTCATGTCTGGTTACATTTAAGATATCATTAATGACTTTATTTCAGGCATTAAAGAAACAGGAACAAAGGCTAAATGACTTGAAAAAGACATTACAACGAGAGCTTAAAGTTCAGTCTTTGCCTAATGACGAACCAATTGACCCTAAAGTGTCGGCATTGACTCCGCCTTTGCCTCGTAAAAATTCCCTTACACAAAAAACACATCATAGTGATCATTCCACTCGGACACGTAGGATTAGTTCTCATGACCGTAGTCCTGTTCCTACAGATCCCGTGATGGATACGGTTGATGGAATAAATAATTCTATAGGAACTCAAGATTTCTTTCTCGGTGACAATTCTCCACATAATCAACATAAATCTAGTTCAGAAAGGATATCCTTTGGTGTTCCGAATTCTCATGCAACAATATCAGTGACAGATACACGAGGCCCCGCTGGCCTCACAGGTGCCTTTGCTTCTCATGCACAGTTTAGAAATCGCGAGTTCGAGACTCGGCATCTAGAAAAAGACATCAATTTCCAGTATTTAAAACATGTTGTGATGAAATTCATGCTGAGTAGAGAACATGAGGTAAGTCCAATCTATAAATCTGTTCCTATGAATCAGTTGATTATGTACTGTTTATATAATCATTGTGTACATTTACCTTTAGTAGGAGTTGAGATGTTTTTTTGTGTCCCCCATTCTAATGCATCCGTCCACACTACTGAATAAGGGGCCATATTATTGTGAAGAGAACAATAATGTTCATTCCATAACAATAAAGGAAGGGGACAATGGCCCTCTATTAAACAAAAGTAAAATAACAATAGAAATGGCCCTTTATCCTAATTCGGTTGCATGTCCTTGTGTACATCTGTCCGTTCTCATGTTGTGCCACATGTACCTCTAAAAAAGCTTGAGCTAGAGTCAACAAACTTTACTGGAACGTGAATCCGCATGTTAAGTTGTGCACAGGGGTTCCACATACGGATTATTCTAGTTTTGTCAGAGTTATTGCCCTTGTCTCAGTAAAAAATTTACTATTTTCAACTTGTGTCGCATATAGCCCAAAATGTATTTTACTTGTAGTCATGAAACTTTACAGAAATATTGGTCAGCATGTGTAATTTTGCACCTGGAGGTTTGCGTGCAGATTTATTCAGTATTTGTAGAGTTATTGCGCTTGCCTTAGTGAAAATTTGCATTTTTCAACTACCGCCTCCGTGGTCGAGGGGTTAGAGTTGATGACTTTTAATCCAGTTACCTCTCTGGCGTGGGTTCGATCCCCGGGAGATGCTTTGGTAGTTTAGCGCGGAGGAAGGTAGTCTAGTACTGATGTATCTCTCCAGGAACGATGGTTAGGAAACTACCCGCCTATATGACTGAAATACTGTTGGGAAAAGGCGTAAAATGAAACAAACAAACATTTTTCAACTTGAATAAATATAAACCTATACAATCATGTATATAACCATGATCTGATAAGTTGTCAAATGTTTATAAATAAATAATCTCTTTATATTTCAGGCAATACAACTGATAAAGGCAGTATCTCTGCTCCTACGATTTACTCCTGAAGAACAAAAGTTAATACGAGACACTTTACAGTGGAAAATGTCATGGTTTGGTGGTTCTCAACCTCCAGCTGTGTTAAAAGGACAAACTAATAAAATTATACCTCCATCTTGGTGATATAACACAAATTTATGGATTAATGGTAATAAGAGTAATTGTGTCATAGTGTGTGTGTGCGTGGCCCTCATTTATTCATTCATAGGTGAAGATGAGTAGCTCTTTAAACACTTATATGCATGATTTTTAGCAGTCAATTAAGAGTTACCTCCCCCTTAAGCTCAAGAGATTGGATTCTGTTTTTTGGAATGACAATTAAATTGGCAGTCTGCTGTCAAGAGTGAACATGCAAGCTTGAGTCTGTCTGACTGGATGGGACTTGTTGTCATGGTTATAAATTTGTATTGGACTTACAAATACGTATATCATGTGAGAAGTGTACCTGTGTATGTGAAGTGTAATAAACATGGAAGTATCATGCCATCACTGTGTTCAATGGTGCTTTCATTTCTAGCTGATAGAAATACTGAAAATGCTTTGAAAGTATGAATAAATGGTGTAGCTAGGAACAGCTACAATAACTTCAGTGGCTGTTAAACATTTTACGAAAACTGTAGCTTATGTTATTTTCATTAGAATATGCATTTTAAAAATACGTCTGCTGGGTAGGCATTTACATGTATATCAAAATATAGCAGCCTTATATTGTGTAATTGTGCTTTGAGAAGAAATAGGCAATGGTTTATGTGACATGGTTTGGACATTTCCCATAGCCAATAGATGATCCTTATTGATTTTAGGTCAAAGGTCGAGGTCACAAAGGCACTGTTTGAAATCTTAAAATGTCAATACAAATGTATGCCATTGTGAAAAGTAATGGAGAAGCCAGGGTATGTGGGGTATGGGTGGAAAAGCCGGGGTAGGTGGGGGTGACATATGTGTCTTATGGACACTTCTTTAAGTGTTATCAATGATCTGATTAATAAAAAATGATTGATAGCATTTTTACCTTAATGATTCTGTAGGAATGCTATAAATTCTGCTATTTTATCATTGGTCACAACAACTTCAAGCTGTTTTTGGAGGTTTTATTTTTAGCCATTCATTTTTTTACCATATCTTTATTAATTGATGATTACATATGAAAGAATTGCATTACTTCATTAAAACCATCTTGTATCTTTTTGTTTCTAAGATTGTTCATAAATACTTTGGTATAAACCAAGAACTGTGTTAAGGAAAACAATATTGTGGATGACTCTAAAATGTCTTATTTGCTATGCATTTATAATGTCATTTATTATGTAATATTGGACAAATGTGTATTCATTTTGTTGTTTGGAAATTCATTATCATAACTAGGTCATTTGAGTAAATGTTTCTTAAAATACTTTGTTAAGCTTTAGGTAAATTAAAGTTGTAAAAAAAACTTTATTTTTAATAGCACAAAGTTGGGGGAAGAGTTAACAGTTGAAAATTTATCATCAAATGTTGTCATTGTAACAGACCTTTTACTTACTATTATTTTTGGAAATTAGAATCTTGTTGTGTATTATAAAACCATGAATTTTAATTAATTTGAAATAATGTTTCAGCAGAATGCCTCCACATTTGTGTTTTAATGAAAATTTAAAATTTGTTCTTTGTGTTGGGATAAGTGTTTTTTAGTGACTGTATACATAATAAATGATTTGATATAGCCAAAGTCACCAACTTTCCACTGAAATTACATTTAACTTGACAAAATATCTAGAAATTTCTTTTACTCCTTTCTTATTGGATTAGAAGTTTGGTGATGAAACAAGAAAAAAATTGTCATATCTTGCACTCAAATTTTCACCTGGATTATGAATATTTGTCAGTATGTATATTTTTATGCCCTGCCCCCATCTCTTTTAAGGGTGGGGTCATATAGATTTACTCTTATACCTCTGTCATGCTGTCTCACTGTCTGTCCCTTGACTGATAAATCAGTTGAATTGGCACATTTCTAGTTTGTTTTATATATTAAATAATATTGTCTTAATTTTTGTATTATTTTGAAGATTTATTTTACAAATCTAGATGCTTTAAATTCAGAAGATAAAAATGCACCTACATATCAGTGCTAGGGTACTAAATATATTGACTGTTGTTTTTTCAGTGAGAAATTGCTGTACTTAACATAATAGTGTAACTGCATATGTACATGTCAAATTGTTTTCTATTAGGCAACTCTATTAAGACTCTCAGACAGTTATATTACAGAATATACATGTTTGTTAACTTAAATTTCTGTGAAATTACTCTATTTTTCAACAAAGCACCCGTAATCAGTATATGTGTAAACTTTGTTCAACTGAGTTGGCATCTTCATTTTTAGCCTTTATTATGTGGTCAAAACTTTATTATAGGGAAAATTAAGATTTTAGTGCTTGATACTTAACATGTGTTATCAAATGTCAATGTTTTGGCCTTTTAATTTATCAGATTTAGTGCCAATGTTTATCAAAATATTATGTTGATAAAGTGCTATCACTTCTTTATTTGTTTACTTTACTGAACTGATTTATATTCCCCCCCCCCCCCCCCCCCCCCCTCCACTCCACACACACATTAATTTAAATAGAAAATGACCTGTGGGTAGGAATTTTGTAAGGTATCTGTAATGAGCGCATTTTTTTTTTGCACTGAGCTCCAGCAACATTTGTACATGTTGACTAGTCATACTTCAATTTAATTTGTAGACTTGTCTTTTATAAACCTTTAAAAATCACAAAAAACAACAACAACAAAACCAAGCAGGTAACATATTAAAACTTTACTTTACTTGCAAACTGCAGGAATTTGATTAGCCTAGCTCTGTGTTGTTACAATAGGACTGCTTGGGATGGGTGGGGGAGGGGTTTCTTCAATATTTGAAAATAACTGTTATTGTTTTGATAAGGGAGAAGTGCAACATAACATTACAGTTTTGTGATATTGTTGATATTTTATTGTCTAGAGAATTGTATTCAATTTCTTTATTTATACATGAAAATACATAATGATTTATTAAAATTTATTTATATTATATTATTTAACTTCATACAGTTATGAGAAAGCTTCATTTTCTGAAAGATGGTGTTAACATTTTTCAATATAGGATTTATTGCCTGCTTTTTATGTCTGTTTATGTTGTTAAAATCAGGAACTTGTTACTGCTTAAATGGCATATAAAGAGTTGATAGTATATTATAGTAAAATATTTGAAACACATGTCTTCTGAAACCTTACACTGGTAAATGGACATGTCCTGATTTTTGTCCCCCGCCTTTTCGAAGAAAAAAGGGGGATATAGAAATAGGCTCCGTCCGTCTGTCCGTCCGTCCGTCTGTCCGTCCGTCACACTTTCGTGTCCGGTCCATAACTTTGTCATTTATAAAAGGAATTTGAAATAACTTGGCACAAATGTTTATTATAATAAGACAATGTGTCATGCGCAACAACCAGACCCCTACCTCCAGGGTCAAGGTCACACTTGCTCATTCAAGGTCAAAATTGCCTATTTGAGGGTATATGTCGTGTCCGGTCCATAACTTTCTTATCTATGAAGGGATTTTGTAAATACTTGCCATAATTGTTCACAATAATCAGACGATGTGTCATGCGCAAAAACCAGTCACCTACCTTCAAGGTCAAGGTCACACTTGGAGGTCAAATATTAACAAAGTCTGTTACAGGGTATATTTCGTGTCCGGTCCATAACTTTCTTATCTATGAAGGGTTTTTGTAAATACTTGCCATAATTGTTCACAATTATCAGACGATGTGTCATGCGGAAAAAGCAGACACCTACCTTCAAGGTCAAGGTCACACTTGGAGGTCAAATATTAACATGGTATATTTCGTGTCCGGTCCATAACTTTCTTATCTATGAAGGGTTTTTGTAAATACTTGCCATAATTGTTCATAATAATCAGACGATGTGTCATGCGCAAAAAAACAGTTGCCTACCTTCAAGGTCAAGGTCACACTTGGAGGTCAAATATTAACATAGTCTGTTACAGGGTATATTTCGTGTCCGGTCCATAACTTTCTTATCATTGAAGGGATTTTGTTAATACTTGCCATAATTGTTCACAATTATCAGACGATGTGTCATGCGGAAAAAGCAGTCACCTACCTTCAAGGTCAAGGTCACACTTGGAGGTCAAATATTAACATAGTCTAATATAGGGTATATTTCGTGTCCGGTCCATAACTTTCTTATCTATGAAGGGATTTTGTAAATACTTGCCATAATTGTTCACAATTATCAGACGATGTGTCATGCGGAAAAAGCAGACACCTACCTTCAAAGTCAATGTCACACTTGGAGGTCAAATATTAACATGGTATATTTCGTGTCCGGTCCATAACTTTCTTATCTATGAAGGGTTTTTGTAAATACTTGCCATAATTGTTCATAATAATCAGACGATGTGTCATGCGCAAAAAACAGTTGCTTACCTTCAAGGTCAAGGTCACACTTGGAGGTCAAATATTAACATAGTCTGTTACAGGGTATATTTCGTGTCCGGTCCATAACTTTCTTATCTATGAAGGGATTTTGTTAATACTTGCCATAATTGTTCACAATTATCAGACAATGTGTCATGCGGAAAAAGCAGTCACCTACCTTCAAGGTCAAGGTCACACTTGGAGGTCAAATATTAACATAGTCTGTTAAAGGGTATATTTCGTGTCCGGTCCATAACTTTCTTATCTATGAAGGGTTTTTGTAAATACTTGCCATAATTGTTCATAATAATCAGACGATGTGTCATGCGCAAAAAACCAGTTTGCCTACCTTCAAAGTCAAGGTCACACTTGGAGGTCAAATATTTAACATAGTCTGTTACAGGGTATATTTCGTGTCGGGTCCATAACTTTGTCATTTATCAAAGGAATTTGAGATAACTTGGCACTAATGTTTGTTATAATAAGACGATGTGTCATGCCCAACAACCAGACCCGTACCTTCAGGGTCAAGGTCGTACTTGTTCATTCAAGGTCAACATTGTCTATTTGAGGGTATATGTATATATATACATAACTTTCTTATCTATGAAGGACTTTTGTAAATACTTGCCATAATTGTTAACAATAATCAGATGATGTGTCATGTGCAACAACCGGTCACCTACCTCCAAGGTCAAGGTCACACTTGGAGGTCAAATACTTACATAGTCTGTTACAGGGTATATTTTGTGTCAGGTCTATAATTTTTTCATAGATCAAAGGATTGTGAAAATACTTCGCACAAATAGTCACTATAATAAGAGGATGTGTCATGCGCAACACCTGCATCCCTACCTCCAAGGTCAAGGTCACACTTAGAGGTCAAAAATTAACATAGTCTGTTATAGGGTA
The DNA here is from genome assembly GCF_026571515.1 of Ruditapes philippinarum. Classification (NCBI taxonomy): domain Eukaryota; kingdom Metazoa; phylum Mollusca; class Bivalvia; order Venerida; family Veneridae; genus Ruditapes; species Ruditapes philippinarum. The sequence goes on from NW_026860247.1 coordinate 256,455, forward strand.
TATTTTGTGTTGAATCTAGAACTTCTTCATAGTTCAAGGGATTTTGAAATAACTTGGCACAAATAGTCATAATAATAAGACGTTATGTCATGCACAACACCTGCTCCCCTACCTCCAAGGTCAAGTTCACACTTAGAGGTCAAAGCTTAACATGATAGATTTTTAAATTCAGTGTTTCATTTTATTTTTTTAACAAATTTATTGTTACATTTGCAGATCTAGCATTGATCATAATTTTGGACTGAATGTCCTGAGATCCATACCTCAATCTTTTGAAATAGCACAATTTTATGCTTCATATAAAACTCCCGGGGCGGGGGACGTTGGTAACTCTGTTACAAATTCTTGTTATTTTTGAGTCGCTTGTAAACTCTAAACCTGCTTGAAACTTAAGTATGAAAGCATCGTCCGCCATTATACTAGTATTGTTTGAGATGACTAATTTTGATGAAGTCTTTAAAAAGGACATAACTTCACAATGCTTACTTACATGTGCGCTTACCAGCCAAGAGTATATTTAGATACATGCCAAGTTTTTTTTCAATCAAAAGTTACAAACTAACTCTCATTCATTTTTCCGATGACCATTGAATGAACCACTGCCATCATTATAGAACCAGGCCAGCCTGCACATCTGTGCACTCTGATCAAGCTCTATACCATAAGCCAACTAAAGTTTTCATCATGATACCAACAAAACTGATAATGGTCAATATAAAAATTGAAGCCGGACAAGTTCATTTAAGAAATACAGCAGTTACAGGGTGAATGTGATATAGATATTGATATCAAAATATTGAAATTATGCATCAAACATTATAACAGCTGGATGTACAGCATTGCTTGGAATACCTGTTTAAATTGCACAGCCATACAGCATTGCTTGGTATGGTCAGTAAGACTTCCCAGCTGTAAAGCATTGCTTGGTATGACTGGTATAGCATTGCTTGGTATGGTCAGTAAGACTTCCCAGCTGTACAGGATTGCTTGGTATGGTCAGTAAGACTTCCCAGCTGTAAAGCATTGCTTGGTATGACTGGTACAGCATTGCTTGGTATGGTCAGTAAGACTTCCCAGCTGTACAGTATTGCTTGGTAAGGTAAGACCGGTTACACCAAACAGTTACTTGGTTATGTACTTATAGTATTGTATTATCTCTAGTAGTAAGTAAATTGTTACAAGCTTTAAACAAATTAAATGTGTTTGTATTCTGTAACTGATTTTTGCTATTGGAGATTTTATTGTAAATTTAAATACATATTTTTGCTAGTTTTGTCAAAATTATGTGTCTAAAAAATGTCCTTCTTCCAAAGTTGTTTTCAGAAAATACTTTGATTTGTCTTGGATCAAACATAATTTTCTTTTTATTATGCACATACTTATATCTTTACAATGGACAACAATATACATTCCATGCTATAAGAATAAGATGGATGCTTGCAATATTATATTAACATATAAAAACATGTTGATAAACTGGATAGAAAATATGAGTGTTGAATATTTAACTGCTTAATGTATCATCTGTTTACAAATGTGCGGTGTCATGACAAAACCAACATAGTGCGTTTGCGACCAGCATGGATTCAGACCAGCCTGCGCCTCCGCGCAGTCTGATCAGGATCCAAGCTGTACGCTTACCAAATCTATTAAAAGTAGAGAAACTGATAGCGAACAGCATGGATCCTGATCAGACTGCGCAGATGTGCAGGCTGGTCTGGATCCATGCTGGTCGCAAACGCATTATGTTGGTTTTGTCATGACGCGGCTCAAATGTGTTATACTATACTATGTATATTTATTAAAGATGATAAATGAATCAGGGAGTTTTTCTTATTTTTTATCAGCCTTTGTCATTACATGTACAATGTATATCATATTAACTTGTGGACTTTAAGGATAGAACATATATTATAATACAATATTAAGCAGACATTGATGTGGCCAACGGACAGACAGACGGACAAGCACCACACTAAAATGACTTTTGGTTAAAAACTTGTTTAAAATCCATATCAGTGTTAACTATTCTAGAAAGACTTCATATCAATATTAATCCATATTTCTTGCCATTCTGCATTAAAATTTGCAGCATCTTTTATTTTCTGAAATAGGAGTGTCTATTTTTTTACAAATTTGCCAAAGAAGGTTAAAGTATCAAAAATCATTCATGCTTTGTAGTAGTGTTTTTATATAGTAGCCTGCTGATAAGAGAGCCCCCAGGATAAATAACATGAGATTGATTATAAGTAGGCAATGTAAATTCTGTATGTGCTATATATTTCATTACAAGTAGAATGTAGTATATAAAAAGAAAAAAGAAAACTAAAATATTTTTGCATTTTATTATAAACTTATAAAAAATAATCTTATTGCATCGGTTACAATGCAATGCATGAAAAATGAAAGAAAAAAGACTGTTGTCATCTCAAAAAATGGAATTGAAAGAGTTTCTACTTTTTGTAATATTCGTATCAATTTAAGTATTCAAGTGCCCCTAAGACTATTTATCAAGACTTAATCCACATTTCAAACATACCACCAATATATATATAAATATTTATTTTCAGAATAAAATATATCTCATTTATAAACATATTAATTCTTTAATGTATTAAAGGCTATTCATGTTTTAAATTCATTACCTTCAACTAAAACAACCAGTTAAGATCAAAACTAACTACCGTAATTGGTATAATTTGCCCCCCCCCCCCCCCCACAAAAAAAAAAGAAGAAAAAAGACTGACCAGAGTATTATACAATAAAATCATATTAAATATCAATAAATTGTTTATTTATGCACTTATCAACATTAAAGTTATAAAAATTTATATTCACTTACTAAAATAACAATTAAGTTTTAAAGTAGCCAATCAGAACTATATATTGATGATATTGAATTTGTTCTAATATTTTACACCATATTTTACAAAATTCAATATTCACAACTTCAAATTTATAATGAAAACCTGTTATACATTTATCTTTTTTTTTGTGTGTAAAAGTCTAATTGTTATTTATTGAAATAAGTAACTGCATAATACATACTAGAACTCCGCGAGTCGGATGTGTCGCCTTGTGAACAATATAGTTTAGGAGAAATGGCCAGGACAAAAATGAAATTTGTAAATCATCAAAGGGCAATAACTCAAAAAAATAAGAAATGCAGAGCAGCAGTTTCTGTGCACTGCACTTCTTATCAATAAGATCTATCATCCTATTTAGTTTTAGGAGAAATGGCCTGGACAAAAATAAAGTATGAAAATTAACAATGGGCAATAACTCAAAAAATAAGAAATGCAGAGTACCAGTTCTTGTGCACTGCACTTCTTCTTAATGAGATCTATCATCCTGTGAAGTTTCAAGTCCATAGATTTTATACTTTAGGAGAAATGGCCCGGACAAAAATAAAGTATGAAAATTACAAAGGGCAATAACTCAAAAAAATAAGAAATGCAGAGTATCAGTTCTTGTGCACTGCACTTCTTCTTAATGAGATCTATCAACCTATGAAGTTTCAAGTCCATAGATTTTATACTTTAGGAGAAATGGCCCGGACAAAAATAAAGTATGAAAATTAACAAAGGGCAATAACTCCAAAAATAAGAAGTACAGAGTACCGGTTCTTGTGCACTGCACTTCGGGTCATTATAAGAAGCATGCATAGCAAGTTTGAAGTCAATTCGACTTATAATGACTGACTTATGCTCCGGACAAGCTTAAGGGGACAACGACGCCGACACCGACAACGACGCCGACAACGACAACGACGCCGACACCTTATCATCCTATGAAGTTCAAGTCCATAGATTTTATACTTTAGGAGAAATGGCCCGGACAAAAATAAAGTATGAAAATTACAAAGGGCAATAACTCAAAAAATAAGAAATGCAGAGTACCAGTTCTTGTGCACTGCACTTCTTCTTAATGAGATCTATCATCCTATGAAGTTTCAAGTCCATAGATTTTATACTTTAGGAGAAATGGCCCGGACAAAAATAAAGTTTGAAAATTAACAAAGGGCAATAACTCAGAAAATAAGAAGTGCAGAGTACCGGTTCTTGTGCACTGCACTTCGGGTCATTATAAGAAGCATGCATAGCAAGTTTGAAGTCAATCCGACTTATAATGACTGACTTATGCTCCGGACAAGCTTAATGGGACGCCGACAAAGACAACGACACCGACAACGACGACGACACCGCCGACAAAAGCCTTTTTCAAGGCGACACAATAAAAGGTCTTGTGCACTAGAAGTGCACATCTAGTGCACTCCCAGTGCACTTTGTGTAACCTTTAGTGTGAACTCAACTGTAATTCCTTGTCAAAATGTCAGAAAAATGGTGGTATGCTAGTGCATCGTTCAATATGGGCTTGACAGCTTTGACCTCGTCCAATATTGTACTCAACAATGTATAATAATAACATTATATTATTAAACATGTCTCTTAACAAAACCAAGGGTTGAATACCAACTCGCATTAAACGTTCTTGTCCCTTGAAATTCGTCACGTGTGCGGTTAAATATCAATTCCTCCATGCACGCGTATGGTAAAGGATTATCATAAAGATGAAATTTATTAGCAAACAGTTCTTTACGTGTCGACAGTGTATGCAGATCCTTGAAGTTAAAGATGCACATGCTCCTAACCCATTTTCCATGGCACGGCCATCGATGGATCCGGGAATTTAGCCGGTTTTTGAAACGAGCTAAATATGGTTTCTTCGTGTTTGACATTGGACTAGTTTCTGGATAACCTGAAGGGAGAAAACATACAGTAGATGATTATAAATTCGAAATATAATGTATATAATATAACAAATATTGAAGAATCATTTATGTACAAAACAATCCATGCCCAAAGTGGTTCAGATATTGTTTTACTTTGTTTGTTGTTTTGACATGATGGGACTGAAAATATTTCCCCCAGATAAATATACCATTTGATGAAGGTTTAGAACACTAATCTTTGTGCAAAAATTTTAGATCAATCGCGCTCTTCGTTTTTCCAGAATGATTATGCAAATTGGTAAAATATTACCCAAAATGAAAAGCGTTTAAACACTTTTCACTCAAATCGGGCTAAGAAAAGCATAAAAATAAGATTTTCAAGTTATTTCAAAGTATATTTCTTAACTATCTTTGCATATATTTCTGTTTAAAGTATCCCCAGCTTATTTATGTAAAACATAAGCCTTTTTAACCTCAGTGGAGTCCCTATAATTTCATGTATCTGTCTAATTTGAGTGAAAACAATATTTTTTTATAGGTAGCTTTCATCGTAGTGTGAGGAGAAGTGAAATTGTATATGAAAATATGTTTAGAACACATACATTTATCATCTTTTAATACTTCTATAAAATAATATTTGCGAATATTTCTACCTTTATAAGATCCAGGCACGTGTAAATGTGGATTATGATTGAGCGTTGTAAAGAACGCTTCGTCTGGTATGTAACATGAGTAACTCATCCATTTTAAAATATCACGAGCTCTACGGTCATGTAAAACATAATCAACGTATCCCCGGGTAACGGCTACATGGACCGCACCCTTAGTTACTCGAATACCGTGAGGGGGACGGGTTCTGCTTATTCCTCTACATCTTCCAAGGTTTCTGCAAACAAATAATATTAATACATTATTATAAATATTCATAAACAATTTGACAATATATAGGCATTTTCTGAGGTCTGTTACGCCTCATATATGGTTGTGATGTTGGTAGTTTACACTACGGATCACGACACTAAGTCACAATGAGAAATTACAAGCGCATAGTTCAGCCACCGCATCGTTCCTGGGCAGACTGTCAAGCAGTTTACCAATACTAGGTGCCTTGTACTAGTTGCCCTCTCTTTCGCAAGGAACTGATAACTTATGTACATGCGAACGCAGAGGTACAGTGCGAACGCACGTAGAAAGGCTTTCATGATCAATCACAACGAAAGTGACCTGCATCGTCCGCGAATCGAACTCAGGTCGCCCAATTCACAGTCCAACGCTCTACCTATTGAGCTAACCGGACGGTTCTACGTCTCAAATATTGCTTTGAAAGAGCATAAATATATAGTACCTCTTATAGAGCTATATGCGTTATTAAAGCGCAACGGATATAAAGTTACTGGTGCGCTTTATTCGTCGAGAGCTATATATAAGGCGAAAAAATCGTTTCCTTCAATTTTGTGAAAATGCTAGGCATGGACTGTAAACATGTATATTTGTCTGTTTTTTTTTATCTTAATAAAGTAAACCACTTGATTATTCCACTCCTTAAATAATATTGATACTATTAATAAAATACATGTACTTGATTGAATCCTATTTTTCGTCAACATAAACTGTTATCAAAATTTTTGACATGCATGTATATACGCAATGGAAAATTGGCAAACAAATTATCAATAGATCTCTATGTCATTGTTTTACATGAATGTTTTAAAGATATTACTTACTGTTTAACAGTGGCTTCTACGTCATTAGCACCATTATAGGCCTGTAAAATTTTCACTAGTTCATAATTTGTCTTCAGCGGGAATTCTTGCCCTGTTAGATTAATAAAATATTTCCACGTTTTATGTCTTTTCCAAAGTTCCTCCATGCATAAAAGTTCTGGTGTCAGTACGGACATCTTACCCCATATGACATTTATTCTTTTGCGTAAAACGAAAACATTCTCAAAACACTGTGAAATCCCTGACAACGCTCCATATATTTCAATATTAGTTTTTGAATCCACATGTATACAGTAAATATTTTGTGGCCTATATATTGCACGTAAAAGACGTTCAACTTGTTCGACATTTTTATACATTAAAATGCTAAACGCGATGGGAAACTGTTGTTCTTCTGTTGTCAAAGGATGTGTTATATACCCTCTTTCATCGATAAAAGATGAACAATTTTTAGTCTTTTCTTCATATTTTTGGGGTGTCCAAGATGGTAAACCCTGAGTGACAATTTTTCGAACTCTGTTTGCTCCCGACATTTCTCTTTTGAAAAGTTCCTTGCAGCCAATTATTTTCCGATTTGTGTTTTCTCCAAAGTATCTTTCGTTTATTATTCGCTCCTCTTCGTTTAACGCGTAAACGTTTTTATTCAACATTTTGTCTTCTTTCATTTTACTGTTTTTATTTTCGTTTATTTTATTATCCTCTGCATTTACCATGCGACTATCTTGGTACAAAGGGTTATCTTTTTCGTTCACCATGCGATCTTTTTCGTTTTCTATTTGATCCTTTTCGTTTATCGCGTGATCCTTTTCGTTTTGCAAGCGATTCTCTTTATTTATCACGTGTTTCTCTTCGTTTTTCATATAGTTATCTTCGTTTATCACGCGATCTTCGTTTTCCATATAGTCATCTCCGCTTATTACGTGATTTTCGTGGTTTGGCAAGTGATTCTCCTTGTTTATCACGTGATTCTCTTCGCTTTTCATATGATCATCTTCGTTTATCACATGATTATCTACGTTTTCCATATATTTATTTCCATTTATCACGCGATTTTCTTCGTTTGCCACGTGATTCTTTTTGTTTATCACGTGATTCTCTTCGTTTTTCATAGGGTCATCTTCGTATATCACGTGTTCCTCTTCGTTTTCAAAATGGTCATCTTCGCTTATCACGTGATTTTCTTTGTTTGGCAAGCGATTCTCCTTGTTTATCACGTGATTATCGTAGTTTCCCATACGGTCATCTTCTTTTATCACGTTATCTTCTTCGTTTGGCACATTATCCTCATTGTTTATGAAGTGATTCTTTTTGTTTTCCATATGGTCTTCGTTTTTCATGTGTTCCTTTTCGTTTATCATGCGATCATCTTCGATTATCGTACGACTTTTGCTGCTGTAAGAAATTGCTGAAGTACTTACTGATATAGAAGTTTTCAAATTAGTTGCATATGTACTTGTTTGTATATTTATACGTTTATTATAAGATCTTGTACGTTCAGTGTTGTTTAGTACAACGGGCAAGCGTTTATCTGGCGCAATAGATATGTATGACAGAAAATACAACAACAAAACCAAACAAATTAGTACTCCTTTGTGTATACCATTTACTATCTTACAACGGTTCATTTTTTAAGAGATCATACTATTTGAAATTATATGTACACTACTCTAATCACACGACCATGCAAGTGACCAGTTAAAACTCCAGATATTATGGTTAAAACTTTATTAGCCAATTTATATAATTCAACAAGACGTCACTTCGTAGCTTAACATACCCTAGAGAATTAGTTTATCTAATAAATACAACAAAGTTTGTTCGACTTTCAAAATAACTATACCATCTTCAGACACGTTTAAAAAAACAATATTTATGTAAAGATTATTATCGCAATAACATAAATTAGGTCCTTAGGTTATAAAACCAATTTATTGATAATAAAGAAGCGACATTTGTATACTAGTTTGAGTTAATTTATGAAAGAAGAAAGGAGGGCGTTGAAAAATAGCAAAACATGGTTTGGTGTAAAGTCTTTTCAATAAACAGAAATATCAGTTATTGCGTTTTAGACAATCTTGAAAATGTATTGTCTTTACACAAAAACATATTTACCGCAAGTCATTGTACATAAGCAATCAAGAAAAAGAAACATATCAAAAATATTCTTCTTCGCAAGTCATTGTTCATTAGCAATCAAGAAAACAAAACATATTGAAAAAAGATTCATCTTCAATATTGTTACAGAATTGGCATTTTCCGATACCGTTTGGTCTTTGTAGCATATCCAGTTTCTTTGCATAAAAGAGCGACACTACAGACGAAATTTGAACATTATGCCTCAGAAATGAATGATTTTTCACTCTGCAGAAAGACATAAATTTATTAATAATGAATTTAGAACTTGCAAAATGCGTATCACTTAAAGAAAATGGTACTGGATGAGAAATAATTTGTCATAAAGGTAGCAAAATGTAAACAAAGTAGTATTTTGATATCCATACACAATATAATAAATCAATTTAACTGTACTCATTGAAAAAACGAGAAAGAAACAAATTTAATGATGTCTCATTGATAAAACGAGAAAGAAACAAATTTAAAGATGTTTCAGCTATAAAGCAAATGTGTAACCTTTTTTGAAACTAAAATAGGACACCAAAAGTAAAAAAGTTTTTGAAAATTAAAAAAAATGATAGCATTTCTGAGGCTTTATGGGCCTTTAAAGCAACACGATGACGTGGCGGCATGATAAGCTGCAATACATTTTTGTCACATCTTTGAAAATCCCGCAAAATATTGCCACCCGACCAGATGGACCTGTGACACTGTATCAAGAGCTATTAAGAAACATGTTTTCCTTGGTTTGAGACAATATTTCTTTGGTTACGTACGAGTATAAAGTAATTGCATGACTTCGTTTAAACCATCTTGTACATTTTTTTGTTTCTTAGTATGTTTTCATAGATGTTTCGGTATAAACCGAAACTGTAAAATAAAGCAATGTTATTGATGCTCATAATGCTGTTGTATTTGATATGCATTTATAATGTCATTTATTGTGTATTGTCTAATTTTGAACCCGTTGTACCATTTTTCGACGGTGAGAAAGAGCCATTTGGTCATTTTTTTCAACGTTGAAAACAGAAAATGGGCCATTTTTCAACGCTAAGAACGGAGCCTTGGTCGTTTTTTCAACCTTGTGAACAGAAATAGGGTCATTGTTTTGACGTTGAGAACATAATTGGGTCATTTTCAATGTTGAGTACAGAAATTCGGTCATTTTTTTCATCAGCCTATTTTTTAAAAAAAAAATTTGTATTTAATGAAAATGAAATATTACTCTGTCTAAATTTACAGCCTCTGTGCATATTGAACATATTCATATATACATTACGATTATCCATTGAATAGCAATATATTTGCTTTTTCTCGGATAACTTGTATCTTTCTGTCCTAGCGGTAGTGTAATTGCTAAAGGCTCATTCAGCCAATTACATGTGCTATTTCGCTGCTGTTGAAATTGTTTAAAACGTGCCCTTTCTTTTCAGTCAATAGTGCTATTTTTTCAGTAGACATAAGTGTAATTGTTAAAGGCTCATTAAGCCGATTGTGCTTTTTCTCTTTGTTAATAAAAAATGTTTTTATTGCAGTTTAAGAGTTATAGATGCACGGTTAAATTAGTTGTGACGTAGTATAATACGATTATTTCGATAGCCATTGTTGTAGTTAGTTACATCAAGATAAGCCAAATGTTAGAATATAATTGGCCTTCATCCTATTTCAGTGTTGTTGTTTATTCTGTCCCAGACTAAAGGTCTTATAACTCTTATTAGGTGATAAATTATGTATTTTCGTTTAAGCGAAGCGAATCTTATATTGTCAATTGTGCTATTTTTTTTTTAACTGTAATTGCTATTCAGTTACCTATTATAATATTGAAAGGTTTATTCAGTCAGTTGGGCTATTTCTCAGTAGTGTAATCGTGACAGGCTGTCAAGAGTACCATTTCTCAGTTGTGTTCTTTTTAAAGGCCCATTCAGTCAATTTGTTGTTTGTTTTCCTCCACATTTTAATAAAATAGATAGGTTCATTCAGTAAGTTGTGCTGGTATTTTCTTCATTATTAAGTGTGCTAACATGTTTGACTGGGTTTCTAGACAATTTCTATCAATTTTAAATTTATTTTTAATTCCGACACTTAATTCCCCTCCATGTTTTTTTTAATGTGCTGAAAAATTGTGGATGTCTGGGCTTGCTGCCATTCCTATAAAATACTTTATGCTGTAAATAGTTGTAATAATGCTGGCTTCATTTACCTATCTAAATAGTTTATTTTGTTAAAAGCACAAATGCTAATGTCCCAGATCTGTAAATCAATACTAAAGGCAAGGAAAAATTTCCAGAATATTGAAAATTTGACCTTGAACTTCAATTAGGGGTCAAGGTTCATTTTCAATATGACAATACATGTCAAAACGTGATATTTATGTTGACCTTATGCATACATCATGAATATGCAAATGAGAAAGGTTCATGCAAATGAGCAAAGGTCAGTGATAATAAAAACAAAGATTGTATCAGAATATATGTATTATTTATTATTGCATATTGTCTTAATAACTGGTCAATATTTTACATCAACAAAACAGAAATAATATAATATGTATCAAAATGACATGGTATGGAAACATTGTATGAAAATTGTTTTAATAACAAAGGGTTCTTTGATATGCAAAGCAAGTTATAGGTTAAGGGCAATTAGCACAATTAAGCACTTTAGAGAACATATCTTGGGAAATTAATTTATTTAAATCCAGAGCTAGTCATTTTAAAGCATATTTTCATTAACAAAAAGTTTCAATTGGATACATGTACTTAAATTCTGAATTTTAAAAAAAATCTATATATTGTCTATCATTGAAAATTGTTCATTATGGCATGATAGATTATGTATGATAAAAAATATTAAAGGCATGATGTAAAAAGACAGTATCTCTCTTATTTCAAATGTCACCTTGTTCACACATGATCCACAAATCCATACATTTTTTGTATTATGTAAAAATAGCACTTTTTATCTTAAAAAGCGATGGAATGGTAAAAGCCTCAACACTTATACTACTTCTTCTATAAAAGATGTTTTCCTTTTATGAAAAATATTATATATGGCATAGTTTGCTTGACAAAATTATGACTGATTGTCTTCCTATTGAAGCCAAATATGACAATTAACCCCAAAACCAATATTATCATGCACAAAACAAACAATAAATGCATTAGCAATGAATGGACGAAAAATAATGTATGTTCATCAATTATTGACAAATTTTCTAATAAATTTCAGTGCATTTATTGTAAATAAAGACCTAAGTCTCTATATTTTACACTGTAATTTCACTCAGACACAAAATTATTTTTGTTCTTTAACTAACCAGCCATTGAGGATATATAGATTAATTTTTCTGGTCACTTTGCATAAAAATGTTTTAAAGAAATCCAATTTACTAATATCAAAAGTTAAATAATTTCCAAAAGATGCCACATTTTAATAGTTAACCATAACTTATTTCCATGCAAAAAGATTGCTTTACTGCATGATAACACTCTTGAAAAACAATAATATCAAGCAGTGAGACCTAATAGATTAGTAGTGATGACCTAAAATGTTTAAACTCTTTTCCTGTCAGTTAGAACTCGAACAATTGAACCTGCTCCACCCACATTGTATGCCTGAAACAAAAGAAACAACAACATATGACTAACATTTAACTAATAGTTACATTTATTTTAACGCAAAATCACACTATTCTAAAACATGAAAATGATAAATAGTGGCAGCGTGGCCAAGTGGTTAACATGTCGGACTAGTAATCTGAGGATTGCTGACCGCGCGAGTTCAAACCCTTTCAGGGGCAAGAGCAAGAATCTTTACACTCATTGCTTAGTATTGCTTGGTTCCTGGAATGGATTTGAGAGTGTTTCAATGCAAATGGTTGATTTTTCATGCGTCAGTAATATATGAGTCACTAATTCACATATCACAGCTTCACATGTAACAGCTTTTATTATATGAGCCCTGTCAAAACAAAACCAACATAATCCGCGCAGTCTGATCAGGATCCATGCTGTTCGCTTACCAACTCTATTACAAGTAGAGAAACTGATAGGGAACAGCATGGATCAAGACCAGCCTGCGCATCCGCGCAGTCTGATCAGGATCCATGCTGGTCGCAAACCAATTATGTTGTTTTTGTCGTGACACGGCTCATATATCTCTGTACCTGTATGTATAATGTGAATACTTTATGTCTCACAACCTAATGTAAAGGTACATGTTTCTATAAAGTAGACCCCATAATTTATATATCAAGTTACCTTTTCATGCCAGGTTAGAAGAGAGGCACTGCTTCCCTCTGTCGGAAATTCAAACCCTCTGTAGATATATTTCATAAGAACGTCTAGAAGTTTACTGTCTAATGATTTCACTGCACCGTCTATTTCTGATGTTTTAAAAGACGTAAGAACTCTAATAGCCAAATTTACAGCTTTGTCCTGTAACAGATACAAAATACACAAATTTACAGCTTTGTAATTCATACACAATGCACAAATTTACAGCTTTATCCTGTGATACATACAGAATGCACAAATTTACAGCTTTGTCCTGTAATACATTCAAAATGCACAAATTTACAGCTTTGTAATTCATACACAATGCACAAATTTACAGCTTTGTCCTGTGATACATACAGAATGCACAAATTTACAGCTTTATCCTGTGATACATACATAATGCATTAATTATAACCCTTAGCTTGCTGGAGGCAACTGAAGATATCTATGCGACCAGTGCAGACCAAGACAAATTATCCATTTCTCAAATTGAGCAGGTTATTGGTAAAGAATTTTCAGATCTACATTGAAACTACCTAACTAATCTATTAAAGGACAGTTCCAAAGTCCAATCAGGGAAAGTCATGAATTCAGAAGCCTAGCAGATTTATTGTAAATCTATTGGGTATATCTTTTTGTGTTTGATAGATCTTGTTAAATGAGCATTAACATAAACATAAGATAGATCTTGTTAAATGAGCATTAACATAAACATAAGACAGTACGCTTGACTATTTTCAGTGTGCGTCAGTAGGAAAGGGGCATAACTCTGTAAAAAAAGTGAACTCAGAGTTATGGGACCTGTGTACAATTATCATGTTAGATAATCACAGAGAACAATTGTGTGAAGTTTACACCCATTCCCAGTAGGTACTTACTTACGCGTGAAAACTTAACCAAAGAGTGACAGCAATGCCAACATTGATGCATGGGTGAGTACAATAGCCCTTCCTATTCTTAGAAAAGTAGGGTTAAACACTGAAGTATATTTTTATTCCTCTTATGCATTTTTACATTGATAAAAAAGACTAAAACAGCAATGCTAAAATTCTTACCTTCACTGCTTGACTTTTAGCTCCAAGAGGAGGGTGTCTTAAAATAACTTCCAGTGCATCTACATTTTTTCCTGTTCTTAAAGTCAAGGATCACAATATGTTTTCTATAAAATGTTTTAATTTAAGCAAATATAAAAGACCTTGTTTTAATTTAAGCAAATTTAAAAGAACTAACAAGAAATACAGTATCAATACACTAGCTCATTCACAGAAGAATAAATAAACCATTTAAACATTTATTGTTTTAAAGGTGTTGCAATAGTTACATACAGAGAGACAGTGAAAATAAAACATCATGATAGAATTTGTACTTGCTTAATATGACGCATCATCTCACATTGTACATAATTATGTAGTCTATGTTTGGTGAGGGTCAATCCTTACTTATTTGTCTGGCAAGATTTGACATCACTTTCAAGACATAATGATCGTATGATCATGATGTACATTGCCAAGTTTGATGTATTCAGCAACTTCTAATCTGTGTATCAATTCTGAATCTGAAATTGCTTTGAATTTAAAATCGATTTTTGCAAGATCAATACAATTCCACTTCTGACCTGATTACCTCCATCCTTTATCACTGATCAGTGTTATAACCACACCAAACCACACCTAACCTGACTTGCTAACTAGTGCCATACTGTGAAACAAACCTACATTGCAGCATCAAGAACTGCAATATACTACCATTTACGATAGTGAAATAAATCAAATTACTTAATTATACAAGAAATATGCAATTATTGTTGATAAAAAGGTGACTGATAGATCGAAAACCGCTGAACAAAGAAAAAGGATTTAGCTTAATACAGGATTGGAGCAGTACCTCTAGACGCTTGCAGAAATCATGATCACAAAATAGACAAATATCGTTTTTTTCGCCGAATTTTACATTTTTCCTTGATTATCGTACTTGATTCGGAGTGAAAAGATGAATTAGACCTGTTAAAGTTCATTCCGTTGGGTAAAAAGACAAGATTTTAGCATTTTATCATTCAAGCGCCTTGTCCGGTATATACCGGAATACGGTATTTAGTGTGGTGCTCCAATCAATTTTTTTTAGTCACAGCCAAAGAAAAAAGGTTAAACTAAATCTTAAAGCATTTTCGAGGCATTCAAGGTTTGGTGGCTGTCCGGTTTTAGTGGTCCCACACCAGAAGACATCTGTGATTGATGTTTTGCAGTATGATATGCAATGGTATAGACAGACTTAAAATAATTCAGAGAGTCTAGAACGATGCTGAAATGATATTTTAATCGGATAATGAGCATGAATATTTGTAAATTTAAACAAGATGTCACTTACATGTATTATCCAGGTAAGGTTTCATAACGGGTCTGATTCAAAACTTAAATGCTGCATCAGGCGAAAGAAAAAATGTAAAAAAAAGTGGCTTATAAAGTTTTGGAAGCCAGGACTCCCTGTGATTTTGCTTCCTGTTAATTTAAAAAAATAAACATAATTTACATTTATTTCTTTTAGCACCACTGAGGCTTTATAGTTTAGTTCATTCATGCTTACAATTTAAAACAATCATGTATCTTTCATAACATTTTCTTACACGAATTTTATTTTTAAGAAAGGATATTGTGTTAGAAAACTGTTCACTTCAGATTCATTAGGACCTTGTTCTTCTCCCTCTACGGTGTCATCTTTGAAGTTTTCGGGGTCAAAATCATCAACATTAACCTTCCTAAATTTGTTCGATGCAGTATTCTTGGACATGTTGCCTTGTATAAAATTCCAAGTTCTTGCTTCACACCCCGGAAGTAAAGTTTCACTTCCTTACTTTGATGATAGCTCTACCAGCCGTGTTTTCGGAAAAATATTTATCATTATAGATTATCTCGAAATAAATCATATGAAGAATTCTTTTTCAATAATAATAAAAAACGGTCAATAAAATAAAATAAATTAACATATGGATATTTTACATTCGAATATTTCACCATGTTGACTTTGCTAAAGTCTTTCTACTTCCGGTATTTTTCCCATAAACATGGTAAATAAAACACTTGGTTTTTATCTGGTTGAATCTGTATGTTTTAATCTATTTTAAAAGAGGATTTATACAATTTGCAATAGAATGATATGTTGTTTTATATTGTAAATGCTAATTTTAGCAATTTGAAATTGGCAAAATGTTCTACCGAAGCGTTTTCTTCAGCTATAATGTTTCTATAATATTTGAGAATTCCAATAGAAATCAAAGAGATTTTGAATTAAAATTGATAAAAAATGACATTTGGTATCAATCCTTATTTTAAAGGCATGTGTACATAACTTTTGCATGACCATATGTTTACCAAATGATGCAAATCAATAATTTGAACTGTCAGTAAAAAAAATTGTCACAATTTTTGACGTTGCAATCTCCAGGATTAGACATCTATTTATATTTGAATGAATTTGAAAAGTAAAACTTGTATATAACATGTATAATACACTGAAGAAAGAAGAATGAACCTTGTATGTAGTTTGTCATCCTGGTTGACACATTTGGCCTATTCTGTCTTGTTGGAATATGTACTCAAAAACTGGGAGGGGGGGGGGGGGAAGGGGGTGTGGTGGTTTAATCCTGTAGACTGCTAATTCTTTTCTAATACATGTGTTTCATAATGTAGTGTTCCTAATTATTCAATCAGACAACTAACATGCTAGTCACATTGAGCAATCTCCTGGAGTAGACCTCTTATAAATGTATTTCTAAAGTCGAACTTGCATATATATATGTATAAAACTAGTAAACGGAACCAATTAATATATAGTGTATAGATTTTGCTGTGGACAGATTCTAGAAGTGCTCCAAATATGATAAAACAGTTGTTCTAAAACCGCATTTAATAATGTCACTCAGAATCAACTGAATCCAGGAGATTACCCATATTCAGCTATGAAAACAAAATGAACCTTGTAATAGATATCAGCTTATTTAGGCTGTTGTGGCTCTTGTTGACAAGTGTACTGCTTTAGTACTTATATACCCCTATGGGTATCTTTTTGTTACATTAAGAAGTAACTAAGCTAAAATTGAAGTACATGTAATCTGACTTATTGCAGGATAAATATTTAATACCTTTCCAAAGTAAAAGGTTGAAATGTATAAACACAATCTTGACTAGTCCTAAATATAAGACCTATACGTAACCTATTTCATATTCATCATTCATTAATCTGATATTTTACTTTTTTCATTTTCCATGTTACGTTAGGTCTTAACAGATCTTTGCAAAATCGTGTAGCAAAAAAATTGACATTAGACATCGATTTAGATCTAATGAATTTAAACAATTAAAACAGCCTGTATTTACATTAATTTTGACCTATTTATAAACAAAACTAAAAAATAAATACCTTTTGACAAAATAATTTAACTGTCACATCCGAAAAGTCATGATTAAATCCTCTCATTTAATTAAATTCCTTGTACAGCCGATATACAAATGGCCGCCATAAAGTGCGCGAAATCTGATTGGCTAATACAAATGCAAGCGTTTAAATGAGTCCAGATGTTTCTAACGGAATATTTTTTTAACGAAATAATTGCCCATGCACCGTCAGTGTGTTCGAATATTTTTTTCCGGTCAAAAAATTGGAATCAATCTGTAAAATGCTTTACTTAACCAGTATGGCCGATGAGCGAAACAGACTGATAATTCTATTTTATTTTTAATTGATAAGTACATTGTTTGAAAGTTTTTGTTAATAATAGACCATGCAATTGAAAGAACAGAAGATAAGCTTTTGAATAAAGCTTGAAAGGCAAGCCAACAGACATTTTTTTAATTTTTCAAAATGCTACGCGTTTATGAGCAATAACTATTAGACGTCAGGCTTGACCAAGATAAAACTATAACAAGCCTGTAACGTCTAATCTATTGGACTAAATCTTGACCTGAATGTTTAGATGTTTGTGTAATTTTGATTTATAGAATCATTTAATTGCAGTATATTTAGTGTATATCTCAGTGATTATGTCTATGCTAAAGTTTCAAGTGATAAGTAAATTTGTCGGTAAAAGACAACTATTTCTAAACTATAAAAAGTTTTCTGCAGGTTTTTATCATTGCGACTATATATATATTTATTCAGGCGACAGTCAAAGTGAAGGCTAAGGAGCTCCGTGGCAAAAGAAAGGAAGATCTTCAGAAGCAGCTCCTGGAACTAAAAACAGTAAGTTGTGATGCATGTTTTAGGAAAATGCCTCACTTAATAAATTCCATAATCGTTATTTTGAACCAGTAATGAGGATCAAAACATTTTATAAAAGCCAATGTATATGGTTATTGAAAATAGAATGGGAATTTTTATTTTTGGATATTTTTAGATGGATTTTCTAAATGTTTTTTTTTGTATTTATAATTTATATGATGCACATGATTACTGAGTTTCTTTAAAAATAAACGTTTCCTTTAAAATTTTGTAATTACATATTTCATTAAAAAAAAACGAATTTGAATCTAGATGTTTTAAATATTTTCAGAGCAGTTGATCTTTGTAATGAAAATTAATATAAATATAATATATCTTTATTCCAGGAATTACAGAGTCTTCGTGTTGCCAAGGTAACTGGTGGAGCTGCCTCTAAACTAGCAAAAATGTAAGTACAAAAATAATGGCAAAATCCTTAACACTTACATTGAAATATTATTATTTTAAGATATGATCAGGTCTAGGATTTCATGATATTTATGGACTGTCCGTGGATTTGTGGACGGTCTAGAAATTTAGATTTTTCAATCCATAAATTTACAGATATTCAATGTGAAATTTGCTGTTTTTAGTATTACAATAAAATCCGCAGCTAAAGACAAGTTGTTTTATTGATTGTTTATATTTACAAAGGTAATGGGGTGAGTTTCATCTTTGTATGATGATTTTGAAATTTTTGTTAAAAGTGAAAATTGAAAGTCATCAAACTGTTCTGAATCTTAGCAAACTGTTACATTTAATCATATAATACCTAACCTTATTCATTTTAACCTGCGGTTTTAAATTTCATTGCAACTTTTACTATTTTCTTAATGTCTGTAAATTTGCAGGAAACTCTGTGAAATTATGGATTGTCCGGGGATTTGCGGACTGTCCATAAATATAATGAAATCCTAGACCCGATGATGCTAACCCACATATTTGTACTGAAGTGAAGTGTTTTCATTGTATGCTAAAACTTTCAACAGTATGCATTCATATTTTTAACTTCCTTAATGCCCAATTTGATACAATGTCGTTGATGTCAATCATGTTAACTAAATGATATTCAGCCAGGGTTGCTTTTAAACTGCACTATTATCAGAATTTTTATCTTTAAACACATGAAATTTTTATGGATTTTGTAAATTCAAAACTTGACAGGTCTGCAATAGAAATTAGCTTGATAAATTAAAATATTAAGGAAAAGGTAACTTAACCAATAAAAGCCACAAATGATGATTCTAGTTTCAGATATACGATGAAGATTTTATTTTGGATCGATAGGACTGATGTGGCTTTTACAGTAAATCTGAATTTATCAACCATATAATCTATTGTTTATTTGCTTAAATATAATTTAGGTCATTTCCTTAACAGGACATAAGACTTGTTGTTCAGATTTGGTTTAGTACAATTTGCTAAGAATCTATATGATTCTACAAGGTAATTCATAAGAGGGTAAAGAAATAGTAAGTCAGCAACATTTAGGACTGTCAATGCTGGAATTTAGATCTATTGCACCTAAAATAAAATTTTGTTTGTTTCCCCTCCCTTTACCTACCTATAAAAAGCACAGCTACCCCAAATTTATTGCCAAGCACAAAATTTTTTTTTTTACTAAACCTGGAAGTGTGTGTCAATGAGAATCACATCTTTATATCTGTCACATGTTTTTGAATTGTGAATATATAAGCTGGGATAAATGTTGGATAAAACTGAAAAAATGGTTCTAAACTTCAAACAGATGCTTGTTTTGAACTCCATATTCTCAATTATTTACTGACCTACCTACCCTTCCCAAACTAGCACGAGTCGTGGAAACAAAGATGCTTGCCTTAGTTAAGATTTAACTAACTGGTTTTCAGCTGAATGTCGTACAAACATGCACTGAATTATAACTGTCAAGAAATGATATGGCCACAAGTGATGATCATTGATACAGATTAAAACAATGAAGATTTATGTAATATGGATCGATAGGACTGATGTGGCCTGCATATTTTATATAAGCATTTATAAGTAAAAAAAACACCTTGTGTTGGCTAGCTTTATTGCTCAGATGTGTCAGTGTCTTATTTGGCAAGCTTTCAAAACAGGGAGGGCATATTATTTGTCTTTCCTGTTCTTTGTCTCTTATTTTTTGCATTAAAACTACATGTACTGCATAGAATATTATGAACATTGTTTTAATGCTGCCTAAGCCTTTAAACAGAACTACTGCAACAAATTTGTTTCAAGTACAAGCAAACCTTTACTACAATTTACAATTCAGTATGGTAGGAACTAATGTTCATATTTTTGTCAAGTCTTGACGTTCTAGTTGGTCTCCCCATAAGGGAATAGGTTGAAACTTCACACTGTTATTTGAGAGCATATTAGGTCAATTTCCAAGGACAATTACTCTAAAATAGTTTTTGACAGAATTATTGCCCCTTTTTGGACTTTGGAATTTTTACATTATCTTGCTTCAAGTATCGCGCATTGATCGAGAATATTGAAGCACACTTTCCTACCAACATTTTTTTTCCTGGGTATTATTTTGATTATTAAGGTGAAGCCACAAGTGATGATTATTGTCTCAGATATGAGAATGAAGATTTTATAATGGATCGATAGGACTGATGTGGCTTCCATCATACTCATAGTTATTGCTGTTAACTTTAGTAAATTGTTGAAACAAATTAACTACATGTATTTTATGGGGGTAACATAATTGTAGGGTAGTTGTGATGACAATGTCTTGTCTATACCACAATTGTGCAGTGTGACTAGGGCAATGTCTTGTCTATACCACAATTGTGCAGTGTGACTAGGGCAATGTCTTGTCTATACCACAATTGTGCAGTGTGACTAGGGCAATGTCTTGTCTATACCACAATTGTGCAGTGTGACTATGGCAATGTTTTGTCTATACCACAATTGTACAGTGTGACTAGGGCAATGTCTTGTCTATACCACAATTGTGCAGTGTGACTAGGGCAATGTCTTGTCTATACCACAATTGTGCAGTGTGACTAGGGCAATGTCTTGTCTATACCACAACTGTGCAGTGTGACTAGGGCAATGTCTTGTCTATACCACAATTGTGCAGTGTGACTAGGGCAATGTTCTTGTCTATACCACAATTGTGCAGTGTGACTAGGGCAATGTCTTGTCTATACCACAATTGTGCAGTGTGACTAGGGCAATGTCTTGTCTATACCACAATTGTGCAGTGTGACTAGGGGCAATGTCTTGTCTATACCACAATTGTGCAGTGTGACTATGGCAATGTCTTGTCTATACCACAATTGTGCAGTGTGACTAGGGCAATGTCTTGTCTATACCACAACTGTGCAGTGTGACTAGGGCAATGTCTTGTCTATACCACAATTGTGCAGTGTGACTATGGCAATGTTTTGTCTATACCACAACTGTGCAGTGTGACTAGGGCAATGTCTTGTCTATACCACAATTGTGCAGTGTGACTATGGCAATGTCTTGTCTATACCACAACTGTGCAGTGTGACTAGGGCAATGTCTTGTCTATACCACAATTGTGCAGTGTGACTATGGCAATGTCTTGTCTATACCACAACTGTGCAGTGTGACTAGGGCAATGTCTTGTCTATACCACAACTGTGCAGTGTGACTAGGGCAATGTCTTGTCTATACCAAAAACTGTACAGTGTGACTAGGACAATGTCTTGTCTATACGACAACTGTGCAGTGTGACTAGGGCAATGTCTTGTCTATACGACAACTGCAGTGTGACTAGGGCAATGTCTTGTCAATACCACAGCTGTGCAGTGTAACTAGGGCAATGTCTTGTCTATACCACAACTGTGCAGTGCGACTAGGACAATGTCTTGTCTATACCACAATTGTGCAGTGTGACTAGGGCAATGTTTTGTCTATACCACAATTGTGCAGTGTGACTAGGGCAATGTCTTGTCTATACCACAATTGTGCAGTGTGACTAGGGCAATGTCTTGTCTATACCACAATTGTGCAGTGTGACTATGGCAATGTCTTGTCTATACCACAATTGTGCAGTGTGACTAGGGCAATGTCTTGTCTATACCACAACTGTGTAGTGTGACTAGGGCAATGTCTTGTCTATACCACAATTGTGCAGTGTGACTATGGCAATGTCTTGTCTATACCACAATTGTGCAGTGTGACTAGGGCAATGTCTTGTCTATACCACAACTGTGCAGTGTGACTAGGGCAATGTCTTGTCTATACCCACAATTGTGCAGTGTGACTAGGGCAATGTCTTGTCTATACCACAATTGTGCAGTGTGACTATGGCAATGTCTTGTCTATACCACAATTGTGCAGTGTGACTAGGGCAATGTCTTGTCTATACCACAGCTGTGCAGTGTGACTAGGGCAATGTCTTGTCTATACCACAATTGTGCAGTGTGACTATGGCAATGTTTTGTCTATACCACAACTGTGCAGTGTGACTAGGGCAATGTCTTGTCTATACCACAATTGTGCAGTGTGACTAGGGCAATGTCTTGTCTATACCACAACTGTGCAGTGTGACTAGGGCAATGTCTTGTCTATACCACAATTGTGCAGTGTGACTAGGGCAATGTCTTGTCTATACCACAACTGTGCAGTGTGACTAGGGCAATGTCTTGTCTATACCACAACTGTGCAGTGTGACTAGGGCAATGTCTTGTCTATACCAAAACTGTACAGTGTGACTAGGACAATGTCTTGTCTATACGACAACTGTGCAGTGTGACTAGGGCAATGTCTTGTCTATACGACAACTGCAGTGTGACTAGGGCAATGTCTTGTCAATACCACAGCTGTGCAGTGTAACTAGGGCAATGTCTTGTCTATACCACAACTGTGCAGTGCGACTAGGACAATGTCTTGTCAATACCATAGCTGTGCAGTGTGACAAGGGCAATGTCTTGTCTATACCACAGCTGTGCAGTGTGACTAGGGCAATGTCTTGTCAATACCACAGCTGTGCAGTGTAACTAGGGCAATGTCTTGTCTATACCACAACTGTGCAGTGTGACTATGGCAATGTCTTGTCTATACCACAACTGTGCAGTGTGACTAGGGCAATGTCTTGTCTATACCACAATTGTGCAGTGTGACTAGGGCAATGTTTTGTCTATACCAAAACTGTACAGTGTGACTAGGACAATGCCTTGTCTATACCACAACTGTGCAGTGTGACTAGGGCAATGTCTTGTCTATACCACAATTGTGCAGTGTGACTATGCAATGTTTTGTCTATACCAAAACTGTACAGTGTGACTAGGACAATGTCTTGTCTATACGACAACTGTGCAGTGTGACTAGGGCAATGTCTTGTCTATACGACAACTGCAGTGTGACTAGGGCAATGTCTTGTCAATACCACAGCTGTGCAGTGTAACTAGGGCAATGTCTTGTCTATACCACAACTGTGCAGTGCGACTAGGACAATGTCTTGTCAATACCATAGCTGTGCAGTGTGACAAGGGCAATGTCTTGTCTATACCACAGCTGTGCAGTGTGACTAGGGCAATGTCTTGTCTATACCACAGCTGTGCAATTTGACTAGGGCAATGTCTTGTCTATACCACAGCTGTGCAGTGTGACTAGTGCAATGTCTTGTCTATACCACAACTGCAGTGTGACTAGGACAATGTCTTGTCTATACCACAACTGCAGTGTGACTTGGACAATGTCTTGTCTATACCACAGCTGCAGTGTGACTAGGACTGTAGGACAATGTCTTGTCTATACTACAACTGTACAGTGTGACTTGGACAATGTCTTGTCTATACCACAACTGCAGTGTGACTAGGACAATGTCTTGTCCTATACCACAACTGCAGTGTGACTTGGACAATGTCTTGTCTATACCACAGCTGCAGTGTGACTAGGACTGTAGGACAATGTCTTGTCTATACTACAACTGTACAGTGTGACTTGGACAATGTCTTGTTTATACCACAACTGTGCAGTGTGACTAGGGCAATGTCTTGTCTATACCACAACTAGACTGTTCACTTATCTACTCACTATAATTATTCTGATATTGAAATCCCTGAAATTTAGTGACAATTTAGAATTTCAAGCAGGACAAGTGCATTACACTCTATGGTTTTATCGTTTCAGCCATGTTGTGAGGAAATCAATTGCTCGAGTTTTGACAGTCATTCACCAGACACAAAAAGACAACTTGAGGAAATTCTACCGTAACAAACGTTACATGCCGAAGGACTTGCGGCCAAAAAAGACACGTGCTATAAGACGTTTACTCACCCCACGTGAAAAGTCTCTGAAAACAAAGAAGCAACAGAGGAAAGAACGTCTGTACCCAATGAGAAAATATGCTGTTAAAGCTTAAATGTGTCTAATAAATTAAAAAAAGAGAATTTTTGTGTTGTAGTTAATGAAGTTACAAAAATAATCATAATCTAAAAGAAGATAGCTGTGAAAGTTGCATCATGTTTCATAGTGTTGGTATAACCAGGTATACAGTACTAGTATATGTGATTTCACTTTTCTTGGTTTGCATTGTAACAGACATTTTATATTACAAGGGGCTGCAACACTGGAAATATTTTTTTGAGATTTGTACCATTTAATTTTAGTTCTAGACAAATAACATTCATGCAAATTTTCAGCTCATGTGCTTGCCACATTTGTGTTGGACAGTGAAAAGTGATGCAATGATTTAAATTTCCACTCAAAAGGTCTATATGACTTGGACAAAAAAAACAACATTTGCATCAATGGTCAAAAGGCTCAAAACCTAAAATTTGAAATTCTTTCATAGATCAAGCGAAACACTTAGTGAATTTAAACAGAAAAATCTGCAAAGGAAAATGAAGAAATAAGCTCAGATTTAAATTAAGAAATCAATTTTTGTGCCATTCTTAGCCTGATTGAAGTGAAAAGCTTTGGCAATGCTTTTCATTTTGGAGTTAATTTGCACAATAAAAATGATGATTTTGGAAAAGCTGGGTGAGGGAATGATCTGAAATTTTGCACTCAAGCAACTGGTCCAAACCTACATCAAATGGTACACAGATAATGGAAAAACATTTGTAGTCCCCTTTTGACGAAAAAAACCTTAATCCCTTTAAGAGTTTCAAATTTTAGGCTTTTGACCTTGGTGGCGTTCTTTTAAAAGCATTGTGTAGATGGAAACTAAGTCTTCACCAGTTACCTGATGCTCTCATTGAGTCCTTACATTATATTGCCTCCGTGGTCGAGGGGTTAGTCAATGACTT
Organism: Ruditapes philippinarum; assembly: GCF_026571515.1. NCBI lineage: Eukaryota > Metazoa > Mollusca > Bivalvia > Venerida > Veneridae > Ruditapes > Ruditapes philippinarum. The sequence goes on from NW_026860247.1 coordinate 281,794, forward strand.
CTAATCCAGTTACCTCTGGCGTGGGTTCGATCCCCGGGAGATGCTTTGGTAGTTTATCACTGAGGAAGGAAGTCTAGTACTGGTGTAACTCTCCAGGAAGGATGGTTAGGAAACCACCTGTATGACTGAAATACTATTGGGAAAAGGCGTAAAATGAAACAAACAATCCTTACATTATCCAAGACCGAGCAATTTTACTGACTAAACGGTTATCAAATTTAAGTTTAAATTTGCTGGATAAACATTAAGGCTTGTAATGTACAGATTGAATATGTAGCAAACTGCAGGTGTAATGTCATTTGAAAGTTTGAGAACGGCAAATGATTATTCAGTCCAAGGGTTTCCAACATTCATTTTACTTTAAATATTAAGCTTGTTCTTCAAGACTTAAATTGAAAACAGGACAGTGGCCTAGTGGTTAAGGTGTCTCCCTCAAGCTTTGGATTATCATTGTTTTGGTGACAACAATGTTTCTTTATATGATACCAGTACTGGTTATTTCAAGGCTTGAGAGAGGATGGTAGAAGCATCAAATCTTAAATAGAAATCAATTTAAGAAATTTTATGTTTAATTTATTAAATCTGGATTTTTTTGTCTTAATTTCAACAACTCTGTTGATACCACTTTACAAGATTTTGTCTTGCAAGAAGACCAAATTACAACTATTTTAATCATTAGGCAGGCTGGTCAAAAGGACTAAGTCCTTAAATTTATAAGCCACACATTTCTGTATGAATCTTGGACAAATGAAAATAACCATTAGTTAATAGGTTCATTGTGATGTATGATAAACAATATTTTTTATATAACAGAAGAACTTGGTTCCATATTGATTACTTTATTGCACATGACCAACAAAATAAGCCAATTATAATGATACATATCCCTAGTTTTGACATAACCCTTTGTTGACTGTCTAGTGATAACAGTTCTTAACATTGACAACTTTCAACATTTCCCATCTCTGTGGGGTTCAAACTAAGTTTATGGTATATACTGTTTAACATTGAAAACAAAATTCATTCTGAAAATACAAAGGTCAATTCTTTGTATGAAAACTTGGGTCTCACATCTACATGCAAATTAAAATAACAATAAATTATTTGGCAACATGGAATTACGGATACCAGCATCTTGCTATTAAGATACGCTTTATAATCACTAATATTACCTGAAATCATTTGAACAATTATAGCTTCATAGGAGATAGGTTTAAAGTTTTAAAGTATCATGTTAAATTGTGACAACATAGATCTCTATTAATTCAGTTTTGAGTATACTGAGTACTTGGAGCAATGGTTTCTGAACTTAGCATCTATAGCATTAGTCATGTCAAATTGCAATGCGATGCTGACATGGTGAGTACTTCATAAATTAAGGTGGAGAACGGCAATTGTCCTACACTCAAATAAACGACATAAGACATATTAGTAATGTCTGTCATATATTGTAGTTCAGATTGGAATATCCGTCCCAAGGGATGGATATTCCAATCTGAATCACAAACATGTTCGGATATTTTTTCTTGCATATTCTACCATATTCCATCTTATTTTAAATTCTTTACTTTAGAAAAAAAAAAAATTCCATGGAAATATATGTCTTTATGCCCATAACTATTTTCTTACAACAATGTATAAAATTACAACATCATTTATAATGGCGAAATTACGTCATCCTAAGCATGCTATTGTATAGCATGCATCTTACCCCCCCCCCCCCCCCCTGCAAATCAAATTTCTGGCATAGGTAAAACTAACAGAAACGCCAGTCTGATATGCAAGAAAAGTTTCTCCTATCTTGTCAATTGAAGGACTGCCTCGCTTCTAAAATATATGTCGCAATTATACTGCCATGTATTAGATACAAATGTGAACAATTAACAACATCACAGATTTTAATTAAATGGAGTGGGAACTTGTTGCTGTGCTAAATACTTTTAATATGTAAGTAAGAACACATCAAATGTTTCATTAATGAATTTAAGATGGCAGTTTTGAAAAGGCAAAAATGGGTAATTTTTGCAGTGTCTATATTAGGAGGGTGGGATGGGGGATTCACTCATATTTTTTGAGAATTCCCCCATATTTTTTCAGAAGCAGGGAAAGAAAGAAAAAGATCAACAAATGTAATAAATATTCACTTTACGATAAAAATCCCCCGTTTTCCAAATCCTAGAATAGACACTGATTTTGTTTCTGATTGTAACGTTATAGGTGGTTATTTTCAGTTTATATGCAAATTAATTCTCATATTAATGATATGAGCCATTAAAGTACATGTATTTCTTTCTAAAAATATGTCTGAAGAAAAAGGCCACAGCATCAAGTTATATAAAAATAGTCAATTTCATGAAAATGGTGCATGATTTTGGAAAAACTATACATGTATTTAGACCCAATTTACATCAATGAAAATTTTTTGCTGGACATAAAATTAAAAGTGTTAGTTTTCTACATGATATTTTGGTTTCAATGAAATTTTTTCGTTATCGATAAGATGCCTTTTAGAAATTTCAGTTTGAAAAACTGTTCTATTTTCAGTTTTTTCTGAATTATTTGTACCTTCTTTTAGTAATATTTTACTTTTGTGGTCAAGAAGAAAACCCACAGTATCGTATTAAATTATTATTGAAATTGGATGATAATACTGCTTTAATGAATTAATAGCTGTTAGTACAACTGGTTTTATTGTATTAAATTTCTTAATTGTCAGAGTGGATAGACCCACAGACAGTGATTTTCAAACAAAAAAATAAAATATATAAAATAAAGCACTGAAAATTTTAGTTATAATTTGTAAAACAATTTCATTTCCTTATCTGTAACGACTTCTTATACAAACAAATACTATAAAAGTTAAAAATCTAAAATTTAATTTCATATGTCTGATAAAATGGAAGATATGGAAATACACTCATACCCGCCTTTTAAATTTGGCCGTTTTCTATTTTAGCAATACAACCAAAAATATACCATAAATCATTCAGGTCACCAAGTTTCATCATAAATTGAATTATTTGTTCTTAGTTCATTGTTATTATCTACACCCCCTATACCATTTTCTGTGTTTTCTCTAGAACCAGTAATCTGTTCTGAAGAAGCACCAAATTCTGTCTGCACAATGGACTTGTCAACACCACTGGCCTGCATTCCTTTACTTTCATTAGACCTACTATCAAAGAGAGCAGAAAAGGCCTGCTCTAAATCATTATCACTAGAAATTGCTTTATCCTTGTCATCTACCCTATCCTTGATATCAAAACAATCTAAAGAATTTTCTCCAAAGTTATTTCCATTACCAAACAACGGTTCTTTTTGCTCTACTTGTACTAGTGTTTCACTTTCACTAAAAATACTGATGTGTTCTGTATCTACATGTAGTAAACCTGTGTCACAACTACTACTGTTATCCGTAAAGCTATCTTGAGCAGTATTCTTCACTGTTTCTATATCTGAAATTTTGTCATTGCACAAATCCTGCTGGCCTATACATGTAGATTGTTCAGTTGATTGTTCTATAGTATTTGTTCTAGTGGCCGAGGTATGAAGATTTCTCCAATTAGCCGTGTCCGAGGAGCCGGAAAGAAACCCGCTTAACTCTTCTACATCGTTTTCTTCAGTAGACTAAAATGATAAAAATGTTACAAGAGAAAATATTGTGTCAATATATTTTTTTATTCCAGTCAATATTTTTTAAAATTATATTTGAAGCAACATTCATCATTTGACCCAACTGTAACATGAAAGAAAATTTCTGAGAAGTAAACTTAACAATGATAAGAATAAATTCTTTAGAAAAATATACATATATATGTAAGACAATCATATATCTATATTTAAATTCCACTTCAGGATTTCAGTAAAATACATGTTCTGTGCATACAATTATTCAAATCTGTATCAATTTAATACTGATCAATAGAAAATATAACAATGATACATTGATATTGTTGCTACCGAAGACATCTCATGATTAGCATTTGGACCATGACATTTAAAGTTCTCCCCCTCTTAAAATGTGACCTTGACCTTCAAACATTATCTCACCTTGGTGAACATTTTACTTTAAAATCCTCCATACAAGGTAAAATGTACTTGTACATTGAAACTGTGATACATGAAACTTTATCAAGCTTTGTACTGGCAGACACAACACGAAATAAATAGGAAACAAATTCTTTGTTACAATAACATACATGCCATAATTTTTAGGCAAATGTCTGGGACACTTTTCACTTGGAGGTGGGGCATTGATGAGCAGCCGTATAATATGCACAGTATAAATTTACCTGGAATCCTCCAAATAATGCTGAAGCAAGTTCTTGCTGTCTCTTCTCCTCCTCTGTCTGAACACTTGTCTGAAAATACATAAACAGGGACTTATATATATCAAAATGTACTTTTTGTTCAATGGCATTGCTTCACAAACTGACTGATACAATCAGGAAAATAATGACATCTTTTTTGACAGAGCCTCTGCATATTCATGATAGAAAACTTGGATAGCGCTTTCTTGCATATCAGACTGGCGTTTCCGTTAGTTTTACCCATGCCGGAAATTTCATCTGGCATGGGGGTTCCAGATGAGTCGTGTGCTGTACAATGGCACGATAAAGATGACGTCATTTTACCGTTATGAATGATTTTGTAATTCATACGCTGTTGAATGAAAGTAGTTACGGTTGTAATGATATAAATTTTCATTGAAAATAAAGATAAAGAATTTAAAATATAATTGAATATTGTAGAAAATGCAAGAAAAAATATCTGACATATGTTTGCGGTTCGGATCAGAATATCCGTCCCTTGGTCACCCGCCCATGGGCGGTAACTCGGCAAGCCTCGTTACCGCCCAATGGGCGGGTCACCTCGGGACGGATATTCCGATCCGAACCGCAAAATATGACAGATATTATTATTTTAAAACTAAAAGTGGAAAATGAAAATAATGACAATATGAAATAAGTAACCCATTATGATGTAGAAATTTAAAAACAAGCTAAACAAGAAAAATTTACTGTTAAGGAAGACGTTTCCATGTTGGTTTTAGGAGAAATGTCCAATCTCCCCTGTTTTCCCCATACCCTCTTTACACTTGGTACTTTGAGGACACTTTCACTGCAAGAAAATCAAATCATATGTCAAAAAACTGTATAAGATATTACATTCATGTAATAAACATTAAAAGATATTTTTCCATAAGATTAAATTTCAAAAGTAAATTAAAACTTCATTTTTCCAGATAGAGTAACTTGTCAAGGATTATATATAAATCTATTTGGAAGACCCTGTCTCAACTAATAAAAGTTTGCCAGTTAAACTAAGTGAATAAAATGCAGCCAGGTATATATGTCTGTGATTTTAACTTTAATGTCAATTTACAAACTACTTCAGCTTACAGCATGTCTCATATTGAGTAAGTGCCTTTATATTATAAAAACTGTCTGTTAGAAATAACTTTTCAACAAATATATTTTTTGTGAACATACAGTATTTTTTAATGAGCATAAAGTTAAATGAAATATTTGAGACAGACCTTTCTTCTGCTGTTTTCATTGAGGAAGAGTTACTTTCAGTTCTAGGTCTTCCACTAGAATAGGTGTCATCTTGCCCAGTTGGTTCACTCATTACACCACTGAATAAACCAGGTGAAGCCTCGGGCTCTACAATGTTACAGTAAATGTTTATTGCAGCATGCTTTCTTTCAAACATCAGCATATAAGTTAATAGCATGAAATACAATTTTCTGAAGGATAAAACACAAAAATTTAGCTAAAAGGATATAAAATAATGGCAGTCTATACCAAAATTTATTTATTTCAAGCATTAATTTAAACACAAATTTTGAGAAAAAAAACAAGAATAAATGTAAAGTTGGTTAACCACTAATATGTCAAAATTATGCTTGTTAAATTAGTTTTACAGTTTTAAAGCTCAAAGCTTATAACGCACACAGATGTGTATCTTTCATCCATTGAGGTTTCAACATATCCTAACAAACGCCACTTACTAATAAATATTTAGAAACACCTAAAAATAGCCCTCTTGTTGATGTGAATGCCACTAAAGCATAGGAAGTTTGGTTGCTGTATTGATCTAAAACAATGCATTAAATGGAAAGTCCAACATCATCTTTAACAATGCCTCTCTACAACCTTTCTTGGGATTGTGGATTCAAGCTAAATTACTACTTACCATTGTTTAACAGGTTTATAATTAATCTTGAGTAAGATTCAATTAAGATGACAGATTCCATCTCCTTGAAACAAGACCATAAAAACACAAGTTTCTTTTGTATATCCTGTAAACTTTATTTAGTACCATAAGTGTGTTGGCTTCACCTTATAATATGATTTTTGTCGTTTACTGAATATATTTTTATTTGTAATACAGACTTTAATATGGTCGGCAGCGAGATTCAGGGTTAGTTAAAAACTGAAAACAAGCATTTGATTAAGTCATTAATTTGAAGAAATAGTTTAACTTGCAGATCATTTATGGCGGCAAATTTTAGGTACTACCTGAAGTAACACCTCTCAGATGTGGAGGTATATAAGCTTTTCCACCTTGTTCAAGGTCATCAGTCACAAGGTCATCCAAAAAGGTTAAGGTCGTATCAATGTTTCCACTGAAGGTAATTGTCAGACCATATTTACACACCCCTAGTAACACAGAAAGACTCTGAAATGAACCCAAAATTACATTTTTCATTTGTCTTACATGCGGTGTCATTTGCCCCTAGTCTTCTAGGGGCAAATGAATATACATGTACTCGGGCAACCTGTGCAGACCAAGATTACCCAGCACATCTGTGGCTTTTGATCAGGGTCTGCACTATTAGATATTCAGTCTGTACATATTTCAATATTTTTTTTTTAATTTCTCTAAAAATGATGAATGATTTTGTCTAGACTGAAAGATAGACAAGTCCATGTAAGAAAATTTAAAACAGAATATTTATTTTGCAATTATTGTGATGGATAAAAAATGGCTTAGTTCTCCAATATTTCAAATTAGGACAAATCTATTTAAAAGAAAAATGTAACAAGAGGGCCATGATGGCCCTGAGGTCGCTCACCTGTATATAGGCCCCCCAACCCCCCCCCCCCCCAAACGTTGCAGGGCCAATTTAACCAAAGGGCTTTTATTTGCACAAACTTGGTAGACACCCATAAGAAGATGTTTCATGCTAAACATCTAAGCTCTAGCTCATTGGGCTATTTAAAAGAAGATTTTTTTAAAGTTTTTACTATACACATATAGTTAAAAACAATGACACCCCTGGGGCCGGGCTAGTTATGACCCCAGGGTTTTTATTTGAACAAACTTTGTAGACACTTACTAGAATATGTTTCATGCTTAATATCTAAACTCTAGCTATTTGGGTTTTTTCAAAGAAGATTTTAAGTTTTTGCTATACACATATAAGGAAAATCAATGACCCCGAGGCGGGGCCAATTTTGACCCCAGGTCTTTTATTTGAACAAACTTTGTAGACACTCACTAAAAGATGTTTCATGCTTAATATCTTAACTCTAGCTATTTGGGTTTTTTTTTCAAAAAAGATTTTTTAAGTTTTTGCTATACACATTTAAGGAAAATCAATGAACCCCCGGGCGGGGCCAATTCTGACCCCAGGGCTTTTATTTGAACAAACTTGGTAGACACCTATTAGAACATGTTTGATGCTAAATATCTTAACCATAGCTCTTTGAGTTCTTTAAAAGAAGATTTTTTAAGTTTTTACTATATGCATATAATAGGAAAATCAATGACCCCCCGGGGCGGGGTCAATTTTGATCCCAGGGCTTTTATTTGAACAAACTTGGTAGACACTTATTAGAACATGTTTCATGCTAAATATCTTAGCTCTAACTCTTTTGGTTCTTTAAAAGAAGATTTTTTAAGTTTTTACTATATGCATATAGGGAAAATCAATGACCCCCTGGGGCGGGGCCAATTTTGACCCCAGGGCTTTTCTTTGAACAAACTTGGTAGACACCTATTAGAACATGTTTGATGCTCAATATCTTAGCCATAGCTCTTTGAGTTCTTTAAAAGAAGATTTTTAAGTTTTTACTATATGCATATAGGGAAAATCAATGACCCCCCGGGGCGGGGCCAATTTTGACCCCAGGGCTTTTATTTGAACAAACTTGGTAGACACTGACTAGAAGATGTTTCATGCCAAATATCTAAGCTCTAGCTCTTTTGGTTTTTTAAAAGAAGATATTTAAAGTTTTTTCTTTCGGTTGCCATGGCAACCAGAGTTCTGCATGGAATTAAATTCTTTGAACAATTTTTAAAGGTGACCACCAAAGGAACATTCCTGTGAAGTTTGGATGAAATTGGCCTTGTGGTTTATGAGGAGATGTCATTTAAAGTAAAAGTTTACGGACGCCGGACGGACGACGGACGGACGCCGGACGAAAAGCGATCACAAAAGCTCACCCTGTCACTTTGTGACAGGTGAGCTAAAAACTGAAGAAAAGATAAAGATTACACTATAGATGAAGTTCAAGTCAGTAATAAAGCATAGCTGACAAGTGATAATTTAAAATACTTAAACAATCTGATTTATTTACTAACTATATTTGTTATACACATAGTATGGAAACACAAATTATTTTTGGAACCTTGTAAGAATTGCATGCTAAAGATACTTTGGGCATATAATGTTTAATACAAATACCTACTTTGTGTAAAAACAAAATAGTATATGGAAAGACAGACAGGAAAAACAAATAAGACAAAATCATATAATCTGTCACAAAATAGTTTATGCATACAAACAGTAATTATTATTAATTTTACCTGTTTTATCACTATAGGTAGCTGTTCCATTAAACACTCATTTATTTTTGTTGACATATTATCACAATTAACAACCCCTTTTATCACAAGGTTCTGTAATGCAGTTACAATACAGCTCTGTGTCGAATATCCAAGCTTCTCATTACCCAGATGACGTGTAAAAAGGGAGATTACTTTGTCATCTGGCATATTCTTTAAAATGGGACATAACTCTCCTAAAACCTGAAAAATTATAGTTGACATTATTATGGATAATTGAAAAAAGTATATATATATAGTTAAAGTGAATTGTTCCATAACTGAAGGTCTATAATACCATGAATAATTATGTTGCTACTGCATGTATTTAAAATATCATACTTGACAAGCAAAAACATGAAATAATTTTATCTGAATGCTGTTGTTAAGTGTGAGATACATGATCCAATGTTATGTGTAGCAGATAATAAATTGTTCTAGAACAAAATATTATTATTCCTAAAATAAGAATCCATGATTAAATCATTTAGAACTCTATCAACATTATGTTTTCCAGAAATATCTTTATAAGAACAGCCACACCAAAGCTCTTCATTTTATATCTAACTTGTTTTCAAACATAATGTGCGAATAAAAAATAATACTGTTTTGAACTGAAATTTCATTATTTAGCACAAAATCAGTGACATTGAGTTCAACTATTAAACACTGGTATGAATTATTCTGTTTGAATGTCTTCTCAATCTGTCAGTCATACTGTAATTGTATTTCTTTCATGTACATCTAGCATGTACAGCTTCAAGTCCATAAATAAACATGTACCTGCCTAATTAATCATATCACAAAACAGTTTTCAGTTCAAGAAATCCTATTTTTCGCAAATATTTCCACACGCAAAACATCAATTTTTTAACATTCGCAAAATTTTTGTGACAAATAAATATCCACTTTTACAGTATTATGCGGGTAACTGACGATGATGAAAATTATTCATACATGTGCATATATTAGCAGTATCTCGGGATTTTTCTCCTTATAGAGTAAAAAGAAAAGCAAAAGCAACAAGAGCTGTCAGAGGACAGTGACACTCGACAATCTGAAAAAATGGTCACAAGGGTGTTTCATTGAGTATAATAATGCTTACCTATATGAATACATGAAATTGTCCAAAAAGGTACAAATGCTTGTTATTAAGATGTTTATCGAGTAAATTACTGCTTGATTATTATGAATGCATAAAATTGTCACAAAAAAAGGCACAAACCCTTCAATAGTTAACCAGCTTACAAGCAAAAAGTTAACCAAGAATTTCTAAGTCGAAAAGGGAGCATAATTACGCAAAAAAGCAAATCAGAGTTTTGGGGCTTGTGCCAATCATGTTAGATAATCACAGCAAACAATTCTGTGAAGTTTCAATCCATTCCCTTCAGTAGTTATGGAGATACCAGCTTGCACGCAAAAACTTAACCACAGGGACACCGATGCCAACAAACAGGTGACTGAATTTGCCCAATTATTCTGTGAATAGTCAAGCTAAAAACTGGTTATACACTGATGTCATGATTTGATTTTTTCCATATTAAATGTTATATATCCAGAATCAAATGAGAAAGTGAACTTGTCTTTAATTTGATTTCATTTTCATTTCTTAAGCGATTTTGTAATTAATCTTGTCAAGTTAGCTCTAAGCCTATGAATAATTTACTTTGAAAACAAAAACATACTGACCCATGTTGCTATATGCAGGCTGGTAGTTGGAGAATTTTTATTTACAAGAACTTCCACACATTTCTGAACCAGTAACTTCTGTCTTCTCTCATCTGCTCCATACAACATAAATTCTGCAAAAATATTAAACAACAACCAGTACATGTGTATACCTTTATGCACAAGAGAAGTACAGTAGAACACCCGTATGTTCATAATGTACCTAAGTACACCAGTATGTACAAAAGTACACCAGTATATTATGTACAAAAATACATCAGTATGTACATAAGTACACCAGCTTGTACTGGAGCATAACAATATGAGTACACCAGTAAGTAGATATGTATGTCATTATGCACATGAGTAAGCAATCAATATATACTCAACATCACTAATTCCGCGTCATCACTTATCTCACAGTAATGGCATATTTTCATGTTACCAGTGTTAAAATTGGTCAGAATTGACACATTTTATTCAAACACCTTAACAACAAAATTTTTGTGCAAAATAATTTAAATCTATAGATTTTTACGTAAAACTGAACAACATTTTACAAACTTCTGCAAAACACAACAATAGTCCATTAAATTTGTGCATACGTCTGAAACAATCATCATTTTCTAAATGTTCTTGTTTGTTGAAAAAATAAATTTTGAGTTACAATGTGAAGATACTTTTAATATTTAAAATTATGCAAAATAACTTAAAACAGTGTATTATTTGAAGATGGAATAATTATTAAACCTGGAATACACTTAAAAATCATTTCCTGAGATTTAGTTCATCTAAGAGGGGGTTAGTTGTTGCGGCACATCAACTTATGGGGGTTAGTTCATCTAATGTGGGGTTAGTTGCTGCCTGGCATTAACTATGGGGTCTTAGTCCATGTAAAGGGGGGTTAGTTGATGCGCCGCATCAACTAACCCTTATATAGTCTAAATGGGGTTAGTTGATGCGCCGCATCAACTAACCCTGAAACATAGAAAATAGGGTTAGTTGATGCGGCGCATCGACTAACCCTGTATTCAGTCTAAAGGGGGTTAGTTGATGCGGCGCATCAACTAACCCTATTTTCTATGTTTCAGGGTTAGTTGATGCGGCGCATCAACTAACCCTATGGTGCTTTATAAAACAGCACTGAAGAGTATTAACTGGTTAGAAATGGCCTTTTTAACAAGGATTTTGGGAAGATGGATCAACTTTACCTGATGCACTAGAATGAACACTTTTATAATCTTACCACTTTTCCAAAAACTGACAACAAACTGACCTCTATCCATTTTCATAGGTTCATTTCAAGTGGTAGGTCATAGTATTTATGATTTTTGCACTGGTAAGTTTGTGTTGAATCAGTATATAATGTTTATGTCATATTTTTTTCTCCTTTTCTAATAGGTGCAGCAGAATAATGTATGAGGAAATATTTTCATTCCACTAATTCTTGTATAAAGGTAAATTGACAACAACAACAAAACTAGCAAGTGAAGGGACATATTTAATAACTGAAATGGAAGAACCATCAAGCCATCGAATTAACGATGTACCTTCTTTTGTTTATCACAGTTTTTTCTAAAATAAATTTAATGTAATAGGTAATCCAAATAATTAAATGAACAATTAAAAAATCAATATAAATACATAATTAATTAATTGTAATACATTTATTTTTAACATTTACACAGTAACATGGCTGGCTTTGTCTTCAGAAGATCAGAAATGAAGCATGTGAGACATGAAATATTTATCAATTTTTCTTAAAGCAGCACGCCTCCAGAATCATACTAATTTCCACGAAAATTTTGAAAATGTATTTGAATGTTTAATATTGTGAACAAATTAAAAGGAAGGAATTTACACTTTATTGATGGCACTTATAAACCACCTATATTAATCACCAAAAAATGGTCAAAATATTCCATAAATAATCTTTACTTAGTTAATAACACATTAGAATATATTTGTAAATACTGAAAATTCAGTCAAAAATTGCAATTAAATGATATGTAAGATATATCTAGAATCTTGACTTTCTTTACTTTTTCTTACATTTTAAAGCAATTTTCTCATGTTTGCTTTTATTAAAATTTTTTTACTCATCTGGGGGCATGTAGCTTTTATGCTATATTTTACAATTATAAATGATTCATGAGGAAAATACACATACATACTAAATACATTTTTTTTAAAAACTAATACAGATAAATGTTTCAATTGAAATCAACAATAATATATTTGTTACAAATATTTTTGAAAGGTTATATGCCCCTGTATAAACAACCGTTTGAAATTATAATCCGTCCCGCTATAGATGAGGGTTATATTGCAAACAACTGTTTATATATGGTCATTTAACCTTTCAGGAGTATTTGTTACAAATGTTAATACAGCAGCCGTGTTTATAAAACTATAAAAACATCACGATTGTCTAATGAAATTTGATGTTACAAAAGTGCAGTGTTGTAAAAATTCCATTTATGCACTATGAATTAAAATTTATATGCTTATCAATTATTGTTATTTAACCTTCCATAGGAAATATTGAAAAATTTGTTGAAATACAATCTAAAATTGGATAAATTTAAGGAATATCCAGTAAATTTTTGGAAAAGTTCCCAATAAATTTGAGTATTTCTATAAGTTCACTTTTTTAATACAATTTCACAAGTTGAATAATCACATACTTTGCAACCAACTGTAAGCAACATGTACTTAATTTTTGTCTATTACACTGACAATGTAAAATACCATTTACAATTTGAAAGTTATTGAAAAATTAGTTTTCCAACAGTAATATTTATCACGAAATACATATTTCAATGGACAACCATCTGCAGTCCCTAAAGCATATTATCATTTTGATGGTGAAAGATCCCTAAGATTAATTACCAACAAGATGTTTTCTTTATAAATGTGATTGCAATTTGTAAGGGACAATTTTCCTATTTTCTTGTTTTTGAATGTGTATTCATTACAACAATGTTAATTCACATTAACTTACAAGAAAACAGATCAATATCCCTATGAATGATTACCTACAAGATGTTTCATCTATAAATGAGATTGCAATTTGTAAGGGACAATTTTCCTATTTTCTTGTTTTTGAGTGTGTATTTCATTACAACAATGTTAATTCACATTAACTTACAAGAAAGCAGATCAATATCCCTAAGAATAATTAACAACAAGATGTTTTCTTTGAAAATGTGATTGCAATTTGTAAGGGACAATTTTCCTATTTTCTTGTTTTTGAATGTGTATTTCATTACAACAATGTTAATTCACATTAACTTACAAGAAAGCAGATCAATATCCCTAAGACTAATTACCTACAAGATGTTTTCTTTATAAATGTGATTGCAATTTGTAAGGGACAATTTTCCTATTTTCTTGTTTTTGAATGTGTATTTCATTACAACAATGTTAATTCACATTAACTTACAAGAAAGCAGATCAATATCCCTATGAATGATTACCTACAAGATGTTTCATCTATAAATGAGATTGCAATTTGTAAGGGACAATTTTCCTATTTTCTTGTATTTGAATGTGTATTTCATTACAACAATGTTAATTCACATTAACTTACAAGAAAGCAGATCAATATCCCTAAGACTAATTACCTAAAAGATGTTTTCTTTATAAATGTGATTGCAATTTGTAAGGGACAATTTTCCTATTTTCTTGTTTTTGAATGTGTATTTCATTACAACAATGTTAATTCACATTAACTTACAAGAAAGCAGATCAAATATCCCTATGAATGATTACCTACAAGATGTTTCATCTATAAATGAGATTGCAATTTGTAAGGGACAATTTTCCACTTTTCTTGTATTTGAATGTGTATTTCATTACAACAATGTTAATTCACATTAACTTACAAGAAAGCAGATCAATATCCCTAAGACTAATTACATAAAAGATGTTTTCTTTATAAATGTGATTGCAATTTGTAAGGGACCAATTTTCCTATTTTCTTGTTTTTGAATGTGTATTTTATTACAACAATGTTAATTCACATTAACTTACAAGAAAGCAGATCAATATCCCTATGAATGATTACCTACAAGATGTTTCATCTATAAATGAGATTGCAATTTGTAAGGGACAATTTTCCTATTTTCTTGTATTTGAATGTGTATTTCATTACAACAATGTTAATTCACATTAACTTACAAGAAAGCAGATCAATATCCCTAATACTAATTACCTAAAAGATGTTTTTTATAAATGTGATTGCAATTTGTAAGGGACAATTTTCATATTTTTTTGTATTTGAATGTGTATTTCATTACAACAATGTTTATATTCATTAACTTACAAGAAAGCAGATGAATATCCCTAAGATTAATTACCAACAAGATGTTTTCTTTATAAATGTGATTGCAAAATTTGTAAGGGACAATTTTGCTATTTTCTTGTATTTGAATGTGTTTTTTTCTTTCCAACAATGTTTATATTCATTTACTTTAAAAGAAATAAGATCAAAATCCCTAAGATTAATTACCTACAAGATGTTTTTTTTATAAATGTGATTGCAATTTGTAAGGACAATTTCCCTCTTTCCTTGTTTTTGAATGTGTTTTTTTATTGTTACATCAATGTTAATACACATTAATTTACAAGAAAAGAGATCAATATCCCTAAAATTGCATTGTACGTGATTGCTATGTAAAGGAAAATTTTCTGATTTCTTGTGTTATAATGTGTTGAATAGTGAGCAATATCTTCACACACTACATAACCAGAAAGCATATTAATTTTACTTACATCAATTACCAATAACAGATGTTTTCAACAATTTGTTTGGGATTGCATTTAATTAGATTACATGAAAGGATATGAGGTTATCTAAACTAAATTAACTATATGCATATTTATTTCATCAGAATTTTTTTTGTATGTTTTACAATCATTTATCTTTTTCTTCACATAAATTCTTTGTATGCATATGCAAATTGTAAAGGAAAATATTTTCAGTTATCTTTTTTCTTCATGGCGTAAAAAAAATTTGATATAATTTACCAGAATGCAGATAACTTTAAATTTTAAGTATCACTGTGTAATGAATATGTAACATGGAGAATGCAAAATGTATGTTTTCCTTATTTAGAAGAGAGAAAAAATTTGATGATGTCTGTATGTAAATTATGAATTGTAAGGATTAATTAGCTGTGTAACTTCCATTAATTATGGTCTCGCTCATTCAAGCAGTATTTTTCAATCATTCACAAAAATTTAATTCAATGCTTGTTA
The DNA here is from genome assembly GCF_026571515.1 of Ruditapes philippinarum. NCBI lineage: Eukaryota > Metazoa > Mollusca > Bivalvia > Venerida > Veneridae > Ruditapes > Ruditapes philippinarum. The sequence goes on from NW_026860247.1 coordinate 297,559, forward strand.
GTATACGATCCTCATGTTTTCGAAGATTGGAAGTGTTTAAAACATTGGCAATTATCATGTGACTATTTACATAGAGGATATTTGTTTTGCATGCAAGATTGAATATATTTCACTGAGTGAACACCAGCTGTAATATTTTCACGAGTGGCTTACCCACCAGTGAAAATATAATAGCTGGTGTTCACAAATAAAATATATTTCAATCTTATATGTAACACAAATAAATTTCTTTTTTATTTCATGCTTTTTAAGTGATTTTAAGTATATTTTTACTGATTTCAAATAATGACGTCAAATTATCAATTTTAAAAATATAGGTCTGTTAATTTTCTCAAGTTTGTAAGATTTTTAACTTGAGTATGATGACATCGACTTATGTTTTCTTAAAGAAGCACACTTTAGGCATGACGGCTTTTATTTATGCCAGTTATTCCATTCAGTTATGATTTTCTTTTCATCTGCATTCAGAAATATTAATGCTACAGTGAAATTTATATTTTATAAATTTCAATGGTGTTTTATCAGAATATGATCATCTGTTACATTATAATAAAACACTGGAAAGCACGAAATAAATTCTGATAACGTTTTAACACTTTCCCTAACAATAACGTATTATTTATTTTCCTTTATTTATGAGCATTATGTCCGTATAATGTAAAGTTTCAATCATTATTTTTCCTGAAATTGTAATTGGTAATTGTTTTGGCATACACTGGATATATTTGTTAGCAGTCATAAACATTTAAGCCTAGATATTTCAGCTAATAACTCAATTGTACGAATAAGCTTGTCTTATCATGTGACCCAATGTTGAATTCAGTGCATTATTTCCCCCCGGGGAGTCTTTAACTAGAGGTATATGTTATAATTACATCTAATTATATCCACTGTGTTTCTACTAATTTATTTATAGAAAACCATGTCTGAACTGTCCGTTGTTCAGTATTTCTGTGGAATAGTCGGGGCATTTCATTGTTTTCACATTGACTAGGCTACGGACACACGTTTCCTCCTGTCTTATGATAAAACAAAGCAGGGGGTTTTTCGTGGGCCGCCCGTATTCTGAATACAGAAATATGCAATCGAATTTGGTATTCCATCATATATAATTATCAAACTTTGGGTAAGGTTGATACAAAATACGTTTTAGGCAAAACGTAGAAATCATGCTGTCTTGCAGTTACATAAGCCAATCTTTTGTTAGGAACAAACACTTTTCAAAAATTCAAATACCTTTATTTCATCAGACATAAAAATAATATAACAAAAACGAAGGTTATGAGAAAATTATATGTCAGTTGATTACATTATTATTACATTACAAATTTATTTATATCCTTCAATGATTATTACAACTGTACAGACACTGAAAAATACACAAAAAATTTATTTCGAAAAAAACTCTTTCACAGCAAAGTAAAACATGGTATATCGTTAATTCGATTGCAGCATGCTTGATGTCTACTTTTGTTCAGTCAATAAACATGTGCCTTCACTTGCTAGTTGTGTTGTTGTTGTCAATTTACCTACATACTACAATTAGTGGAATGAAAATATTTTCTCATACTGCACCTATTAGAAAAGGAGAAAAAAATATGACATAAACATTATATACTGATTCAACACAAACTTACCAGTGCAAAAATCATAAATACTATGACCTACCACTTGAAATGAACCTATGAAAATGGACAGAGGTCAGTTTTTGGAAAAGTGGTAAGATCATACAGGTGTTCATTCCAGTGCATCAGGTAAAGTTGATCCATCTTCCCAAAATCCTTGTTAAAAATGCCTATTTCTAACCAGTTAATACTCTTCAGTGCTGTTTTATAAAGCACCATGGGGTTAGTTGATGCGCCGCATCAACTAACCCTGAAACATAGAAAATAGGGTTAGTTGATGCGCCGCATCAACTAACCCCCTTTAGACTGAATACAGGGTTAGTCGATGCGCCGCATCAACTAACCCTATTTTCTATGTTTCAGGGTTAGTTGATGCGGCGCATCAACTAACCACCCCCTTTATACTATATAAGGGTTAGTTGATGCGGCGCATCAACTAACCCCCCTTTACATGGACTAAGACCCCATAGTTGATGCCAGGCAGCAACTAACCCCACATTAGATGAACTAACCCCCCTAAGTTGATGTGCCGCAACAACTAACCCCCCCTTAGATGAACTAAATCTCAGGAAATGATTTTTAAGTGTATTCCAGGTTTAATAATTATTCCATCTTCAAATAATACACTGTTTTAAAGAAATTTTAACTGAAACATGAAAAAACTGAAATAAAACACCATTACCGCGAGTTAAATGATGACATACTGTTTTCAAAATGGCCGACACACGGTCTACATCTGACAAATTAAAACTAATTTTGATTGAATATATTGTTGTTTCCTTGTGTCATATAGCAGAAAAATGACTAAATGATAGAGTTTATGACAGTTTTTGTAGTTTAAGTTTATTTTTTGTGTTCTTTACTGTTTTAAAGTGTTAAGTACCGTGAACTAAGAGGAGCACAGTATACTACTTTATTTTACTCTAATTATATTGAAATGTGCTTAATATACCACATCACATTTTTTCTTCATTTGTTTAACCTTAAGGAAAAACAAATGCTGAATTCCAGAACCGAAGAGAAAGGATAACACACAATGTGGTTTGAACTTACTTTCTTCTATCAAACACATCATTGATTTCAGCGTTGTATCTTCTATTATGTCATTTCCAAGCTGTAAACATGTAAACAATCTCTCTACTCTCCATCCAACATCACCATCATACCTGTAATATAAATAGTGAACAAGACTGGTCACTATAATTCATTCTCCTAAACTGACAACCTGAGGATATTTAAGACATAACATCAAAATAATTTCTGAGTGGCTCAAAAAAATAACAACTTTTCTAACACTTTAGTCTATCTAATAATGCATTCTTACTCATTTCCACGCTATAAATCTTAAATGGACTTGTCCATTTTTCAATTGAGACAGAACCATTCCTCATTTTTTGGGAAATATCAAAATATGTATGGACTGAATAGCGATAGTGAAAAGAAGTGACAGCTGATCTTAGTCTGCATTTGTTACATAGGTAAGACTCCTTAGTGGCCTGCATTCTAGGGGTAAATAAAAGTGGGGAAAAAAACCTTGATATTGATTCATCATTGTTCAAATACTGATCAAGGAACAGATTAAAATTGCAGTGCAGAAAACTAACATTCCTTTATTAACTTAAACCATACAGATGTATCCAATGCATCAAATATCTATAACTAAACATATCATAGTAATTCACTCAAGTTGTTAAGTTAAGCAAATAATTTGAACAGATCATAGTAAAATGTAGAAGTGGAACAGTAGATGATAAGTATTATACATGTAGTTCGAGCAAGTGCACTTTCTTTGGTAAAGAGGTCAAAATTGTACAAAATACAAGGTGGTGACATCAACTGACCTCTCTAGAATATTAAGTACCATAGTGATGACCTCTGACCTCCAGAATTTATCAGAAGATGTCTGTAATTGGGTAAATAGTTTGGCACAAACCGTTGTCACATTTGTCTCGTTGGTTATCTCGTACAACAGTTTGTGTGTCTGAAATATTCATCTACAACTTCCTCACAATAGTCACAACAACTGTTATAGTCAGCTTATTTGTATATACATGTACTTGCATATATATTGAAATGTGTTGTTTTAAGGACATGGTTTTACAAGTAAATTTGTTTTAGTTATATCCCTCCACCGAGTACTATTAAACCAGTCTTTGATGAGAAAATTCACAATTGACATAGATATGCTGAAGTCCAGTCAGTTGTTAAAAAATATTATTCTTTGTACATAATAAAAATTTAGGGCCATAACAGAGGTCATAACTCAATAGCTGATCGGGGACATGCCAATGATAGGATGCAAATTTCCTTTTCGTATTGATGGTTCCCATAGTCTTGTTGAAATCAATCCAGCAGTTGCAAAGTTGATAATAAAAGCTAATTTGTTGTTGAATATAATAAACCATAAGGTTATGAAGACCAGATAATTTTAATGTACATAAATTTTTTCATCAGATGCAGCTTTATACATACGCTCCATTCTCAGCTTACTGAATGCACTCACGCTACTTCAGACGTGAGCGTTAGTGAAACATTCGACCGACGCGCAGGAGAGTACTTTATACACTGCAAAAATTGACATTTCCAAATTCAAAACAGAACAAGTGTAATATGCTAACTCAAAAAAGTTAAGGTGTTGAAATTGTTACCTTTCGTTGAACATTCGTATCAGGATTATCCAAAGATTGAACAATAAGCTGTTGATAATCAAACGCGTATTTTGGGTTCACTCTCACCAACATGGTCAGTAACTTTACACCTGAATATAACAAGCCAAATAAACAGCACATGCCTATCTCTAAAGGATTAAGGGTTTGAGATCTAATGGGATCAGAAACCTATTTAGAGCTCTAATGGGGCCACAAACCAGTTTAGAACCCTAATAGGGATACAAACAAGTTTAAAGCCCTAATGGGGGTGATAAATGAGCTTAGAGTCCTAATGGGGTCATAAATGAGTTGAGATATCTAATGGGGGCACAAACGAGTCTAATAGGATCACAAACCAATTATAAGCTCTAATTGGGTCACAAGCCAGTTTAAAGTTAGAATTGGGTCATAAACCAGTATAGAGCCCTAATGAGGTCACAAACAAGTAAACATAAATGTAAGTTTCCAGAAGCAAATTTAGCAAATGATATTCATACTGAAAGACTTATGATACCAGTGGCAATGATGAAACAACCATAACATCTTCAAATTCCATAATCATGGGTCAAAGCTCCCCTATAGCTCCTCTTTTAACAAAAATATATGTTTTGTATAGGTATATAAATTCAAAAGTGATTTAATTCAGCTAAAAGTTTCTTCAAGACAGAACATTAAAGAAAATATTATTTTAAGTTAGTATGGATTTAGTATTGGATTTTATGAAATTACAGAAGTGTTGTGTTGTACCCTTAATGACTTCTACAAATTACAACCATGCCACTTATAAATAAGTTTTTGCAACTTTTAAATTTATAGAATAATTCTAGCTTTCACTATGGAATAATTCTAAATTAATCCACGGTGAAGTTCAAAATAATTCTGAAGTAAACTAAGGAATAATTCCAGAGTAGTAAACTGTTGAATAATCGCAGAAAAAATTGTGGGATGATTCTATGGTAAACCATGGAATTATTCTAAAGTAAACTGTAGAATAATGCCAGAGTTAACTATAGAGTAATTCTAGAGTAAACCGTGGCATAATTGTAGAATAAACAATGGAATTATTCTAGAGAAAACGGTGGAATAATTCTAGAGTTGACTGTAGAATAATTCAACCGTAAACTGTAATAATTCTAGAAATTAACTGTAGAATAATTCTAGATTAACTGTGGAATAATGCTAGAGTAAACTATATAATTATTCTGAAGTAAACTGTAGAATAATGTCGGGTAAAAGTATGGAATAATTTTAGAATATACTATGGAATAATTCTAGAATTTGATTGTAGACTAATACCAGAGTAAACTGTAGAATAATTCTAGAGTTAACTATGGAATAATTCTATAGTTTTTCAGCATGTGACCACAACTTCTTGTGTCGTGTTTTAACAAATATCTGAAGAGTTTATCCCATCATTTTTATACCTAATCAACATTTCTTACTATTGACAGTCATACGTTACACATAAAACATCCTGCATAAAACTGGTACATATACACATAACACATCCTGCATAAACTGGTATCAAAGGTACATACCTATAAATTTCATATTAGCATTGCTAGACAATATAAAGCCTCTGATATTCACGGCAGCTACATCTAATAGATGTTTTGGTGGGTTGATACTCAGTATACATTGCAAACATTCATATACTATAGCTGTAATCAACAAAGAAATTAAATGAAATACATGATATTGAAAAACTGTAGGTTCAATATTGAATATTCATCTAACAAGCTGAATAAATTTTTATTATGACAGACTGCAGACAAATAATATTACAAATAGTAATATTGCATTTTTGTAGAAGATCCTTACTGTAAATTGCCAATTACCTCTTCAAGTTAAATTTCTTTACAGAGCAAATCGTTAGAAAAGCTATCCAGTTAGGTAACAAACAATAAAAGTTCAACCCAAGCTGTCAACTTGAGTAAAAAAGATCGAACTAAACCTTACACTTTTTTCATGTGATTTTAGTAATGTCTTTTTTTACCAAAAATTTAAAACAGAAATAACAATGACATAGGCTAATGTACACAAGTCAACAAGAAATAATTTAGATGACTTGTAATATCAAAATGTAGATGATACAATTTACTCCTTCTAAAACAATCAGTAATTTAATGGCATTTACATGATTAAGTAAAACAAGTATCATTCCAGTTAAAGGAACTCTACTAAGGAAACAAAAGCCTAAAACATAAAAAAAATCTTACATTAATCAGCTGGGGCACCTAAAGCAGACATAATATTACATGCAAAAGATAATCAGGAAATATACCCAGAAATAAATTGAAAATCATATTTTATGCCCTTTTTAGCCCAATTTGATTGAAATGTGTTGCAACACTTTTAAATTTTGGGTTGTTTTTCACAATTAATTCTGAAAAAAAAAACAACAGAGTAAGTGAAAGATCTGCACACAAGTCTTTTTTAGTTTGTACAGAATTTATTTTCCTTGTTTAACGCAAGTTATTAGCTTATTGATACACTCTACAAATTGGTTCCTGGACCAAACCAGTACTGAGCTACAAGTCCACAAATTTCTTGCTCAAGGACTTATCCATGACATTTTTATCTGGCAGGACTTCAACTTACATAATGCAATCATTTCTTTTCTGCTTGTTCTTTGTAATATTTCCTTCAAAAATGGTACCAGGCTTGCAGCAAAGCTAAAATACAAAAAAACAACAACACCATAAACAATTACACAATTAAAAGCTTGTTATTACACTGAAACCAGAAAAATAGTAAATGCTAGAAAACTGAAAATAAATTAATTCTCCATGAGCCCAACATGTTTAAAATTTAGTAATACAAAAGAGTTTAAAATAATTTTTGAAATTTATAAAGAAAGGCTTTAACACGAGTATGGAAAATGAAAATAAAAATTATGATTTAGAATGCTGCAAAATAAGATACCAAAGAGATGTACATGTATATAATTAAATCCATTTCTCTAATGTTCCAGTTAGTAAAATGTTGTCTTCTGCATGTGTGCATGCTTCAAGTCATGCACATATGTGTGAGTGGGTAAAAACCTGTTGGAAACACAAGTGATTAGTCTTTGCCATCTGTATAGAGCCAGGCAAGGCAGGCAGTCTGACCAGGCTCTCTTTACTGTTGGCAGCTCAATTTATTGTATTTGAAATTAAAATTCTTTAATCTCAGACAGTTCTAAATGCAACCTAGACAAAATTGTTTACACAAATTCACCAGGTTAAGGTAAGAATATAAAAATCTCCCTCAACACTTTTTCAGTGAAATAAATGTGACAATGCCAAAAGGCAGCAATAAAGACAATGATCAATTCTATACAATCATGGGAATTTACCTCACCTAGTCACATGACTCCAGACTAACCAGTCCCCACTTAATGTTATGTGCAAAGTTCAGACAGCATTTATAACCACATCTAATAATGGGATTTGGTATGGCTAGACTGGGGATTAAATTCACTAACTCGAGCATAAGAGGCGGATACTTTACCACTTAACTATCACTGTAATTAAACAGTAATCTAACATCTGGATAATTACCTTTCATCCTGTTTGGCAAGTTTAGTCAGACATTTAATTATCTGAACCTGTAACCATGGAAACGGCACAGATTGATATTCAAACATGCTCGCCATTTTGTGTGAAGAAATCTGTGTGAGTATAGACACTAGAGTCTCTCCAAATCTTTGACATCTTGTAGGGTCTCTCTAAAGATAAATGACAAAATAGCATTTAAAACATTTTAAGCACACGTGTAGGATCTGACGCAAGGCAGTCTTTCATAAAAATCGCTTATGTTGAATATGTTTAAGAATGTTTTCAAGGTAGCCTTTGATGAGTTTTCTAATAAAAGCCTCTGGTAAAAACCCATAGAAGTATTACCAAGGAATGTTAAATTTGTTTTATTGTATCATTGGGAAAATAATCTATTTGTATTAATAAATCATGAAATTACAAAACTATACAATTATTTTCAGTTCATGACATGAAATAACATTAATGGGGAAAAATGAAATTATCATATGCTCCTGACAGAATACTAACATACAATTTGTTCATGAAAGACAATATAAATAATGGGTTCATGAGATAAAATGATTAGTTTGTGTTTTACGTCTCACTGACACAGTATAGGTCATATGGCAACATTTCAGCTTTACTGGTGGAGGTAGACCTCCGGTGCCCTTCCATGCTTTATTTCTTGCATGTACGGGCAACTGAGTAGAACCACTGACGTTCTGTAAGCTAGCTGGATAGCTTCCTCACATAAAAGAATCCAAAGTCCCTGTCGGGATTCGAACCCACAGCGGTGAGGGGCAAGTGGTTTGAAGTGAACGAGCTTAACCACTCGGCCACTATGCTCAAGTATTGTATTTAAAATAATTGTACATGTATTGAAGTTTCGCTCTCTTCTGTACATTTCAAACTACGGATATATATACTAGTATCTAGTATTAAAACTAGCCTTGGTAATAACATCAAAAAATCCTGAGAAAACTTTTGGATTTTATTTTTATTTCACACAATTTATTTAAGAGCAATATGACATGATATGTTGAACAAATATAATACATGGGTGAAATTGTATACTACATTTTTACATAATTTTTACAATGGTTAATACAATACACCAGTAAGCAGGCTCTTTTAAATAGAATTTCTATTTGAAAGGCCCTGCAGTAAGTAACCTTTATGAAATGAATCCTACCTTGTTTTAAGTACAAACTGTACAGCAAGACACAAGCAATCGAATAACTAGTGGTTGCATTTCTTAAATATTCTATAATGTAGATTTGAATCTACATGTATTAATACAATGAACATAGAATGAATTAAAAAGAAATGACAATGAAAATAAATGGACATTTAATCTAGCTGAATAGCTTTCTCACATACAAGATTCCAAAGTCCCAGTTGGGATGCGAACCCACAGCTATGAGGAGCATGAGACAAAATGAAAACAAAATTACAAAGTTTTAATATAGAAGCTATGAAATAACGCTACAAAAAGACATAAATAGTTCACCTCTATAGCATGTTGAATGATATGAACAGCTGCTGCCATGACACCTGGATCTTTATCATACAACATTCTCTCTAAATCCTCCTGTCTATGTTCCAACAAATCAGGGGCAAGTAACTGGAACTGATGTAAACATAGCACAGCCTTCTGTCTCACTAACTCTCTATAGGAAAAAGTATGCTAATCAGTAGATTGTGTATACTATACAGTGGTACAAATATTTCAAAGTATTCCATGTATTATATAAATGTAATACTGCACATTTGTAACGTCACTTTTCATTGGATAATCATGATGTTTAAGTAGTTTTATATACATGGCTAATGTCAATTTATCAAAAAAATCTCACTTTTTTTCTCTAAAAGATGATGCTTTCTGTATTATAAAATAAATATTTCTGACAGGTTATATGGTCGTATATAAATGTTGTTTTTTTTAATTATATCCCGAGCTGCTTTTCCAAACAACTTTTTATATTATATGTTATTTTGGTTTTGGAGTTATATATGTGGATATATTACCTGTTAAGATTTTATATCACCCGAGCCGTTAGGCGAGGGTGATATTTTATCTTGGCAGGTAATATATCAACATATATCACTCCAAAACCAAAATAATAATTTTATTACCCTTCCCCTGCCGAGTTTAGACGATTTTTAAAATAATCATTGCTGTTTCAAATGAAACATCGAAATAAGATTCCCTTTAGGATACCTCTTCGTCACAACATGACGTCACATAAATACATGACGTATTTTTCCCGTACCTTACAAAAGTAAACAAGAGAAAAGGAGAAGTCTATTGAACGCACTTTTTTGTAATTAATATCAAGCTTTCACAAGGTCATATTTGTTTTCGATACTGATGGTTATATGTATCATAACTCTACTTTGGTAAATATTTATCATTTGACAGTTAAAAAGTGTTTTTAAATCGGAATTTACACCGCGTAAAATCGAACCGTACGCGCATCATCTCCGCGCATGTTGTTTACAACGTTGGGTACCAAACGGGGAAATTTAGTGTGTATATTACCCGTCTGGCTGGGTTATATCAATTTCTTTCGGGTGATCAATATCCAATCAAAAAGGCGGAAAAAATCTGGAAGGGTAATAAATCTTTATAACTTATAAAATATGAGCTTTTCCACAAGGTTTCAACACCATTTCTTAAACTGCTGATCTCCTTGTGAAATATTCATGTACTTGCAATAATTTTATCATTTTGTTAACTTTTTATAAATGTATATAATTTCTATGTTACTTTTGAATACTTAAGCAGTGTGGACAAATGTGACATCCCTCCCTCCTCATACACCCTTAGTGTTTTTTCTCCATTAATTGGGAAGAAGCCTTAGCCTATTGACTTTGGAAAGGATTACTGCTTAAATTGCTAATTTTGGAAGTAAAAAAACTGGTTTAAGTTCAGATTTTTGGGAAAACTGCATTATTTTAAAGGAAATTTAAAGCCTCTGTTATAAAATGTGGGATAAAACACTGACCCTGACACATCTAAACAAGAGCCCGGTTTGAGCCGGGTGATGCTCCCCGAATAGGTTTTGGACACAGGAAAGAACAACTCTTGTAGTTTCAGAGTTATGTCCCTGGAAAATGTTCAAAGTGCAATAATTACAAAATTAGGCAAGGCAGAGTTACTGTTCTTTGCAGTGCACTTCTAATCACTGTGATCTATCAACCTACAAAGTTTCTTGTTGATATCTCTTATGGTTTCCGAGTTATGTTCCGGACAACTTCAAAAAGTAAAAATAAACAAAGGGCAATAATCCCAGAATTAGGCAAGGCAGAGTTATGATTTTTGTGCACTGCCATCTACCCATTGACATATATTTACCTACAAAGTTTCATGTTGATATCTCTTATAGTTTTACAGCTATGTCCAGTACAAGATTTTTCTAAAAGGGGAAATAATTCAAAAATGAGGCTTAACAGAGTTATGGTTCTTTTGCACTGCACTTCTACTCAATGAGATCTATCTACCTACAATGTTTCATCTTGATATCTCTTATAGTTTAAGAGTTATGTTCCGGAAAAAAGTTCAAAGTGTTGAAATTAACAAAGGGCAGTAACTCCAAAATTAGGACAAAAAGAGTTATTGTTCTTATGCACTGCACATCTACCCATTGAGATCTATTCACCTACAAAGTTTCATGTTGATATCTCTTATAGTTTTAGAGTTATGCCCCGGAACAAGATTTTTCTATAAGGGGAGATAATTCAAAAACCGGGCAAAATAGAGTTATGGTTCTTTGACATTGCACTCCCCCTCAATGCCCTCTACCACTGTATGAAGTTTAAACAAATTATCTCCAAGGGTTTTCAAGTTATGCTCCAGACAAGACAATGGATGGACGGACGGACAGACGGACAAGGCGCCGACTATATGCTCCCCGAAATTTTTCGGGGAGCATAAAAATGTTGCCATGTTTTGCAAAGTGTAATGCATTACATTTTGCTTGTTCATTACTAATTTACAGTTGTAGTAACTTGTTTGTTTTTCTGTTACTCTATGCCAATTTAAACAAATATTTTGGTCATACCTTTGCAGCTGATCCATCACACTGACTTCCCTGGATAAATAACTTGTAATTATCAATTTTTTTGCATGTGATAGGCTACTTATCCAACATGATTTCTTAATCAGTGGTGAAAGACATATGACTATTAGACTGAATGTCCAAGACCGGTTGTCACAGAGAAATATTGCCGCGCCCGTGGATAGAACCAGTGATCACTGAATTACTGATCAAATGCTCTCCCTATTGATCTAAGTGGGCAAACTCATGACATATAACATGTATAATAAATGTAATATCAATTTGTTAAATGTAGTATAAAAATATTATGAAGACAAACCTTGAATGTTTTAGATTAGATAGGACTCCATCTAGAATGTAGGGTATTGAATGAACTGCTGTCAGCTGACTACATGCTGACAAACCCATTAATATTTCTAGAAGGTTAGAGCTGGTTATATTCTGTAAATCACAAAGAAAAAATGAAATTAAGTTAAAATATCATCTTTCTTTGGTATCAAAAAAATACATACTTATATAGCACAGATGGTTATTATGAAAAAAATGTTTGACCAAAAAAGATTTTTTTTTTCAAATTCTAATACATGTATTATTATTTTGTAATACAAGTATAATTTTAAGTCAAAAGATTATGTAACTGCAAATCAAGGCTACTGAAGGTTTGACTATAAAATATCATAATTATGCTAAATCATAATCTATGCCATACCATTGGGCACATATGTGGTACGATGATTGAGATGGTCTTTTTTGTGGGTGTTAGAACACATTGTAATGGATTATATAAAATATTTTCAGTCAGTTTCCAAATAACTTTGTTATATTGCTCCACAAGATGAATGGTCAAGAAAACAAACCTTTTGGAATGTACACATAAGTAGCAAGGTGATTTCATCAGTTCGGTTCATTAGAAGACAACTGATCATAAAACCTGAAAAAAGAAGGAAACAAAAGTGATGCCATTAATTTTAGCTGGCAATTACTCATTGAAATATTGTCATGGATTAAAGTATATATTCTGTATCTAATTTTATCCCTTGCAACTAAAACTTCAAAATTTAGCTCTTTATTTCATACAACTTGGTCAGTTACATGACCATATCACCAAGTCCCATATCAAATATTTAGGGAAAAAAAAACGTTTCATTCCTACAATGATATTTAACAATTTTGATAAACATTTTTATACAAGGTCAAATTGGCATAAAATTACTCATACAGGAAAAAAGGAACTTTTTATATACATTGTAACCATTATAATATTCATTTTATATACCTTGTTTGTATTGTACAATTTACATACATGTAAGTAACACTACAGAAATCTTTCAAGAAGCATTTTACTTTAAACAGAAAAGTGATATTAAACCATTTCTGACATAAAGATTATCATTAATATAACTTTTGTACTTTTATTTTATGCTAACTACTTTCAATAAATCTCAGCTTAGGCCTATTAGTAGCATACAATTATAAAAAAAAATCTTCATATATGTAACAGAAGTGGTTCACCCCACCATGGTCATATTTAAATCGAGGTTGGCTGGGCCAAGATTTATTAAACTACTGAAGGGGCTTACTAGACAATGCTTAAGCTCTAGGCCTTATAATTTCAGAGAAAATAAATTAAGGCCTTTTCTTGTACATGCTTATTATGCTAACAGTTTTAGGCCCTTTAATTCCAGAAGATTTTTTTCTAAACAATTTTTCATCCCTAAAGACAACATAGCATGGATTCTACAGAATCTTACCTGTTTTACTGTCAATAGGATCCATACGTCCGGCAAGCTTTGCACCTTCAATGCAACCAAACTCCACATCATAACCTATCATCCTAGCATATACCAGCCTCCAGAGGTAGTCCCTCATCTGAGCCTGCAATGAATATGCAATAAATACACATTCTGTAATACAATGAAAAATTATACTTCATATTACTATCACAAATCATATAATTACTTAAAGCTAAAACAAATACCAGAATTACTGGGTTTAATGAGAAGGATAGAATCTAATTAATTCATTGCAGCACTCATGCAAAAAATAGAAGAAGAAGGGAAAAACAAAGGACATGAATAAAGACAAAAAAAACCAACAAAGTAATTAATAAAATACAAAGTAAAAGTACAGCCTTTTTTCAAGAAGAAATGTGAACATTTATTTCTTTGTAAATTACAACAATTTATGATGCATTACAGCCCATGTTCAGGTGACATTGCTTCTTCCAAGTTTCACTTACAAGCAGGTTCCTCTATATCTTAAGCCCAGGAGATGGGGCACCTGCTTAGAGCCATTATCCTTCTATAAGCTCCCAGGTTAATAATTCTAGCACATAAGAATTCTGCACAGAATGCATAAAACATGTACCTGAGATGCATCTCCTATACTTGACTTTATTGTCTGCAATTCCCTGTTGACAATCTGTTGCTCATCCTTTAAAAAATGAAAGAAAATACTGAACTTCACTGAACATGACAAATAAATATTAAACATAAAAATGTTTAAACCATCTATTGTTAGTACCATATCCATGAATCATGATTATTGCACTAGCTTTGTGCCGTGATACAATGCTGAGGTTTACATCGATACATGGTGTTACATCTTTTTATTGTCTAATTTAACTGTTTAAACAGAACTGTAACTTCTAAGAGTTGTAATTGCTTATTGTTTTAATTATTACATTGTAAAATATATAAAGCAAAAGGAATGATGTAAAAATACTCATTCTAAGATTTAAAGTTTGTTGGAATTAAGATCTAATATCGAATAAACAGAACTATGGTATCACGATACTGTATCATGAAACAAGAATATTATTTTGATAATATCATTATGCGAGGTCTCGCGTGGCCCCTAAATATCATGGCCGACTGTAGTCGGCGTAAATGATGTTTTACAGTTAAATAGGCAATTTTAATGACGGTATCAATATCTTAATACTTGAATTGGTAATTAGAACAATGTTAAAATAATTGTTTTATCGTAAAATGCACAAGAATTGATTGGGTCAAGTGAATTTTGCAAGTGAAAAATAAGGTTAAATCAACTTATGTTATTCTGGTTAGGTTTCGTAACGGGTCTAATCCAAAACTTTAATGCCGCATCAGATGAGAAACAAAAATTTTAAATAGGGGCTTATAAAGTTTTGGAAGCCAGAACTACAAATAAATAAAAGAACATAATGCACATGTCACATCTATGCCACCTTAGCTAAGTGATGCACATAGTCATTCGAACCAATTTAGTGGCCTCTTGAAATCACCAGGAATAAATGGTTGCTGCAATTCTGATGCCTTACCAGTTCAATCCTTACAAGCAACCTCTCAGCAACAGGAATCTGTTTAATTAGGCATAATCAAAACTCTGAAATTTAATATCCAATGTCTCTGAAATTACCCAATATCAGTTTTAAAGAAGCAAAGTGACCGTAATTGGTGTTATATAATGACTTACATATTTGTTTTTTGCTCTGTGAACTGACTGAACGAACAGCTCGAATCCCCGTGATATTCCCTCAATAGATTTTTCAGTGGGTGGGGAAGTCCCAACTAAGTTTCCGAAGAATTTCGGCAATACTGAAAAACTCTTATTTGACATGTTCTCAAATCAATATATATTTACAAAGTACAAACTGTTATGACATGATGATATCTTATTAATTCAAAGGAGATCTTATTTTCTATCTTCTTCAGACTCTATTTTTATTATTTTTTTGTTGGACTTTGCTAGCTTTGTTGACAATTTACACGGTGTATTATTTCAGCACGTTGTGATATTTTAAGTGATGGTGAAACACCACGAAATATTATCAAAAATTTGACATTGCCATACTGTACAGATTATCTAGAAATAGTTGAAATATATGTGATTTTATATTTAAAAAAAAAAAAGAAAGAAAAGAAAGAAAGAAAGTAAAAAAACTCTTCTTAAGACCACCCCTGAAAATCTTATTAAGACCAATTTTTAAAGCCACTCTTTCAACCGTTGTGATAAATTAGTCCAGCTAATTAGACTTGTAAAAGAGACGTCGGGGCGATGTCTTTTCAGTAAAGGAAAAAAAAATTTGTAAAAAAAGGATCAAAAAAGGGCCCCGCCGAATTAAAATTTGGGTAGTGATAAAATTTAAAAATTTTTCAAAATTTTTACAAAATTTCAAAAAAAATGGGTTTAAATTCCCCAACTTTAAAGGCCCGAACTCCACGAGGTCCAAAAACTGAAACATATAAAATTTTAATTTCTTTTAAGTTACATAGATAACTTGGGGGAAATTAAAACGAAGGGGTGGGAAAAATAGAAATATACTCCCAAAAAATTGGAAAAAACGTAATTTGTGGGAAATTTTTGCCCGAATTTTTGTGAATAACGTTGCAAGCCCTTTCCCAAATTTTGGGAAAATTTTTTTTCAATAAAAATAATCAAATTTAGTTCTGGAAAAAACATTGAGAAATGATTTAAATTTTTTATACAAGTTTGGGCTAAAAATAAAAATAAACCCAAACAAAAACTCGAAAAAATTTATCTCCAGTCCCGTCATTATTAAAAACCTAAGAAATCCAAAAGTTATATGATTCTACGTTTTTGGACCTCAGTGGAGTTCCTTTAAAGTTTGGGAACTTAACCATTTATTTGCTATAAAGATTTGCGTTTTCTAAAAATATGATAACGATAAACTCTCTTTACTTCTCTTTGATATAGAGACCACCCTGTTTGCATTCCAAATTGCCACATATATACGTACACGTACCATTTCGATATGTTGAGACTTTGTCATTAATCAGAGTTTTATATTAGGATCGAAATGCGATTATTAGCATTAATTACTTTTTCTTGAAAAATAAATTTGTCTCGAGCATTAATTGATTGCTTCTGAAAATATTATTCTTAGCACATTGTACAAATTAGCAGTGCAAATTTGTGTTCGAAAGTCATACGAATTTGATAAGTCGACTAAAAAAAACAGATTCTAGATGATTATGGATTTTCTGATATATTTGTAAATAGTAATGATTGTTTATCTGCAAAACATTTCCACGAATTTCGGATATAACAACTCAATTTGCTGTGTCCCTAGAAATTCGTTTTAAGCATATTTCACTATAATCCATCAGCCCAATTTTGTATTTTCAATATTTTCTTTAAGGACATTGAATTACCATAAAACCAAATGGTACATCAATGCATGAAATTCAAAATCGGCACTTAAATTATATGCATTGTAACACCTGTTCGAAAGTCAGAAATATATCTTAATAATACTATTTTGAGTTGCGTGTGTTTTTTGTTGTTGTTGTTGTTGTTTTCTTTTAGAACAAACGGCTTCATTTTGATAATTCCAGGACATTGTATAATCTTAATAAACAACCCCTTGCATGTGACTGAGAGGTTGCCTCTAAAAGTTGTTGCATTAGAAATGCAGCGACCGTTTAATCCTGCGTGATCGTAAAAGGCGACTAAATGGGCTTGAATATCTGGAGTCTATGCATCTCTTAGCTCCAGCAAGGTAGGTGGTTTTGACCCTTAGCTGGTAGTGCTTTATGATATGTGTATAAACATATGGTAAATGCGTTTATGTATTAAAAATCAATAAATATACAACAATTTTGCATTAATTGTTCATGTAATGTATATTTTTGTATGTATGCACATGTATATGTGTGTATGTATGTGTATATGTATATATAAGAGACCTATAAGTTAGTGGTTCAAAGATAAATTTTGATATGAAAATGTTCATTATGTAACTACTTAAGAAAACTTCGACTGGTATTTGCTTTATCAATAAAAATTGATCTTCTCCAAACTTTTATGATTGTTGATATTATGTATATATGTTTATGTTCTGTTCGTTATTGTGCATGTCCTTGTGGGCTTTAAAGCCTATTGAAATAAATAAGATGTCTACTCTCTACTTTAAGTTTGTAACACCCACGACATTAGCCAAAATCATCCTTCCCGTTCCGGCGCCAAATGTCCTAAATTGTGTTAGTGCACCGTAAAACCAAACAAGACAAAAAAGAATCTACAAAACACTTATTTATTTTTCCTCGGCTAGATTCTTGAATACCTGAAGACTATATAGTCAAAGTGAAACTTTGTACGAGGTAAGAGTTAAGTGCTACACGGAGTGTTTTATGACACTATTTATCTACATTTTGGTATTTTAAATGCCAATAAAACACTCCAATGTATCATTTATACTTTTATGTTGTATAACCTAAGATCACAGTTGTTTACAATACAGCAGATAACGGCACTGTTAAATGGTAAAATGTCCTGTCACATGTTTCTAAAACGCAATTGTGGATAATTTCAATATTGAATAAAGTTTTTAGTAGGAAAGTATAATGAATATTAAGTAGTGACAAATTAAATATACAATTTCGATCATTGTTTGTGATTTTTCGATGTCGGCGACGCATTTGTTTCAAATCGCTTTCACCTCTGAACTGGATACTTCTTCTTGCCTGCATGAAAGATTTCCTCCGGGACGTAAAATTGGAAGTTCAAACTGCGAGGAGAAAAATAATCTCAATAGATATGAATATCAAGAGGCAGGAATTGACCAACAGTGTATAATGACGGACCCAAATGATGCTAGTAAATGTAAGGATGGTTCTGTGAACTTAAAGTTACCAATGCTTTATTCGGACAAATCTTTCATGCAAAGGAAAGGCTCAACTTGCTCGTATGTCAATAATCATAAGACTTATCTTAAAATGAAAGGTTTTGATGTAAATCACTTGTATTCCTTGAGAAGGAATCAGATGAAGGTTGATACAAAAGCAAATGGTTTGAAACATTCTAATGTTGAACATGCAGACCTGACAAAACTGTCGAAAAGCGACATGACCATTATAGAAGCAGGGAAAAGTGCACTATCAACGGAAAAAGAGGCCAGTTCTAAGAAGGAAGCGGAGAGAGTCTGGCGACCAAATGATTCTAGAAAACAAAGCTATGGACATATGAAAGCTGATGAAACACAAATGTATAATCAAAGAAGAGTTGGTTATCTGTCAAGTAAGCGTTTAGGCAAGGTTATGACAAGGACGCATCTAAGATCCCTGCTTGCTGTAGATGAACCTGGCGTTCCAAGTACATATTATATGGATTTCATAGACCATGGTTGCAAATAATTAACGTGTTTTTTCCATGATGCAATGAAAAACAATTTATTCAGTTATCTGGTAATTTTATTAACTTGTTGTACAAAAATTGTTTTTTTTTAAATTTGTTTTTAACGGTCGGAATTAATTATCAGTTATCTATGTAAAAATTCTATATGCTAAATAAACAAATGTACGTTGTATCACCAAACACATTAATAAATTTGGAGTATATCAAGTATAAAATTAGAAATAAGAAGGTAATACCACAATCTATATTGTAGTAATTCTTTGAACACATTGTCTGCTTTATTTGAATGTACTTGTTGTAACCTATTTTAGAGATAAGCGATGTAATGATTTTAATCCCTAGAAAATATGCTTGTATCATTAAATTTTAACGACAATCTCAATACATAAAGGAAATGTAAAAATGATTTTAAGTACTATATAATCGATTATTTTAAAACATTAAGTAAGTTTTACTAGTTTTGATAGGGAAAAAACTAAAAGAAGAACTTCTTCTTTTATGAAATGGTAAAGGATTTTAGGTAAAATCAATGCGATCGACTAGCACCTTTGTACCAAAAGACACAAAATAAAATAAAAAAAACTTTTCGGATACTCTCAGTAGATTATCTTCAGTGTATATCGGTATAATATTATATGATAATTGATGTGTTCAATTGATATAACTTATATATTTTTGCATATTTATCAAGCAT
Organism: Ruditapes philippinarum; assembly: GCF_026571515.1. Lineage (NCBI taxonomy): Eukaryota > Metazoa > Mollusca > Bivalvia > Venerida > Veneridae > Ruditapes > Ruditapes philippinarum. The sequence continues at coordinate 317,242 of NW_026860247.1, forward strand.
ATATACAAGTGTAGATGAATACGTAAGTGTACCGAAACACGACATTTTCATTTAGAATTATTTCTTGCAGTGTTTTCAAGATCTAAACAAAAGTCCGAAATAACCTAGCTATGCAAGTAAAAGTAGTTTTATTTCGCCCGAGAATCTTTTTTAAAGATACTTCTTGTTTAAATACATATATTTAGTGGTTTAATAAATATTTGTTGGCCATATTAAAATTTTTGCACCTCATAAATTTTTTAAAACACGATTTTTAAAAATGCTTTTATATTTTTATTGGACAAATACATTTTTAGTAAAACAATTTATTTGACATTGGACAATTCAACGTTTGTCACTCCATAGACGGGAATAATTCAACGTTTGTCACTCCATAGATGGGAATAATTCAACGTTTGTCACTCCATAGACGGAACAAAGTAGAATAAATATGAGCGGTATCTTTCAGTATAAAACTGAATGTATAAAATAATCTTCTAAACCTAATTTATTGTTCGCTTCGTCATCTTGGCGTCTTTATAACGTGTAATTAATAAAATCAAACTATTGATATATTGAACAAGACTTCGATTTCAACAATTTATTTTCACCGTTATCTGTGACTGAAGTAGATAATTGAAATCATATATCACTTTCGCTTTATTCCCTACATATACTTCTTCAAGATCCGGAAACACTCAAAGTCATTGTTTATTTCTTGAAAAAAGGTTCACCATTACAAATATCTATCATACAATAGACAAATTTTCAATGATAGATATGTTGTCTGGTTGCAATAATTCAACGGGATAAAAAATGGTATACGTGGTTACACCGGAAAACTACGAGTGAATCACCGGGACGAATATCAATCTGTACTATGTTGCAGTTCGGATTGGAACATCCGGCCCGAGACTTAGGGTGCGGTAACGATGTTTGCCACATCATATGATATATTTTAACAAGCTTATTGACAGGAGCGATCCAAATTACAATGTTTAACTATTGCCGCCATAAAGTAATACTGACAATGCATCTACATATAACCATTTGTCACCCATTCATTTTCCGTTTTCTTTCATGTCAGTGTTTCAGATACTTCACATACGTGTTATTTCTTTTATTTATTTTAGAAACCGAGGGAACTGTTTTACAACTTAATTAAACTCTAGCTATACATATGTGTACCTACTTTAGAGAGGGAAACTATGATATGCAAATGAGGACACGTGGGGTCCTAACATAAACCTATGGTACGGTATCCCGTTACGACCATCGTCGCATACTTTTACATCGATACAACGATGCGATACTACGATGATGAAAATAGAAAGCACGATACCACGACGGTGAGAATTAGAGAGGATGAATATTTTTGTAAATATATAATATATCTCACTAAGACTAAGATTAAATTTAAAAATAAAACGTTTTCAAGAACGCAAAACGCGAGTGAAAATATAAACGTAAGATTTTATTACCCTTCCAGATTTTTTCCGCCTTTTTGATTGGATATTGATCACCCGAAAGAAATTGATATAACCGAGCCAGACGGGTAATATACACACTAATTTTCCCCGTTTGGTACCCAACGTTGTAAACAATATGCGCTGAGGTGATGCGCGTACGGTTCGATTTTACGCGGTGTAAATTCCGATTTAAAAGCACTTTTTAACTGTCAAATGATAAATATTTACCAAAGTAGAGTAATGGTATATATAACCATCAGTATCGAAAACAAATATGACCTTGTGAAAGCTTGATATTAATTACAAAAAAGTGCGTTCAACAGACTACTCCTTTTCTCTTGTTTACTTTCGTAAGGTACGGGAAAAATACGTCATGTATTTATGTGACGTCATGTTGTGACGAAGAGGTATCCTAAAGGGAATCTTATTTCGACGTTTCATTTGAAACAGCAATGATTTTTTAAAAAATCGTCTAAACTCGGCAGGGGAAGGGTAATAAAATTATTATTTTGGTTTTGGAGTGATATATGTGGATATATTACCTGCCAAGATAAAATATCACCCTCGCCTAACGGCTCGGGTGATATAAAATCTTAACAGGTAATATATCCACATATATCACTCCAAAACCAAAATAACATATAATATAACGGTATATCTTACAAAAAGTGTGATATGGCTTATATCTTGATGATATTTTTTCAATATCGCATTGAAGAGCATACGATAAATATTGATAAATAGATAAATATATATAATCAAATTGGGGACGGACATCATGCCGTTACATAACAAACGAATTTAATGTAACTCATTTTCACCAAGTTTAGAAGGAATCGCAGCATATTGAGAAACAATAAAAACAATTTGCTAGTATAAAAAGTCTTTTAACTTTTATTTCTTATTAAATTCATCCGAATACTTGTCCTGGAGTACTTGTACAAATACCATAGCCATGTCCAAGTAAAAGCAGCTCTGCTTGATGAACGGGGTCACCTCCTAATCCGGGAGTGAAATGGATCTCATCGCATGTTAGACCTGAAATAATAAGTCTTGTATAAAAAAAGGAATTATACGGGAACTGTCCATTATATCAATTGTGTGGATATCTAAATAAAAAAAAAAGTCAGCAATAATATAGTAGCCCATACGGAATACCATACATACATAGATCTATTTTGCGATCTATAAATTTTTTTACAATATCATTTTAAATCATTATAGTGTATTTTCGATTTTTGAGAATTAAGAAACAATGCCATCTGAGTCATTGATCTTTCTGTAAAATTATCGAAAACATGAAAGAAATTGCTTAGTTCTCAATAGTAGAGCTCGTTTTTTTTAACAAACATGCATTTGCTAACGTTATGCAATCCCCTACGCAGTGATATCCCCCTTATCAGTTGAGAGAATCTGCCAAGGGAGGTAATCAATGTGAGATGTGCGTCAGGGGAGATATCTAGAGCATCCTCTCGGTAAATTCTCGATTACGTACCTTGTTTACAACCACATGGATACAGCATCACTGTGTGGTTATGATTTGGGAGGTGACATCCTTGTGATTCGTTTTGAAACTGGTGACATTTGGCTCCATGTAGCCGGTCAGAGTAACAACATCCGCCTGGGCAATCCGAATCTTGCGTACAGGACTGTGCCTTAAATTATATGGTCAGAAAAATCATGATACAAGAACTACACTGGATGAACTTCAAAAGCAAACGTGATATAACTTTCTTTTTGACAAGATAACGATATACATTATATGACAATAGAAACGTTATTGTATCGTTAGGGTGAATGACGCAACGTGTTGCAGATGTATAAATCAAGCCCCCACAATGTAACAAAATATATACTTACTAGTACAAAGTATATAGAAAAAGTCACGATGAATATTGCACAAAATCTCATTTTAAAATTTGATATGTTGTCAATTTTGTCAACTCAATTCAACTGGTTTGATCAAGGCAAACGTAAAGATAAGACCACTATATTTCGACATTCGGACACATTTTAACTTGTGGTGTGTCAGATAATGAACTTTCACCGTAGGAGGCACAATTTCGGCACATCCGATGGGAATTACAACCTGCTTATCATTTCATTAGAGAGATAGCTACGTTGATGTAACGTAGACTGTTATGCACATGGACCTAATTTAATTAACGGTCACTGTCCTGACATAATATATATATATTGGCCTCCGTGACCGAGTGTGAATCCCATTTCTTTTACTCACTGATTAAGCAATGTATGGGCTAAGCTTTTCTTATTACTGTAGATAAAAAAGTTCCGTCAAAATTTGTGAATGCGTATTAAGGTGTGCAAACTAATAAGGGTTATTTGGAAGTAAACTTTCCACCAGTCAATAGGTACTTAATTTGTCGGCCTATATAGCTATTAATTGTAGCAAATTTGAAAATATTTCACGTTTTGAACTATATGAAATTCATTGCGAACTAGAACATTTTACCTTCGCTACATCTTATGAACTGTAAAAACAAAGCTTTATTTGTTCACTGGGAAATAATAATAATTTAATTTGGCTCAATTTTGCTGATTGTTCAAACTTATTTAAACAACTAGTTCGCTTCCATGAGCTCAACAATACTAGTACCATACGAGTTAATATTGTTGTGACCCCAGCAACCACCGGGCCACCGCTTCATGATAACTAGTTAGGACATTCACATATTTTGAATTCGTTCACCAACTTTTTATTTTATTACTAGTTTCCATCTGAATAGTATATTTGTTTGTTTGTTTGTTTAATTGGGCTATACTTCACACCGACACATTAATTATAGGTCATATGGCGACGTTCCAGGCCCTTCCGTGCATTATTTCAGGCACGAATGGGCACCTGAGTAGAAACACCGACGTTCCGTAAGCTAGCTGGATAGCTTCCTCACATGAAAGAATCCAAAGTCCCTGTCCGGATTCGAACCCACAGCGGTGGGGGACAAGTGCTGAATAGTATATACATGTCTTGCAACTTTAAGGCCTGATAGTTTTATTAAAATAAGATTGCATAAGTCCAACAATGTTACTTAAAAATATTCCCGAATAAACGTAAAATAAATATTTAAGAGCGTTTTACGGGGCTTAAACAACTGTACAGGGATCTATTCTTGGCTTGGTTACTGTAGCTGCGAAGTGCAATTTTTATTTCTACATTTGTCTCTTCTTTTATGGATGAAACACACGTAACATATATTTTCTGTGGACTTAAAATATGTTTATTTTACATTAACCAAGCGACTGTATTGCGATTATAAGTTGTTTTTTTTCAAATTTGAGCATAATATATCTTATAAATAAATATGCAACACATAAAAATGTATGATATCTTTATTAAAATCTTTTTGCATGTGGCAAAAATAAGCGATTGTGACTAATATCATGAAATAATACAAATGATCAGTGAATAACGATCTTTGAAACAAGAATATAACAATAATACATCTTAATAATCTATATGTCATTATAAAATGGGTACTGTTAATTTACTGACCCTGTGGTACAGTGACATGGTTAACATTTACTCTGAAACACCAACATAGTGATATACTGTGTTACACAATATTAATATCAGGTTTTTCTTGTTTATAAAATATATGCATTTTTTTAACTTTGCTGAATCTTTGCAATAAACTTATCCACTTTCTAAAATGTTAAAACCAACAATCCAACAATATTGGGTGTATATTGTATAGGCCGACTACTCTATATTGGCTGTTTTGGCCAGCTTTATCTTGGCTGTATTGGCCAGCACTATATTGGCTCTATAGGCCAGCTTTATATTGGCCAGCACTATATTGACTGTATTGGCCAGCTCTTTATTGGCCAGCACTATATTGGCTAGTTTTATATTGGCCAGCACTATATTGACTGTATAGGCCAGTTCTATATTGGCTGTATTGGCCAGTACTATATTGACAGTATTGGCCATCTCTATATTGGCCAGCACTATCTTGGCTGTATTGGCCAGCTCTTTATTGGCCAGCACTATCTTGGCTGTATTGGCCAGCTCTTTATTGGCCAGCACTATATTGGCTAGTTTTATATTGGCCAGCACTATATTGACTGTATAGGCCAGTTCTATATTGGCTGTATTGGCCAGTACTATATTGACTGTATTGGCCATCTCTATATTGGCCAGCACTAATATTGACTGTATTGGCCAGCTCTTTATTGGCCAGCACTATATTGACTGTATAGGCCAGTTCTATATTGGCTGTATTGGCCAGTACTATTTTGACTGTATTGGCCATCTCTATATTGGCCTGCACTGGCCAGTTTTATACTGGCCTGTTCTTATTGTAGCAAGCATTCAAGTTCTGTTAATAGTGTGCAACACTGTATATCACTACCAGCATAATCCTTTCTTAATATACATGGACATAAACTCTGTTTTGAACATGTTAATACATGTATACACTTATGATTGACACTAGATATACATAGAACATTTACAGCAACTCCCATTATACTAATTTAATACACATGTACATCATGTAATATATATGTCATATACACACTTTCGCAAAGCTCTTCTATCATCCACTCAACAGTTTGAAATAATTAGTAATACAACACAACATAAATTGTGGAGCCAGAAGGTTGATCATAAAAATTAAATACAGCCTTGTTTTAATAATCAAAAATAATATATAATAACATTTGAAATGGCCATTATTATTATAAAATACATAAATCTTTAAAGCTGCCTTCAGCTTTTATTTTTTGTTGGAAAAAACAATTCTGTGTGGATTCAAACCAAGTATTTCAGTATTTTTATCTTGGAAAAGTGCATTATATCACTGTAAGCCATCTTCAAAACAGCATCCCAAGAGCTAATTATAACATGTGACTTTTGTTTCTAACAAGAGCTGTCAGTAGGACAGCATGCTCGACTATTCTAAGTGCTTGATAGTAAAGAGCCTTGATAATGTTAAATTTTTTAAGTTCACAAAAGGGCTAATTTTTTTTATAAGTTCATGTTATAGGCCTTAGAGAGACTCTAATTATACAGTATTGGCTTGGCTATTCGGAATGTAATGTCACAAGGGTGTTTTATTTAGTGTAATAATACTAATTACCTATGAATACATAAATTTGACAGAAAAGGTACAAAGGCTTGTTATTAAGATGTTTTATCAAGTAAATCACTGCTTTATTATTATGAATGCATAAAATTGTCCCAAAAAAGGCACAAACCCTTCAGTAGTTATTGAGATAACAGCTTACAAGCAAAACTTTACCATGAATTTCTAAGTTGAAAAAGGGGAGAAAAATCAGCCTAAATGCAAGATAGAATTATGGATCTTTGTCAGTGACCTACAATTATGACCCTAAATGCATATGTGAAGTTTTAAATAAATATCTTTAATAGTTATTGAGATATGTAAAACTTGCATGTAAACATTAACCAAGAGACTAAGTAGAAAAGGGGATATGAATCAGCCTTAATGCAAGATAGAGTTATGGAACTTGGTCAGTGACATACAATTATGACCCTCCAATTATGACCCTAAGTGCATGTGTAAAGTTTCAAGTAAATATCTTTGAAGACTTTTAACCTTTAACCAAAATTTCTAAGTTTCAAAGGGGCAAATAATTCTGCAAATATTGCAGGCAGAGTTATGCAATTTTGCAAACTGATGTACATTGTTACTATAAAAAAGTATTTTAAATTTCAATTGAATATCTCAAGCAATAATTGAGATATTTGACTTTACAAAAAACTTTAACCAAAATTTCTAAGTTAAAAAGGGGCATAATTCTGTCAATATTGTAGGCAGAGTTATCCAACTTGTCAATCTGATGTACCTTGTTACTATAAATAAGTATTGTAAGTTTCAATTGAATATCTCAAGTAATAATTGAGATATTTGACTTTACAAAAAACTTTAACCAACGCAGACGCCGACGCGGACGCTGACGCCGACGCCGGGGCGACTACAATAGCTCTCATATTCTTCGAATAGTCGAGCTAAAAATAAAAACAAATCGTCCGCTTTTCTAATTCAAATATAGGAAGCTGACTCGTTCAATGTTTCTAATTGATGACAAATTTCATTTTCCGCTTATTTTGATTTGACAATTACATTTATATGAAACAATTTATCAAAAAATAACGTATTTAACCTTTAGAAAAGCTGTAGGCCACTTTAAGATAAGTATATAAATACATACTGACAGCTTTAATCACTATAATACAGACTAACAATGTCAATAAAAGTTTCTTGAGCCAAGACTTGTATAAGCTACAATGGCACAAGCATGTCAGTACCAAATGAGATCTCTAGCTGACCAAGCAAACTTTTAACATTTACAAGTCACAGATCAAGATACTTATACTTTTAAAATGACATTTTTCAACATAAACCTTCACATATTTTAACTGTTTTCTTCACCATAAAAAAAAGATATTTTTCAACAAAAACCTTAACATACATCTACCTTATTCTTCATCATAAAGTTTGTTTGTTTGTTTATTTCATTTTACGCCTTTTCCCAACAGTATTTCAGTCATATAGGCGGGTAGTTTCCTAACCATTGTTCATCATAAAGAAATGAGAATAATTTCTACAACATAACATTCATATGTAACACTAATTTTCATTCCTGTCAGCTCATATTTTCAATTTTTTTATACATGCAGCAGATTATAAGCATAATTATATACATATTGAACAAAACTAATTTCTAGGTACCTTTAATGACAAATTTAACAAAATTTATATCTAAGTACCTTTCATGACAAATTGAACAAAACTTATATCCAGGTACCTTTAATGACAAATTGAACAAAACTTATATCCGGGTACATGTACCTTAAATGATAGATATATCTATATCCTAATCATCTTCGTGCATTAAAACTAAAATAATGCACAGAATCTGAACTATTCTTAAATTAGACAATGATATGATATTCACACAAATAATTCTATTACAATGTACATCCTTTGGTAAAAATATCTCTTTCCTGACCACCTTTATTAGTACAACAATACAGTATTCAAATTTAGTACTTCATATCCAAATTAAATTCTCTATTCAAAATTCGGTAAAATAATCATGCCTTTACTTACAAGTAATGTTTTCTTTTTTTTTTTGGTTTTGTTTTACGTCTCCCAAATATAGTATAGGTCATATGGAGACTTTCCAGCTTTACTGGTGGCGGAAGACCTCAGGTGCCCTTTTGTGCATTATTTCAGGCACAAATAGGCAAATGAGTAAAACCACCGATATTATGTAAGCTCCAACTAGCTTCCAGAAATACAGATTAAACAATTGTCTTATTAAATCAATGTAACTATTATACTAATTATCCATTTTTCCATACAGCATGTATCATGAAAACTAAATAATGTTTTTGCTATAAAACTACATTGTAGTTATGAAAAATGTCTGATGGGTAATAGCACTTATTAAACTTCATAGACACAATATTGCCTACGTAAATCTTGATGAAGATTACAATTTGTATGTTTTGTTAGTAATATAGTAAATCAAATCAAAGAGGTGAATATTTACATAATATGGTCAAGTTATTCAATGATGATACATAGAGAATGGGAAATATAATGATGTAAAAATAGAAATGTGATTTTTTTTTAAAGTATCGGTACCCTAAAACTTTGGTATATTTAATTAAGCAAGAGATACAATGTACAATAATTACAATGTACTTGAACTACCAGATCATGTAAGTTCTCTATTATTCTCAATATAAATGTAAATTCATTAAAAATTACACAATCAAATTCATGGTTACTTGTATATATATATATATATATTATATATCTAATATTTATAAATATTCTCACAAATTTATTCGTAATGAGCAATTAAAGTCAAAGTCTTATCACATGTTTGAAAAATGTTACCTCGAATGCCTGTGTGTTTACCACTCAAGCTAATGCCCTTATAGCCAGTGCAAAAAAAAGGTTTATCTCCCTTATGTCATATGATTGAGTTAAACCATTTTGAACTTGGTCTGCAAAGTTATATTGTCCTACAGAAACATTTTCTGGTCAGTTAGCTATCATGCAGAAAAATCATTACAATAGTAATAATAAATACATGTAATTATGAAGAAAAACAAAACACAATTAAAACTTTATTAAAACTGTGACATGCTTTTCTAAAAATGTTCTAATTTATGCAATATCATTGTTTTCATTAAAAAAAACCCTCAAAGAATTCAGATGTAGATCTACTGTGATTTCAACATACTTTTATTAAAGTGACATTAGCCATACACAACATTTCTTTAATGTTCAGTTGACCCTTACATGTACTATAAATAACAATGACAAATTGTTATGCACCAGTCAATTCAACCGTAACCCAATCCCATCTCCAAAAACTGAAAAAAAGTTTTCTTAACTGCAAGGTCAATGCAATGGTTTTGTTGGTGCTTAAATATAGCAATGGATATGTCTGTCACACTGCCCAGCAGGATCTGGCTTATACCAACAGAAAATCAACAAGTTTAAGTCCCCACTTTTCACTGGGCGTGTATTAAGTTAAGTCCCCACTTTTCCCTGGGTGTGTGTTATGTGAAGTCCCCACTTTTCCCTTGGTGTGTGTTATGTTAAGTCCCCACTTTTCCCTCGGTGTGTGTTATGTTAAGTCCCCACTTTTCCCTTGGTGTGTGTTATGTTAAGTCCAGACTGTTCCCTTGGTGTGTGTTATGTTAAGTCCCCACTTTTCCCTGTGTGTGCATTGTGTAAAGTCCCCACTTTTCCTTCTGTGTGTGTTATATGTGTGGTGTGTGAGTTGGTGGGTAGATGAGTTTGGAGATTACAACTAACTGGTGCATAACCGAAAACACGCAAAAATAAACATTCATTCTAGACTAGAATTTTGAAATTTCAGCATGGCATCTATAAATAAGTCACCTCTATAACATTTCAAATACAGCTTTCAGTATTACAAAAAAATTATTATCACATAATAATTAGTAAAGCTACTATTCATATATTAAAACAATTTTAATCAGAAAACTAACAGTTTTACCTGTCTTTAAAGTTAAAAACATGGAGAAAAAAAACAACTGAAGATTCTTAACATTTTTGAATAACGTAACAATTGCAAGTTCTTAGAAACAATTTAATACATATGAATGGAAAACATTTCTTATAATATGAAGAAGCTTTGAAAACTTGCAAGTCATCAATACCTGAGCAGAATAACTGACCACTCAGTTAACATCATTGGTCCCTATAGGTCAATAATTTCATGATTCATCTACATAAAAAATATTTGATAGTTAATTTCATATCAAATTGTACCTTCAAATGTCATATGGCAACTTTCCAGCTAAATACTGGTAAAGGAAGACTTCAGACCTTTCAAGCATAAGTGGGTACCAGAATACAAGCAACTAACTGTAAGGAAGCTGGCTATGCCTCACCACATGCAAGAATCAAACGTTTTTAGTGAGATTTAATCCCACAGTAGTGAGGGTTAAGTAAGTATTTGGTTAGTGACTTAAATCTTTAACCAATCAATTTCAAAGGCTTCTGGTAACATAATTACCTTGTATACTCAAAGCTATTCATTAAATAAAATACCTTTATTTTCAAAATGCACGATCCAAGATCAATTTTAAAGCTTGCTGATTTTTTTCCCATTTTACTAACAACATTAAATATTGCTAACACTTTAGAAAGAATCTCATTTATCATTATCAATACTGATCTCTCTATGATTTCTTTTTGTACAAAAATATGAAAAAGACTGTCCTACATGTAAGTAAACAATAAAATATAATTAACCATTCATTACAATTTGCACCATATGATGAATTATATCTACATACCATACTGATATTTGATGACAACTTTACATCAAAATTTTCAATCACTACTAACCAAATTCTCATTGGCTGATTAAATGAATTAAATTTTCAAATTGACCAATGAATGGATGACTCATTTAAAAACCTAGTCTTTCAGCTTAGGTCGAAAATAAATTCCTGCACTGACATCAGGTAACTTTATGATATTTTCCCACAACCAAAATGATAAATGAATAATGAATTTATGATAACATATGATTAGATAACAAAATGAACTTACAAAATAATACAGTTGAAGATTGGGACAAAATATTTGTGTTGATAAAAAATAAATTATCAACAAATTTACTTATCAATACAAGGATGATAATTATTTTTTGAAACAAGAGCATCACATGCAGTCTAATGCTCGTCTGTTTAAAAACTGTTTTTTGACTAAAATTCTGAGTTAAAAAGGGTCATAACTCCAAAAATATAGCTTTCAGAATTATGCCCCTTGTCTTACAACTGCCTCTTGTCATGATAAGCAAGTATTCCAAGTATTATATTGATGACATTTTCTTTGAAACAGATGAGACAACAAATGATATGGTGGTCATAAAATAAGGCTTCATTTTACCATTAACTTGAATGTTTATTTAAGATCACTAAGTAACAATACTGACAATTTATGCCCCTCTGCCACCACCAACAAATTACCAATTCTTGAAAATGTAGGAGTAAGTATTTAAAAATTAACTTACAGCCTGAAATGTCTTAAACATTCTAAAATGACACATTACCATCACAAAAAACATTTAAGCAAAAATCAGAAGTATACCACCAAATACACTGCTGTTAGTTCTTATCTGTTGTTTCATTATTGTTCTGGACAGCATGCACCCTCATCCATTAAATACACAACAATTTAGGCTTGTTCTGGCCATGATGAGATTAGTTGAATGAGGTCACTAGAATGTTAATGAGGTCACTCAAATAGTAATGAGGTGAATCCTCTGGTAATGAAGCTACTTATGTGGACAAAGGTCTCATTCATTTTATTACAAATATCTATAAGTGTTACATATATGTCAACAAAATTTGACAAACATTGCATCAGTAGGGAATCGATCGCAGTATCAAAATGGAATAAACATCGCACAAGTAGGGAAATGATCGCTGTTATCAAAATGGAATAACTTCCTGTCCTGAAGAAATCAGGTGACCTAAATTTCCTGTCAATGGTAAGAAAGTAACATTCATGCACATGAAACACAAGATTTATAACACTTTAAATAACTTTTATATACTTATATACTTCTAACTTTAAATGCATCAAATATAAAGTCAACTTTATTTATCTTTACCAACTTTAATTAAAATTTTAAAAAAATTTGCTCAAGGCATCAAATGTAAAATATTTCAATTCATAAAACTTTTTGTATTTCAAAATGAAATATCAAATCAATACAAAATAACTTTTTAACTTAAATTTCACGAAATTCATAAATAAACTTATTTCATGTCACGTAAAATAATGCAAAAAAAAATTCCTTACTTTAAACATAGCCTTACTGCAATCTAAACTTTATATACAAGAGCCCCATATGTTTCCAAGTTAAAAAGGGGCATAACTCCAAAAATATTCCTTTTATAATTATGTCCCATGTCTTACAACTGCACCTTGTCATGATAAGCAAGTATTACGAGTTTCATGTTGATAATTTTTAACATATTTAAACAATGGGCTAAATTAAAGTTTTTGAACAAAGACAACAATGATAACAGACCAGTGATCATAATATCTCGACATTTTCTTCGAAACAGACAAGCTAATAAATAAACTGTTTCACATCCCATATAACATTACTAATAATCATTTTAGATATGACACAATAAAAACTACAGCAAACATTGTACAGAAAATCCATATCAGTACTGTTAGCAATGATTATGAAACAGCCATATTGAAAGTAGGAATAAGAAAACCAATTCTAATTCATTATTCTAAATTCTCCTAATCTACATATCTGGTACATATAAAAATATCTCTTGAAAACATTGAATTCAATTCTTTTAGAAATCAAAACACACATGAAGCTTTGAATCGTCATGTTATATAAATGTACTTAATTTTGATCCCTTCATGGCAGAGAAGCAACAGGTTTGTTGTTGCCTCTCATCTGATTGGTTGCTTCAATACCCCTATTTTTAAAGTGACCAATGAAAATAATAAATTTTATATAGCCAAATCAATTATTCAGAAAAATATTCAAATTAATTCTACATGATTAAGAAACAGTCCTTTGTCAATATAATGATAATCAATTATTTAATTTAAAGCTTAACACCTCAAAATGAGTAAAAAGGAATCTTAAAGAAATCTTATAAAAAAGTATATTTATAATTTGAGCCGTGTCACGACAAAACCAACATAATGGGTTTGCGACCAGCATGGATCCAGACCAGCCTGCACATCCACGCAGTCTGATCAGGATCCATGCTGTTCGCTTTCAGTTTTTCGACTTGTAAAAGCGTTGATAAGCGCAGACTGGTCTGGATCCATGCTGGACGCAAACCCATTATGTTGGTTTTGTCATGACGCGGCTCATTTAAGAAATATACAGGTACATGTGTTCACAATCCAGGTGAATATAATAAATATGACAAACATTGTTTTTGAACCAACATTTTAAAGTTATATCTCGTTACTAACTCGGTAAAAGCAATTTCTGCATATTGAAGAAGTTGAAAATTTGGTAACTTCCGAAGGATATTTAATGTTATAACCTAATTTAAATCATGTTATTAAACATTATTCATTCAATTTTTTTGAAATCATGTACATGTTTATTAGAACAATCTTTTCTAATTTGAAAATATCCGTTCCTAATTCAAAACATAATACATGTACATAGAGTGAAAAATAAAAATCAATTGCTACCATGATTACTGATTATCAACAACAAGGTGCCTTGAAACCAGTGACTACCAATTTCATGAATTTGACAGAATTTGATCTGTTGGACCCTCGAGTCAAAAATAATACAATCCCATTTCAATGATTTTACCAATCTCATAAATCCTCTTTCATAACAATCTTTGATAAAAAATTACTTAAAACCTAAATACATAGTTCATCAATTTTTTGGCTTATTCTGCTGCCCACCCCTTACCACTTTTTCATCAGGGTTCATTTCTTGATTCTGTACCCTTTGACCTCCTTTTATATATTGTTCATTTTCTTTTTTGTTCACATTATCTTTAGTGTCATCATTTTTAGCATTAACTTTCTCTTCTGGTTTCTCTATTTTTGACTTCTGAGTGGTGCTGGTGGGTTTTGTGGTTGTAGTTGGCTTTTGAGTGGTACTGGGCTTCTGGGTAGTTGTAGGCTTTTGAGTAGTTGTAGGCTTTTGTGTGGTTGTTGTTGTAGGCTTTTGAGTAGTGGTAGTAGGTTTTTCAGTGGTGGTTGTTGTAGTTGTTGGTTTTTGGGTTGTTGTGGTAGTGGGTTTTTGAGTAGTAGTTGTTGTGGTAGTTGGTTTCTGAGTGGTAGTGGTGGTAGTTGGTGGTGGTAGTTGGGTTTTTCAGTAGTTGTGGTGGTTGGCTTTGGAGTAGTTGTTGTTGTAGTGGTAGGCTTTTGAGTAGTGGTTGTTGTGGTAGTGGGTTTTTGAGTGGTGGTAGTTGTAGTGGTAGGCTTTGGAGTAGTGGTTGTTGTAGTGGTAGGCTTTTGAGTAGTGGTTGTTGTGGTAGTGGGTTTCTGAGTGGTGGTAGTTGTAGGTTTGGGAGTAGTAGTAGTTGTGGTAGTGGGCTTCTGAGTGGTTGTGGTTGTTGTGGTAGGCTTAGGAGTAGTGGTGGTTGTAGTGGTAGGCTTTTGAGTGGTGGTAGTTGTTGGTTTGGGAGTAGTGGTTGTTGTAGTAGTAGGTTTTTGAGTGGTGGTAGTTGTAGGTTTAGGAGTAGTAGTTGTTGTGGTAGTGGGCTTCTGAGTGGTAGTGGTTGTTGTGGTAGGCTTAGGAGTAGTGGTTGTTGTGGGTTTTGGGGTAGTGGTAGTTGTTGTGGTAGGTTTTTGAGTGGTAGTAGTTGTGGTAGGTTTTTGAGTTGTTGTTGGTTTTTGAGTGGTGGTTGTTGTGGTTGTGGGTTTGGAGGTGGTAGTGGTAGTAGGTCTTTGAGTTGTGGTTGTTGTTGGTTTAGCTGAAGGTACCTTTTTCTTTGATGCTGCTGCTTCCTTTTTAGCAAGCTCCTCATCCTCACCAGTAAAAGATCTATACTTTGCAAGGACAAATTCTTGAACATCATTCCATTTCTGTTTCACATTGTTAACATAGACTGGTCCATTTGTTTGTACCCAAACAATACCATTATCAGCATAAAGCTTTACCTTCCTTCCAACGTCAGCAGCAACATCTTGCCCCTTTTCAATGTAAGGTACAATGTTCGTTTTGGTCCATGGTACAACAGCAGTCTCAAACTGTATCACTTCACAGAAGTTATGTTTCGGGTCATTCTGACAGAAGCCAAGGATACCGGTTATAGCTGCCAGGAGAACACCGAGAGTAAGGAAGATCCAGAACAGGACTTTCAAACAGCATTGACTGCCACCTCCTCCGCCATCTTCTGTAAATGTATCAATACAATATGAGCCGTGTCACGACAAAATCAACATAGTGGGTTTGCGACCAGCATGGATCCAGACCAGCCTGCGCCTCTGTGCAGTCTGATCAGGATCCATACTGTTTGCTATCAGATTCTCTACTTTTAATAGGGTTTGTAAGCGAACAGCATGGATCTTTATCAGACTGCGCGGATGATCAGGCTGGTCTGGAAATGCACTATGTTGACTATGTCATGGCACGGCTACATTACTTTTTCCTTGCAACAATATATGCTTTTCCAAGTGGGAAATAAAGATAAAGTAGCCATTAAGAAAATATAAAAAATACAGATGATATCATACACATATATAAACCTGATTTTTCATAAGAAATCATATGCTACAAAAATGTTGAGAGCCATTTCTGAGAATTTTTTTAAAAATTCACAAAATTTTCAAAATTAAATTGTAACTTTCAACATTCCTTTTTATTACTAGGAAATGACTTTAAAAAATATAGGTCAGTAATTTTGTCTTATGTCTAATTATTAATTCATCTGCTTTTGTGTGTGTGGTTTTTTTTTACGGTTCTTATGATACATTAAGTTTCATACAGTTCTTTTTTACTTTTCACAAACACTGAAAATGTATCCAATTTTTACAGCATTTATATGTCTTATATATGCCCAGAGTAAATATTTAAGAAACCACCTTAGTGAGATATATTTCATATCAATTTTAAACAATCATTCTCTTTTTGTGTTGCCATATCTTTACATCAGCTATGAACAAAATATTATAATTTACCTTTCTTTGCTGCCTTTTGTTTTGTTTTGCTTGTTGATGGTTTTGGTTCATCTAAAAAAACAGAATCAAATTTACAATTTTAGAACAGCTGTGGACGTGGCTGGTCACTTTTACTGTGACTAATCATAAAATCTTTTCTACAGCCATTGGCACTTTACATTTGCTCTGGCATGTATAGAAGTTTTAAGGTCTATGTGAAAGTAAAGGCAAACAGTACTGGCAAACTGCTTGACAGTCTGCCCAGGAATGATATGGTGGCAGAACTGTGCTCTGATGAATTCAAGGTGGCTAACTGCCATGATCTGGAGGGTAAAGTACTAACACCCCCACCACTTTGTGCAAGAAAAAACCCCAAGAGTAATAAAATATAAAGTTAGATATTGACTAAGCAAATGACCTTTGCAAAATCCATTACATTGCATGAATACCATAAAAGATGATAAGAATTCAACAATTTTTTTCTCAAGATATTAAATTTTATCTTTAAGACCTAGTAACCAGGTAAAATCCCAAGCAATGTATAATGGGCCATCCTGCTACTATTTTTACCCATCTACTTTATAAAACGACCCTGCTTATGACCCAGACCCCTAAAAGGCTAAATCTGTCCCATTATCATCATTTCATTAAAACTGGCAATGTAAACGCAAATACAAGTTAGTTAATACAAATTTATTTCAGTTCGATTGTGTTGGAAGCTATAAACTTATTGAAACACTCTCGAATCCATTCCTGGAACCAACCAGTACTATCGTAAGCTATAAATGTAAAGTTTCATGTTCAAGGAAATAACAGCTTGCCCCTGACAGGGTTTGAACCCACGCGGTCAGCAATCCTTAGATTACTAGTCCAACGCGTTACCCACTTGGCCATGCCGCCACCTACATAAAGATAGATTGTAACTCACTCTGTTGTTCTTGTCTTTCAGGTGTAGTTTGTTTCTTGGCTTTCTGGGCTTGACGCTTCTCTTGTTTCTTTCTTTTCTTATCTTCGGATATTCTTTGTTTCTCTGCCTCTAATTTAGCTTCTTCTGCTTGCCTTTTTTCTATTATACATTATATATCATATGAAACAATAATTTTATAAGAACTTAGTACTTACATGCAACAGGAAATTGTCACAAAACCAGTTTACTGCCAATATTACATATGTTAAAAACAATATAATCTAGATGAAATCTTTCGAGAAATATAGAAATTATGCTGGGAAAAAAAATGTTTACACTCTGTTGTCTGCCAACAAAACCAATAACCAAACATGGCGTACTCTACATCTATCATTAAAACTTAATACACTTCTGACTGGGTAAAAATTACAATTGTTCATTTCTAAAACTTAATTATCCTCCATATGTACTCACTTTTCTCTTCTTCACGCTGTGCCTGTATTTTCTTCTGTATTGCATTATGAATCAACTTGTTATGTGCAACAACCTGTAAAAGCAATTATAAAATTTTGCATTTTAAACAACAATAAAATAAACAATGAATTATAATAATGTTTTATCATCAAACAGTAGACACTGAAGAATATATCCATTTTTCAGTATATGAGAATATACAGCTCATCACCTTAGCGCAGTAACAGGTTAACTCCTGATATAATTTAATTGGAGTTAATCCGTTACTGCACCAAGGTGACAAAATACATTTTTCAGTTAATAAATAAATGTATACATTATGTAATAGAAAGAGCATCGAAACACGAGGCTATCTGATTTGTACGAAAGGGCATAGTTTTGATGTTCTTTCTCTTTTGTATCATAGTCAAACATAAAAACACGTTCCCTGTTGTCACAATATGAAACCCCGGGAAAAAGTAACCAATGAACGAGCATCTGAATATGATTTTTCTGTCAATTTCCCTTTCTCTTCTGTCACAATAAGTAAACCTCAACAAAAATGAGCCAATCAATTGGCATGCTTTGTGGTGAGTGTAACTAATACCTGCACTCCAGTTAACGCACTGTGCATTTATAATATGTATACCATTTAACTCTGACATATTTTCAACAGAAAGGTCCTCAAACTATGATACAACAAAGACTTACCCTTCAGTTTATAAATATTTAAAGACTTATTTTTCAGTTTATAAGTAAATTTTTTTCCCCCTATTTGTATGATAAACAAGCAATTATCATAGTATTGCAAGCAATCCATAAGTCCCCTACCGGTTAGAACCTTATCAACATTCTAAAGGGCCATTAGTCATTCACTAATGTTTCAATTTTTCTATATTTTAAGTGAATTTGTTGGAAAAGTTCTTTAAAAGTGATCACAGGAAACAGTTTTTATGAACAGACAGACAGACAGACTGAAGGACAGTCCACACTCTAAAGTTAATATTTGAAACATCCCTGTTACCAAAATATAACATTTTTAAAAGCAAAATTCTTAAAAAGGAGATAACTCTTGAATTAAAGATGCAATTTCATAAAAAACTAGAAATGTGTCCATAGGACACGGGTGCCCCCACCGCGACACTGTTCTGTCAATCTTTTTACTAAGTCAAGGGAAATAACTCTACAAATACTGGATAAATCCACAAGCCAAACCCCAGGTGCAAATCTAAAATATGCTGAGCAACCTGCCTATAAGGTTTATTGACTATGTCAAATCCTTTTCGAGAAACTTGCGACACAAGTTGAAAATTGCAAAAATTTTCTACGTGAAGGGCAATAACTCTAAAAATACTAAATAAATCCAGACGAAAATACCTGGTGCACAACTGCACATGCTGATCAATATTCCTGTAAAGTTACATGACTCTACGTCAAATACTTTTTGAGTTATGTGCGACACATGTTGAAAATTGCAAAATTTTACTAAGTCAAGGGCAATAACTCTGAAAATACTAAAAATATCCAGACGAAAATACCCAGGTGCACAACTACACATGCTGATCAACATTCCTGTAAAGTTTCATGACTCTAGGTCAATTACTTTTTGAGTTACATGCGACACAAGTTAAAAATTGCAAAATTTTACTAAGTCAAGGGCAATAACTCTGAAAATACTAAAAATATGCACATGAAAATACCCAGGTGCACAACTACACATGCTGATCAACATTCCTGTAAAGTTTCATGACTCTAGGTCAAATACTTTTTGAGTTACATGCGACACAAGTTGAAAATTGCAAAATTTTACTAAATCAAGGGCAATAACTCTGAAAATACTAAAAATATCCAGACCAAAATACCCAGGTGCACAACTACACATGCTGATCAACATTCCTGTAAAGTTTCATGACTCTAGGTCAAATACTTTTTGAGTTACATGCGACACAAGTTGAAAATTGCAAAATTTTACTAAGTCAAGGGCAATAACTCTGAAAATACTAAAAATATCCAGACCAAAATACCCAGGTGCACAACTACACATGCTGATCAACATTCCTGTAAAGTTTCATGACTCTAGGTCAAATACTTTTGGAGTTACAAGCGACACAAGTTGAAAATTGCCAAATTTTACTAAGTCAAGGGCAATAACTCTGAAAATACTAAAAATATCCAGACCAAAATACCCAGGTGCACAACTACACATGCTGATCAACATTCCTGTAAAGTTTCATGACTCTAGGTCAAATACTTTTTGAGTTACGTGCGACACAAAAGTGAACGGACGGACAGACGGAAGGACGGACGGAAGGACGGACGGAAGGACAAGGGCAGACCTGGGGTAATCACTAATCGTAATCATCGATTTTTTAATTGATTACATGATTACACTGTAATCATCATGTAATTGATTACCTTGCTCAAAATTGATTACAGTAATTGTAATTAATCAATTACAGCTAAAATTCAGTCTGTAATTATGATTACAATTTGATTGATGTTGATTACTTTCAGATTTTATATGAAACTATTGAAATTCAAATGATTTATTTCACATGTTACAGTTTAACTTATACTCCTTTATAATGATATTTAATCACAAATTGTGGAGTGTAAATTGATTGATTTTGATACACAATAGCAACATTTTTATTGAATAGAAAGAATGTTCTCTATTGATATCCATATTTGAAGTAAATAATAGAAATTGTCATAATAAACAATGATTGTCCATAAAGGTAGTAAAATATCAAGTGAGATGTTTTAAGACATCACTCACAATGAAGAAAAAAGTTATAATCCATACAGTTAATCAAATTCTAACTGAAAGATAGACATCATTGTTTGGCTGGTATTCTTACCAAAATGTCAAATCATTGGATTTATGATGTCTTTGAATTTCCTAAAGAGACATCTGGAAATGTGACAGCACAGTGCAAATTGTGTCCTAGGAAGATAAATGGAAACACTAAGTCACATCCAAAATTTCATTACCCACATAAAGGTATGTTAAATTTAGTTTAACATATTTTGGTTTAACCATTTTTAAAAAGTTTCAAACAATGAAGATAACTTCTTTACTTTGTATATTCTAGAGTTTATGTCAGATGCATATTACCATATTTTAATTATATGCAACAGTTATTTTGTAAGGTGAGAGACAATGTGTCTAAATTATAATGGATACTGTTGTACCATTGAAGTGTTTGTAAAAAATCAATAATTTCTTTGTAAAGCCTATTGTCTCTTTAAATTCCCATACAAAAATTTATTGTTTTCACACCTGTTTTAACACCTGTATACAACATACTGTACAATTGACACTTTTCAAAATTTCTGTTGCAGAGAGCTCATTATGAAACCTATACCAAGAAGACTGATGACCATTCCTGCATCATAGGCCCCTGTAGAGTGTTTGTTTGATGTTGCGGGTCAAATTTTCCGTCCTGATAGATGCAGTCTGACTGACAAGACGGTTTCATGAACTTATGATGCTAAAGTGCAATACTAAAATATGATAAAGTGATGTGACAGTAACTAAAAGTGTGTTAAAATGATGTCACTGTTGATGAGCTGGAAATCCTTTGTGTATATAATGTATATATTAAATAGCATTAAGAAACTTTTGTTTATAGTTATACATTGAATGTAATCAATTATCAATCAATTACTTTCTTAAAGTAATTGTAATTTAATTGATTACAGAGGCAAGTCTGAGTAATCAATTGTAATCAATTACAATAAAATCTGAAAGTAATTGTAATTAAATCAATTACTGATCAATGTAATCATCCCCAGGTCTGGACAAGGGTAAATCTAAATGCCCGCCACTAACGTGGGGGCACAAAAAATCAGCTCTTTTTGGCTAATCACAAATTATGTTATATCTGCCATGTTTTAAGACTATTTTTTGCCAAGGCAACCAATATTTTTTCAAAATAGGGAGAACAGATAAGACATGCATAATCTCAAGACTGCCATCTATCCATATGTCAAGTTTCATAAAAATATTTCCAGTACTTTTTGAGTTATCACTGGATTCAATGTATGTGTAAAATTTGCCATATTTTCAGTCTATGTGTTGCCATAGCAACCAGAATTTTCAACATAGGAAGAAAAGAAAAAGAAGTGCATAATCTCCAGACTGCCATCTACCCATATTACAAGTTTCATAAAAATATTTCTATTACTTTTTGCGTTTACACAGGATCCAGTTTATGTGTAAAATTTGCCAATTTTCAGTCTATTTGTTGCCATGGCAACTAGAAATTTCAACATAGGAAGAAAAGAAAAAGACGAGCATAATCTCCAGACTGCCATCTACCCACATTTCAAGTTTCATAAAAATATTTCCAGTACTTTTTGCGTTATCACTGGATCCAGTTTATGTGTAAAATTTGCCATATTTTAAGCCTATTTGTTGCCATAGCAACCAGAATTTTCAACATAGGAAGAAAAGAAAAAGACGTGCATAATCTCCATACTGCCATCTATCCATATTATAAGTTTCATAAAAATATTTTCAGTACTTTTCAAGTTATCGCGGGATCCAG
This sequence comes from Ruditapes philippinarum, assembly GCF_026571515.1. NCBI lineage: Eukaryota > Metazoa > Mollusca > Bivalvia > Venerida > Veneridae > Ruditapes > Ruditapes philippinarum. Next base: position 339,773 of record NW_026860247.1, read on the forward strand.
TTTTGTGGACGGACGGACTGACAGACAGACAGACGGACAGACAGACAGACGGACGGAGGGTAAACCTAAAGTCCCCTCCGGTTAACTGGTAGGGGACTAATAAAGTCTTTTTATGTTTAGAAGAACATGTATATAAAGACTTACATCAGTAGCACATTTCTTGCACTGTTTCTCGTCTAAGCAGTCTCCAGCAATTTTCTTCAGTCCCGGTTCCAGCGGGTTATCTTTCAGATCAAGCCATCTGAGTTTGGTCAGCTGGTACATGCTTACAGGTAAACCTGTGAGTTTATTACCAAGGAGATCTAGATGCTGAAGCCGAATCAAGTTTCCGAAATCATCGGGGAGTTTTGTTAGAAGATTCTTGCTAAGATCTATCTTCACGAGATGTGTCAGTGTACAGAATGTATCCTGAAAAATAATGTGAAATGTGCCTATCTCTTCAAAAAACAACAACATAAAAAACCCAACTACAACAAACAATAAAATCGAAATATTTCATACAGTGAATAGGTCACACAACCCCTCTGAGTATCTGCTTAATTGGTAATCAAATAAGGTGAATTAGAAAAATATATGTCTTGGTATAATAATAAAGCAAATTAATGAATCTTGAATAAATTATTGATGACATTTTGGGTAAAAATAAGAATTTTCAGTGATTGTGAATGGGTCCCTTAACTGAAAGTATCTACAGTCTTGGTAAACTTTACATCACTTTGAAAAAATGATAGTTTCAATGACTGTCGCACAGGATAAATCCAAAAACAATATCATGTCAATAGACAAAGCTGTCTTTAAACACAGTGCACAGAATCAATTTGTGCATAAATCTAATTCTTAACCTGCATAGGTGCAGGCTGACCTGGCTCTATACTGGTAGCAATGACTGACCACATTTGGTTACAGCAGCTCCATAGCTAATGATGAGTATTTACAACTAATATTTTCAACTGATATTTAACTGCTATATCAATTATTTAAAAACTGAAGACTATGTAACATATGTTTTAATAACAAAGCCACTTACAGGTAAATCAGCTAGGAGGTTACATGACAGATCTAAATGTGTTGCTTTCTGCAGCTCTGCCTGAAATAGACAATTATCATCAAAACACATTAAAACTTAAAAGGGGTTGATAATATATAAAAAGGCAGATATATTTATTATATTAGAATTCTGATATATTTATATACTGTTACTTGCTGTTACCAGAAATAAACTTTTTTATGCCTAATGAATGAAAAAGTAATAACAGTCGATTATGTAAAACAAGACGGTGGAAATCAACCAACTTTAGGGTTGGATACCGATAACCGGTACTTAGACCGTACCGAAAACCGTTTCATAATTTACCGGTATATACCGTTTCAAAAAGTACCGGTATTTTTAACGGTATTTTCAAAATTAAAAGCAACGAATATTTACAAAAAAAACAAAGGAAAATGAATAAAATTAACGATTATTTACGTCAATAATATCACAAAAAGAATGCAAAAAGGCCGTGGTCAGAAACGTCCATAGTGCAAGTCAAGGGAGATCACTACCGAGTGCACGTGGTAGCAGCGATATTCGTATTTACAACAAGAACTGTCGGAGGACAGTAACGCTCGACTATTCGAAAATTTGTCACAAGGGTGTTTCATTGAGTATAATAATGCTTACCTATATGAATACATAAAATTGTCCGAAAAGGTACAAACTCTTCAAGTTTCAATACATTCCCTTCAGTAGTTATGGAGAGACAAGCTTACATGCAAAAACTTTACCAAGAATTCATGAGTCGAAAAAGGGGCATAATTATGCAAAAAAAGCAAATCAGAGTTATGGGACTTGTGCCAATCATCTTAGATAATCACAGAGAACAAGTGTGTGAAGTTTCAATCAATTCCCTTCAGTAGTTATGGAGATACCAGCTTACATACAAAAACTTAACCAAGAATTTCTAAGTCGAAAAAGGGGCATAATTATGAAAAAAAGTAAATCAGAGTTATGGGACTTGTGCCAATCAGCTTAGATAATCACAGAGACCAAGTGTGTGAAGTTTCAATCCATTCCCTTCAGTAGTTATGGAGATACCAGCTTACATGCAAAAACTTAACCAAGAATTTCTAAGTCGAAAAAGGGGCATAATTATGTAAAAAAGCAAATCAGAGTTATGGGACTTGTGGCAATTATCTTAAATAATCACAGAGAACAAGTGTGTGAAGTTTCAATCCATTCCCTTCAGTAGTTATGGAGATACCAGCTTACACGCAAAAACTTAACCAAGAATTTCTAAGTCGAAAAAGGGGCATAATTATGTAAAAAAGCAAATCAGAGTTATGGGACTTGTGCCAATCATCTTAGATAATTACAGAGAACAAGTGTGTGAAGTTTCAATCAATTCCCTTCAGTAGTTATGGAGATAACAGCTTACATACAAAAACTTAACCAAGAATTTCTAAGTCGAAAAAGGGGCATAATTATAAAAAAAAGCAAATCAGAGTTATGGGACTTGTGCCAATCATCTTAGATAATCACAGAGAACAAGTGTGTGAAGTTTCAATCCATTCCCTTCAGTAGTTATGGAGATACCAGCTTACATACAAAAACTTAACCAAGAATTTCTAAGTCGAAAAAGGGGCATAATTATAAAAAAAAGCAAATCAGAGTTATGGGACTTGTGCCAATCATCTTAGATAATCACAGAGAACAAGTGTGTAAAGTTTCAATCCATTCCCTTCAGTAGTTATGGAGATACCAGCTTACATACAAAAACTTAACCAAGAATTTCTAAGTCGAAAAAGGGGCATAATTATGAAAAAAAGCAAATCAGAGTTATGGGACTTGTGCCAATCATCTTAGATAATCACAGAGAACAAGTGTGTGAAGTTTCAATCCATTCCCTTCAGTAGTTATGGAGATACCAGCTTACATACAAAAACTTAACCAAGAATTTCTAAGTCGAAAAAGGGGCATAATTATAAAAAAAAGCAAATCAGAGTTATGGGACTTGTGCCAATCATCTTAGATAATCACAGAGAACAAGTTTTTTTAAAGTTTCAATCCATTCCCTTCAGTAGTTATGGAGATACCAGCTTACATACAAAAACTTAACCAAGAATTTCTAAGTCGAAAAAGGGGCATAATTATGAAAAAAAGCAAATCAGAGTTATGGGACTTGTGCCAATCATCTTAGATAATCACAGAGAACAAGTGTGTGAAGTTTCAATCCATTCCCTTCAGTAGTTATGGAGATACCAGCTTACATACAAAAACTTAACCACAGGGACGCCGACGCCGACGCCGACAAATGGGTGACTGCATTAGCTCGATTATTCTGCGAATAGTCGAGCTAAAAACCATTATAATAACATGCTGCATAAATTCAAATACTTGATACAGCATTTGTTGATCACTTTTTGATGTATTATTCGATTTTTATTCCCAAAAAATATTGTTACTTGCTATTAAACATTTCTGCAATATTCATTAAAATATTCGAATTTTATACATGTCGTTGCTCATGTCAACAATATTATGGTGGGGTCTCGATCAAAGCGGTCTCCGGTCTGGGCACATTTCACTCCTAAAGAAGGAGGTGGTGTTTGCATTTATTGCCAAACGTTTTGCCTTGGGAAAGGTGAAAAAACCAGTAATTTAATAAAATACCTGAGACTTAAACACAATTTACAACTGAAACAATGTTCTCTATTTGACTCGTTGAAGCCGGAGACTGCTCAAGGAATATAGAATATAGTAAGCAATTTCACAAAGAAGCTTGAATTTAATTTTTATTTCATTATAAAACAAATCAAAATAAAATACCTATAGCAATAATGAATACATAATGAATACGGCTGCTGAAACATACACTTTCAAGTATCGAGTATCGGTATCGATAATATACCGTATCGTTTCATGAGTATCGGTATCGTATCGTATCGTTTCGTTCTTAATGATATCCAACCCTAACCAACTTCAAGGGTGGATCCAGCATGCCCACTCAATTTTAAATGTAGGGGTACATGTACCCCCTGTCATTGAATATTGGGGGTACATTTCAAAATCTGGGGGTACACATAAGTTTAAACATGTTTTTGTTTGTAAGAACATTTTAGTCAACATGATATTAATGAACAGCTGTTTCACTTAGTATTACTACCAAGTAACACTGACACAAACTCATCACTTAAGGTAGCAATATAACAGCCATTACAATCACTGGTATTTTGTTTAGTCCATACGATTATTACCCATAACCAAAATTTTGTATATCCGAGATTATGTACATTTATTTTAAAATCTCAATTATTTACATTTTCATTTCATATGACCTGCATAAAGTTCACAATTGAAGGTAGTTGTTAAAAAATCAAGTGATTAACTTTTTGCTGATCATTGGAGAACTCAAAATACTTTTTGGCAGTTGTAAATATCCAAAACTTTTCCGTTTCGTTCTTATTTTCTTAAGACAGTACATGTGACGTCAAAACATGACTAAAATATTTACGAATCAGACTGAGATGACTTTGAAAGCAGACATGCAATTGTGGCCGGGTTTAGACTGTTCCTATCCATAGGTAGATGGCAACGACATTTAGTTAGGCTATCCCAAACATTCATTCTGACTATTTTACTTTGCGTGCATGTACCCCCTGCTTACAATTTTTATGCCTGCATCTAGAATTGTGTGCGTGAATTATGCACTGTAGTGCATGAATGGGCATGCTGGGGTCTAGAGGAGAAAATGATCTGTTTTGGAGTCTCTGTATCAAACATTTAAGTCTGATTTTACTGAAAAAAAACTGTTATAAAAGTGAATCACGAATTACAGTCAACCCGGCCCCAAGTCAACCTGGCCCCAAGTCAGCCTGGTCCCTAATTGGTCAACCCGGCCCCAAACCAATTTTATTTCTGGTCAACCCGGCCCCATTTTTTTTATTATTTATTTTGCTTTAAAATGTAAACACTTATCAAGAAATAAGATAAAAATTAACAACAAAAAAAAAGTTCAATGATGATATCTTTTATTATTATTTTATATATTCATTGTAGTGCTTAGACATATTTAGGGATATACTGTAAAAAGATCAAACTTCTGATAGTACTTTAACAGTTGATGAATAGTGTTTTTATTCAAAATAGCACGTTTAAAGATAAAGATGTTAAATTTGGGAAACTAAACTTTTTTTTGACATATCATGGAAAAGAAACCTTAATGTGTTAATTTAATTAACAACAATAATGATATGATCATTTATATTAGATTAAACGCAAAACACTATCAATTTTCCAAACACTTAGTAATATTCCAATACCTTTTTACACAGTAAATATTCTTTGAAAATAAGTTAATAAAAAACGAAACAAATATTAATTATAATGATGAACGTATTCAATAAAAACATTCAAATGAATTGAAAAAATATTGGTGGAAACTATATTTATACAAACCTTTTAACTCGAAATTCTATGCATTTCTTCCTAATAATTGCATTAACACTCACGAAATCATCTTTAATTTACATCGAATAAAGACATGAAAGATACTACCAACTTATTAAAAGGATTTGTTTTCACAGCTATACCTTTTTTGTTAATTGATTGCTTTAAACTGTTTGATTATCGCATCTGAATTAAATAATGTTGATGTACATATAATTGTTGATGTTATATAATAATTCATCATCAATATTGCGCATTAAAGACTTAATCGGCGCAATTAAATTTACCGACAAATATATATTTTGGGGCCGGAATGACCAATTTTGGGGCCGCACTGACCAATTTTGGGGCCGGGTTGACCAAATAAAAAAACCGTGGGGCCGGATTGACCAATTTTGGGGGGTTGACTTTGGGCCGGGATGACTTGGGGCCGGGTTGACTTGTACAGGTGAATCACACATGAATCCATCACAGACAAGTAATTATAAGAAACAATCAATGTATAATTGAAATAATGATATCTGTCATTCACCATAGATATATATTGTCAAATATTCTTTGCACTGAGTAACTGATACTGATAGTTCTAAATTCTATTACAAATCAAAATCATTCAATTACAGTAACTTGTCTATAGATGACATGTGTTTATGTTACGGAGAAATTACTGCTGTGTGTAATAAATATGTCAGTTTGATGTTTTTCGAACTTTAACAACCAGATGCTGAAAATTAGCAAAATGAAAGTAGAAAATTTGTACCCCACCCACGTCTTACACAGTGAACGACAATAATAATTACCAATTCTTTCACAGGAACTGTAGTTAAATTATTCAGACTCAGATCCAATTCATTTCCGTCAAGCTTTTCCTTTAAATTTTCTTTCGGCATGATGAACTGATAAAGAAAACTCGAATTATAAAATCACCGAATTTTATTTTTGGACGTTTTTGCTAAACGTATCACTTCCGCCTGTAACGGACTGAATGGGTGGCCTTTAATATCGATATTTTTTTCGTGTATTTCAACCAAATTTATTAAATCTGTTTTAAATTATTTTCTTGTTATTAAATTTAAACGTAAAAGTTCATATAAAGTCCATTTATTCCTGATTTTTTTTTTATTGAAAAAAAAAATATATTCGCTTCATTTAAAACGAAAGTAAAGATCCGGTTGCCCCATGTTTTGAAGGACAATCGTGAAAAACTGAATTCAATGGTATTATATGTTTTATTTGTAATCCTGCTTAAAACTTTTAACTGCACGTTATTTTTATTAAATGATTTTTACTACTTTCAAGACTGATATTTATCATATCATACATAAAAAGGGAAATTATACGATTAAATAGTCCACGGGGAATAACTCTGTTTTCATTGCATGTTGTCATGTTTCTTGAATCTTATGCAATGAAATGATTATTTTCTGAATTTGTATAACATTTCATCATCAAGTTGGTTAGCGTAAAATCATAGATATTTGAAATCATGTCAACTTTTTTATGATTGGAAAAACTTGCCCCATAAAGTGAAAAATTACATATCTATTTTTATTAAATTAAAAATGAATCTTAAAATAATTATTTATTGTCTAAACCAGGTCTAGGATTTCATATTTTCAGACAGTCCAAATTTTACAGATTCTTTTTATTGGTAAATTTTAATTTAAAAAATAGTTGGAGGTGCATTAAAATTCAAAACCGCAGGTTAAAATGAACAAGGTTACATATTATATTATTAAATGTAACAGTATGGTTATATTCAGAACAATTTGATAACTGTCAATTTTCACTTTTTTAAAAAATTTCAAAATTATCATACAAAGCAGGGCTAGACATTAACGGTTGTCCGACTGCCCGGGACAACCAAAAGTTTTGTCAGAGCAAGTGAATTTCAAAAGAACTTGTCCGACAGGGCAAGTGAAAAAAATCATAAGTAAACATATTAAATTCCAATATTATGACCAATAATCCTTGCAAATTACAATTTCAATCTTAATTAGACTTAATTAGAATGAATCACATTTGTGGAGACGATAAATAACGAACCTCACAGCAGGGGCAATTGTACATGTACACAGACTATCCGGTTGTCTGATGAATATGTCAAAACTTGATTAGCATTATAAATTATGTCAACACCTCTTCTTATTAAAGGTGTTCAAACCTTGTTGAAGTTCAAATCACAACCTTGAACTTATAGTTTAATTTATCCGTCTAAACATTTGACGATTTCTGGCTGTTTATTTTTGCCGTTAAAATCTAAAATTTATCGTATATCCGTTTCTCCTGTAGATAATTGTGAAAATAATAACAATTCATCTACAAATGTGTTACAGAGTCATATCCACAAGGAAAAAAGATGTGAATTAAGAAAGTAAAAAGAATACAAAATCGGTAAATGAAATTGTCACATATTTTCACGACTTAAGACGTGGTAAACAAAAAACCTACAAAGTTTCTGTCCACAACTTTATAAAAATTCTTTTATGAAGAAAGTACTATATCTAAGTGATTTTTATATATCAAATGCACAAAACTTTTTTTTTGTCACAATAACCTTTTTTTTTTGACTTTTTTTTTCTTCAAAATACATGTAACTTAATTACTGAAAACATTTTAAAATGTTTAAAATTTGTTTAGCCCCTTTTAACCTTCCTTCTATTTCCAACCAATTTTAGTGAAAAAATGAGTATGATTTTGTCACAAAATGTCTTAATTTCTTAAAAGCAAGCTTTGGGTCAGGGCAAGTAATTTTCAAAAGTACTTGCCCGACAGGACAACCAAATAAAAAAGTTAATGTCAAGGCCTGCAAAGATGAAACTCGCCCATTACCTTTGTAAATATAAACAATCAATAAAACAACTTGTCTTGGGCCGGTATTCCATTCATACAGGAGCCCAACATGAACGTTTAGCGTGAGCGTGAAACTTGAACGTGAGGCGCGAGTTTCCAATCACACTATATATTTCCGTTCATTCGGTTAGCGTGAAAACAATTGTTTGTTCCATTTTTGTTGGAAAGAAAATACCGGTATGTCATTAGATGAGTGGAATTTAATAGTTGAATTTTGTAATTACAACAGAATTGTCATAAGCAATAATAAAGTTTAAGCATGCTTGCAAAAACTACACACACTTAAATTAACATTGTTTTGCAACTGAAATTAATTTATGTTAGGTGTACCTTTCAAGCCAGGAATGTTGAGAGTCAGCAATTGTCTGCAACACCCGGTCTTTGATGTCTGTGTCTCTGTACTCCTTTAGTATGTTTAGGGTCATACAGAATAGGGCATTTTCTAATTGCCTCACTTAATTTTTCTGTTGCATCTGGCATAGACAGAGGACCTTTCATGGTGGCTTCAGTTCACGTCTGTGAATGCCGTACGTGAACGTGAAAAATCACTACATGTAGGGATCGGTTTCATGCGCGCGTTACAATGTCACATGTCATAAATTCACGTTTCACTCTCACATCGGGCTCACGTCAATAAGGAATACATACAATAGCAAATCATTTGTTTGATTTTTCACGTTTGCACTTAACGTTCTCGCTACACATTCCCGTATAGATGGAATACCGGCCTTAAGCTGCCGATTTAAGTGTTAAACTAAAAACAGCAAATTTCACATTGAATATCTTTGAAAAATCTTTAAATTTCTAGACTATCTACACATGTATGGACAGTCAATAAATATCATGAAATTCTAGACCTCTAAATGGCAACAAGTGAAGGTAATATATATAAAATGCAGGATTTTTTTTTGGCTTATTTTATAGCCGATATTCGGTCATTTTCCCTTTTGAAAATAGTATATTATTTTCCCAATGCACAGGAAAAAATCCCAATTGCAAGTTACAAAATAAAAATATTGAAAATCAAATTCTAAAATCCTTGAAAATAAGGGCTTCTTCACTGTTATGGTGTTTAAATGTTTGAAGATGCCATCCTAGACAGTGATTCTTTGCATTCATTTAATCACTGAAAAAAATGAAGTCATGAATTTTTTCCCAAATTTTAAGAAAAAAGCTGAAATACCCAATTCTATGGGTATGGGTCATGTTACCAAAATCCTTGAAAAAAAACCCTGTCTAGAACTCTTCATGCATAATTTAATGATAATAGCCATAATTAGATTAGTAACACTCATGATTTTATTGTTGTCTTCAAAAGACAAGCAATGGCAACTCCTGCAATGCTATTGTTCTTATAGAACCACCTATTTTAATATTGATTTTGATATGATTTTGCATTACATTTTGTATATCAATATGTGTAGCACATAATTCTGTCATTCATGAATGCATTTTGAAATAAAATAACAAACTGAGAAGGTAAAAGAAGTGTTTATTAATACTGTTTGAACTTTCTGTAGTATTTTTACACTCTTTCTATAATAAACATGCCTTTGATGTTATTCTATGAGTAGGTCATTATTTGTTTATTTTGCCCAGCTTTGGGCACATTTGTCTATTACCAAGGTCAAGTCTTGATCCTAATCATATTGATCCTCCGGTAATATTTATACTGATATAAATCATAGCATTTTATTTTATATTTCAGGCTAAAGAATTATTTAAAGTTATAATTGCTGGAGGAAAGGTTGTAGGACAGGCATTTACGCGAGCATTAAAGCAAGAGTATGAGGCTAGTCAAAGAGCAGCACAGCGTGCAGGTGGAGGGAGTCAAGGAAGGAAAAGTGCCGCTACTGATACATTTACGGGCATGACTTTACAGGTATAAACTAGATTTTCAGCTCAAGTTTTTGGGCTAGAGGGTCTCTTTTGTAGCGTGTTTAGTAATATTATTTATCCAAAGAGAGATATCTCAAATTATATCTCAAGCATATTTTTAGTGTAAAATAAGCTTTTGTCAGATTTATTATTCCTTGCATAATATTTGAAAATTGCAATTTCAAAGCATCTTTACAGAGGTATTTCTCGATAGATTTTATTCTTTAAACTTGTAGAGCTAGAAACTACTTGTTTTGTAAGCATTCAGTTCCTTCAGTCTATTTAAAAGAATATCAATCTCGACATTATGACTAAAATAGTTGTTGCCAAACTACAAAACTTTGAAAAATTAGTGATTTGCTGTCAAATTGAATGTAGCAAATTTATTATTGCTTGTGATAAATTTTAAATATCTGTATTAAGTTTATAATTCTTGTTACATATTCGATCATAATTTTCAATATATTTTACAGGAAGCCAAAGAAATACTGAATGTTTCGGATATCACAGATGCTGAGGGGGTACAATCAAATTATGATCATTTATTTAAAGTGAATGACAAGGCAAAAGGGGGATCATTTTATTTACAGTCAAAGGTTAGTGAAATCTTATGTTGCAACATTTACTCAACAATTTTAGCATAATTAAATAATAATGATAGAAAATACTTTGTTAATGCAGTGTCTGTGTATTAACCAGTCACTTATACAAAGGGCTTTAAAAACTGCAAAGGAGATCATCATTATATAGGGGGTCATTTAATTTAACTTGACTATTCAAAGAATGCCCTGGCATTGTCATCACAATTAGGTTAAGTTTTTGGGTGCAAGTTGGTATCTGTGAAATTACTAAAGGGAATTTGTTGAAACTTAACACACAGGTCCATAACTTTAAAATTTATTTTGTGAGAGTTAAAGCCTTTTTTTTAACTTTAAAAAATCTACATTATCCAGGCTCTTGTTTTACTATGAAGCACTAAGAATAGTTAAGCACAATGTTCTACTGACAGGACTTGTTTGTTAGGAAGCAATTTAACAAATTTCTAAAAGGTTGCTTGTTTTACGGTTGGTGCTTACTTGGGAATTTTCTACAGTTTTGTTAATTTCAAAGTGGCCTAATATCAGTCCATGTTTAATACAAAAAATATCACAGGCTAAAATATTCACACTAAGTAAAATATTTATTCATGAATTGATTTTGCTTTTTTCAGGTTGTAAGAGCAAAAGAGAGGATAGACACAGAGGTCAAGACAAGGTCACAACAAAAGCCAACAGAACCAGAACAAAATACCTGACACCATTTTCCCTTAGTTTATTAACGGACATTAATAAATTCATAGACAACACATAGACCCATTCTACAGAGAAGCACCAATATTAAGAGAAATTAGCACATGTCATTGAATTGATGTGCTTACAAGGGATAAATGGTGTGATAGTAATTAAAATAACTGTTATATGAATTTTTGTGATTTTTTATATGTAAAAAAGATGTTTTTATTAAGTTGAATTATGTGTGCTGACTTTGTATGTGGAGATGCTCCTTAATAGAAGTAATAAGTTGGAAGCAAAACCATTAGTAGTGAATACTGTTAAATGTATACCCAATATGCATGCAGAGCTATAGTATTCAATGTTATGCAACATTAATATTCTGAGGTTTTCAAAATAAATGTTTGTATAATATTATGTGAGTGTGAGAAAAAAAAGTTAATTCATCTTAGGGATACTGAGTCTTGTTACTTGTGTGTTTGCTTTACTATGCTTTTATTTAAAATATTAATTTTTTTTTTCAAATTTCCCTTCCTTTGCACGACTAGGGAAATTTAGCTGTCGAGCTATCTCCAAGTCTGACTAAAGTCATGTCTCAAATAATGCTTTGCTTGGAAAATGTCAGAGGTTTGCCATCTTCCCTCGGCCTACCTGACACCGTAGACGGAGAGCTTGGTTTTACTTCTAGGGCATGTCAAAATGTTTAACTTTTGGGCTTTCGGTTGAAAAAAAAATGTCGAAGAAGATAAAACAACAAATGCCATTGGTCAATTTTTATGATAAAACAACAAATGCCATTGGTCATTTTTCATGATAAAACAACAAATGCCATTGGTCATTTTTCATGATTTGGGTTTGAGATAATACAACAAATACTATTGGTCATTTTTCATGATAAAACAACAAATGCCATTGGTCATTTTTCATGATAAAACAACAAATGCCATGTGTCATTTTTCATGATTTGGGTTCGAGATAAAACAACAAATACTATTGGTCAACTTATTTATCATCAAAGTAGTGGATGTTAATAAATTTGAATAAACTAGTTCAGAAATGGTACTGTACATTCAGCAACTGTAAAATAATATAAATGCTTGTAAGGATATGGAGTGGTTACGGTCACTGACCAACTTGTTTGCGCCTCACCACAGTTGGTTTAAATCCCACCATGGACTTTAGATTCATTCATGTGAGAAAGCTATCCAGCTAGATAACAAAAGGTTGATGGTTTAATTCTGGTTTTGTGTATGCCTTAAAAAAATGTATGAGAGGCACCAAAAATTTTCCTTCAGCAGTAAAACTGGAAAGTGGCTGTATGACCTTTTCAATGTTGGTGTGACTCTGTGGTTGTGTGGTTAAGGTTGCCGGCTTCAAATTGTTTGCCCCTGACAACAGTGGGTTTAACTCATTGTCGGGGGACTTTAATTTAATTCCTGTGAGGAAGCTATCCAGCCTGGTTATAACAGGTTGATGGTTCTACCTGAGTTTTGCTCATGCATGAAATAATACATGAAGGAACGACACATGAGGTTTTTCTCCGGTTGTAAAGCTGGAAAATCACCTTATGACCAGTCCCCTTTTCAATGTTGGTTGTGCATTAAAACCCCAAACAAAACAAACCAACAAGTATATAAATGGCATAAAGTCCAAACTTGGGGGAAAAAACTACCGATAAAAGTGAATTTTGTGAATAAGTTGAGAAGCATATAAAATTTAAAAAGAGTAAATCACAGACACTGATCATGTAATTTCTCCTTAGTTCTCTCCATTAAATAGTTAGTTTTACATTAATTCTTTGTTTCTACTAAGTACATAACTTTAGTTTTTGTAACTTGAATTTTATCTTATTTAGGAGTCCAAGATCAAGTTCTGGCACACAGTGTACAATTTTTGTAGGATTTAATATTTAAAGCTGATTTTCTATATTTACTGGAAAACTATGTTCATATTTCGTAAACAAAAAACAATAGAGTAAGTGAAATAATATTTGAATATACAAAAAAAGTCATGTAATTAAATACTTTTATCTTTCACATTTGTACATGTATATACATGTATTTAAATTGTTAAACAACATGTATGGTGATGTAAATAAAGATGAATAATTTAAGAGAAAAAAGCTTTGTTCTGATATTTCTTGGTAAAAAAGTCGCTGATTAATGTATGTTAGCTAGTTGTTTTCTTTATTGAGGAAAATTTCACATAGACTTGTACTACTCTAAATTTTTACACAATTGTGCATTACTTGCGAGTTATTAAACTGTACAGTGTATTCAAACTGCACAATTTCTTAAATGTTGCTTATTTCCCAAAAATTTAATTTCCAGGAAAGCAAAGGTGTCCTTGATACAACTTTAATACAGCAGTGTCTGTAATCTAGTGGTTAAGGTCATTGACTTCAAACCGCTTGCCCCACACCACCGTGTTTGAATCCCGACAAGGACTTTGGATTCTTTTATGTGAGGAAGCTATCCAGCTAGCTTACAGAACGACGCTGGTTCTGCTAAAGTTGTGCCTGAAATAATGCACTGATGGGCACCTGAGGTCTTCCTCCACCAGTAAAGCTGGAATGCCGCCATATGACCTATACTGTGTTGGTATGACAATGTAAAACCCAATCAAAACAAACAAACCAAATCTGACCCAAAATACATGTATTTAAAGTGAATAGGTCCATAAGGAAAGATCATAAATATCATAAATAATCATATTGATAGTATTTAGTATTATGCATAACTAAAAATCCTGTAAGAATGTAAGTGAGAGCACGGATTTGTAATGTAAATCCGTGGTGAGAGATACATGTTCAGGTAATTGGTAGTGGACCAAGCCCTACTCACAGGGATTTACCCCACAGGACCCTCTATTCTACCAACCTCCAAAAACACATATTTCTCATTCAAAATACATGACAATTCAAAATCAAACAATCAATACAAAATCAAACAATTCTATTAAAACAAGATATGTTTGTAAAACATGAATGCCCCCTATCAGCAGCCAATTAGTCGTGTGATAAGGTTATTATGCATGACTTCTGACCCAGTGATCAAACAATTAATAAGGGTTATCAAGTATCTACTGGTCATGACCCCTTGACCCAAAACTCAATAGGGGTCATCTGCTGGTCACGACCAATCATCATACAAAGTTTGAAGTTCCTAGGCCTAAGCATTTTAGTTAATTGATCGGAAACCGTTTTACCTACAAGGTCAATGTGACCTTGACCTTTGACCCCTTGACCCCAGTTTCAATAGGTCATCTGCTGGTCATGACCAATCACCATACCAAGTTTGAAGTTCCTAGGCCTAAGGGTTCTTTAGTTATTTATCGGAAACCGTTTTAACATACAAGGGCAATGTGACCTTGACATTTGACCCCAAAATCGATAGAGGTCATCTCCTGGTCATGACCAATCACAATGCCAAGTTTGAAGTTCCTAGGCCAAAGCCTTCTTTAGTTATTGATCAGAAACCATTTTTACTTACAATGTCAATGTGACCTTGACCTTTGACCCCTTGTTCTCAAAATCAATAGGGGTAATCTGCTGGTCATGACAAATCACCATACCAAATTTGAAGTTCCTAGGCCTAAGCGTTCTGAAGTTATTGATCAGAAACCGTTTTTACTTACAAGGTCAATGTGACCTTGACCTTTGACCCCTTGACCCAAAACTCAATAGGGGTCATCTGCTGGTCACGACCAATCATAATACAAAGTTTGAAGTTCCTAGGCCTAAGCATTTTTAGTTAATTGATCGGAAACTGTTTTTACCTACAAGGTCAATGTGACCTTGACCTTTGACCCCAAAATCAATAGGTCATCTGCTTGTCATAACCAATCACCGTACCAAGTTTGAAGTTCCTAGGCCTTAAAGTTCTTTAGTTATTGATCGGAAACCGTTTTAACATACAAGGTCAATGTGACCTTGACTTTTGACCCCAAAATCAATAGGGGTCATCTGCCGGTCATGACCAATCACCATGCCAAGTTTGAAGTTCCTAGGCCAAAGCTTTCTTTAGTTATTGATCAGAAACCATTTTTACTTACAATGTCAATGTGACCTTGACCTTTGACCCCTTGATCTCAAAATCAATAGGGGTAATCTGCTGGTCATGACAAATCACCATACCAAGTTTAAAGTTCCTAGGCCTAAGCGTTCTTAAGTTATTGATCAGAAACCGTTTTTACTTACAAGGTCAATGTGACCTTGACCTTTGACCCCTTGACCCAAAACTCAATAGGGGTCATCTGCTGGTCACGACCAATCATAATACAAAGTTTGAAGTTCCTAGGCCTAAGCGTTTTTACCTACAAGGTCAATGTGACCTTGACCTTTGACCCCTTGACCCAAAATCAATAGGTCATCTGCTGGTCATGACCAATCACCATACCAAGTTTGAAGTTCCTAGGCCTAAGGGTTCTTAAGTTATTGATTGGAAAGCATTTTTTCCTACAAGGTCAATGTGACCTTGACCTTTGACCCCTTAACCCCAATATCAATAGGGGTCATCTGCTGGTCATGACCAATCACCATACCAAGTTTGAAGTCCCTAGGCTTAAGGGTTCTTTCGTTATTGATCGGAAACCGTTTTTACCTACAAGGTCAATGTGACCTTGACCTTTGACCCCTTAACCCCAAAATCAATAGCGGTCATCTGCTGGTTATAACCTAGGCCTAAGGGTTCTTTTGTTATGATCAGAAACTGTTTTTACCCAAGAGGTCAATGTGACTTTGACCCCTTGACCCCAAAATCGATAGGGGTCATCTACTGATCATGACCAATCACCATACCAAGTTTGAAGTTCATAGGCCTTAAAGTTCTTTAGTTATTGATCGGAAACTGTTTTTGCTTTCAAGGTCAATGTGACCTTGACCTTTGACCCCAAAATCAATAGGGGTCATCTACTGATCATGACCAATCACCATACCAAGTTTGAAGTTCCTAGGCCTTAAGGTTCTTTAGTTATTGATCGGAAACCGTTTTTGCTTACAAGGTCAATGTGACCTTGACCTTTCACCCCTTGACTCCAAAATCGATAGGGGTCATCTACTGATCATGACCAATCACCATACCAAGTTTGAAGTTCCTAGGCCTAAGGGTTCTTTAGTTATCACTCGGAAACCATTTGGTCTACGGACCGACGGACCGACAAGTGCAAAGCAATATACCCCCTTTTCTTCGAAATGGGGGCATAAATATGTTACTGATACTTCAGAGTGTATCCCTGGGGGTAGAGCTAGGTCCTATGCCGATAACCAGGCTGGATCCAAGATGACATATTTAGATATACATGTAACAGATAACAAATTGTTATGGAACAAACTACCGGTATTGTTATCAATAGTATATCTTTTCATACTAAATCACTTGGAATTCTACATCAAACATTATTATTTAAAGAAATATTTTAATAGATTAACTGAATGATACATTTCTATTGCTTTTATCAATATTTTGAAATATTTATAGATATTGTGTCCATTTTAGACCAATTCACTGCAAGCCTCAATTATATTTACAGCGACATAATAAGAAAAAGAATAATCTGTCTTTGCAATATTTTATTTTGATTCAAAAGCAACTGTAGCAGCAATATATTTAACATTATATTCAACAAAAACCTGTAAGTACTTCGATGTCAATTTGCAGGAAAAATCTGAAAAGTACCCGATTTATATTGAAATGGTACCCTTGCTCACTCTTTTCTTTACTTTCATGTGAAGAATATAATAAACATGTATACATCTGAAATCAGAATACACTTACACACAAATGTAAATGTATATAAAGAATTTTTAAAATATATAAAATATTGTTCACAACCTGGTAAAAAAAATCTGAAAGAGAATTTATAATACAGCAAATTTCCTTTATTTAAAAAAAAAGAAAAATTGTATTACATCATTAATTGACAGTAGCCATGTGTAAAATTTATATAAAAGTCATGATTATCCAATGAGATATGATGTTGCAAATGTGAAGTACATGTATAAATACATGTATATTACAACAAATGATACATGTACATAGTTAATTTAATATTTATTATGTCAAAATGGCAGGTTCTGCAATTGAGGTCATTAAGAGATTTTCAAAATTGACAAATGCCTTAAAAATTAACAATAAACAAAATAATTATGACGTTTTCAAAAAAATTAGCCATCTAAGTCCACATTCTTAAAATATTGTACACAACCAAAATAGTCTTTTAGTTCATAAGAAAAGCATTTAAGCAGCTAATATTTTATTTCTAGAGACTATCGTTTAAAATAATGCTGGTGTTCTAGAGATGTCCAGTTAGTCAAGGCCAGGATAGGACCTTTCTGTCTCTCAGAAACTTTCCTTTAGGGCTTGAAGCATTCTCTGGTAGCAGTGACAGGTAGATTGGTGTATCTGCTCCTGTAAACAAAAATATAACATACTCTTATTTATAAATGTAACAATTATTAAGTCTGACTTGTATTATAAAAGGTATACTTATGTACCTAAATAAGTAAATGAACTTGCATCCTAACTGCGCAAAGCATGTCATGCTAGGGTAGAATTTTATGAAGGTTGGTTGGTTGATATTTACGTTGGAGGAAATTATAGTGATTTTCGTCAATTCACAAAATTCACTAATATTTTCACGTTGATAACTTAACCACTTATACAGTATATTGTCTGATGTATTAAGCGACTCTATGGCAACCCTACTGGGATCCTACATATTACCGGACAAATTATGAAGTTTTTTATCTCTAACTTTTATTTAAAATAATAAAAAAGAATGGAATTTTACCCAAATAATTTTTAGTTCTTAATGCACGTAAGCATTCCTTTATCAAACATGAAATTAAATATTTGACCATAGAAATGCGTCTTTAAAGTAGGGCATTATAAGAGGAAAAAATTGTGTAAACAAGTCAATTTACCGGACATGGAATTTAAAAAAAATTTGAAGTTGTGAATTGAAATTAATCTTTAAATAATGAGCAAGGATACTATGAATATTGAATGGTACGGTTAAGATATTTGAAAAACCCAGTATGTCACTAGAAAAAGACACAGCAGCCATGCCTGATATGAAGAGGCCAATATATATAAGGTGTAATTGAAATTAACACTCAAGTAAAGTAATTTATTTGATTCTTCATGATCCTTAAACGTATGGAACATTTTTATATTTCAATGGAATTCTATTCTTTGTCATACAGTTTCCTTTTGGTCATCATGTAGAATATTACAAAAGCCATAAAATCTATTTTATTTACATTTTATATAGAGTTTCCTCCAATGGCGAAACCTGTTTCTTTATATGTTTTTTTAATTTGCATTTCTTTGTAAAAGACAACAACGATATACTGTTTGGACTAAATTTTAAATTACTTTTTATCACTTAAATATGTTACGATTGTCTCCTAAGAGAAGAATTAAAAGTAAAACCTATCTAAAATAACCCATTAAGGGCCTCCATACCTGGTCATGAAATAACTAGTAAACAAAAGGGCATGTTATTGAAAAAAGACCTGAATCAACAATATTTACCTGCGAGTGCTTTTGTTGTCATTTACTTTGAAATAGAAGGTGTGTGTACAATTCAGACTGTATGATTTTTGAATCGAAGCAAAAAATAAAGCACTATTCAGCAGTAATAGCTTATGTCCGGTAAACTGATTGTCCGGTAATTTGTAGGATCCCAGTAAGGCATTTGCAGTGTGACTAGGTAGCTCTTATTATAACATTTTGTATGTGTTGCCAAGGTAACAATTATTATTTAAAAAAAGATCAACTTTATAGTTTTGTCAATCTGTGGTATTAAAATATTACCTTCATCAATAGTTCTTGTTCCTTTGTGACTGCTCATGTCTGTATCCACATAACCAGGACAACACTACAGTACATATAGAAATACATGTACATTGTATATCCAAATATGGTAAATAAGTATAAAACAACAACTAACGCAATAAGGACTATTTTTGCTTATCTTGACCACTTTTTAGTAATTTACATGAATAACAAGTGTAAATTATTTTCTTTGTTCAGTTCACAATATTTTACTTTTATATACAATTTTAAAATTTTCATGAAAATTAGCATGAATCTAAAGCATTCTGCTTCATGGAAGTGCTAATGGTACTAAATGTGCATGTAAAAAGAACATGTCCATATTATCGCTAATCTTATCTGAGTCAATATGAAAATCACAGAGAAAAATCTTTTTTGATTTAAATGGCAAACTTTTCCATTCATTTCAGTAAAACTTGAATAAATCTTCCAACAGAAATTAAACTATTTTCTTACAGCATTAACAATAATGTCAGGACGAGAATCGTTATCGAACTCTTTCTGCTGGGCAAAACTAAGCAGGGTAACACCAATCTTAGAACAGCCATATGCTGACTCACACCATCCTTTCTTCTGGAATGTACCGTCTTTAGCTGAACTAAAGATGTAAAAAATAACATTATATAATTAAAATAACTATAATGAATTATATAACAAACTTTTGTATTACTTATTAAAGGTATTCACAGTCTCAACGTTGCTCATCTTTTACTTTAAATCTGCTGGGACCATAAGTGATCAGCCTTTGCCACCAGTATAGTACCAGGCCAGTCTGCATGCTTATGCAGTCTTCCCAAGATCTATATTGCTGGTAATACAGTGTTTTGATAGTGAAATCCTTTAAACTTTGAAAAGACTATTCCAAATTCAAATCAGGGCTAATCAATTACTTATATGCTTGACGTGTCACGGGTAAGTCTCTTCACCAAAGAAAGGAAATCTGATATGATGCAATTTTATGGGGCTCCGTCTTTTTCATAATTTTTTCTCTTTTTTTTTTTTTTTTAAAGATGACAAAGTAAATCTAAAAGAGTAAAGTAAAAAGAGAAGGGGAAATGATCATTCCATTACAGCCTTAATTAAACACAAAGGTATGGGTAAATATTTGACAATGGAAAGAGTTATCAAAGAGGAATAGCTGTATGATAACCTGAACATTTTTAAGTTGTTAACACAGAATATGGCTTAGATGATGATTTAAACCAATAAAAAACTTTGCCAATGGCTTAAGCAAGAACTCAAGGTATTGGTAGATTTATTAATAAACCTAAAGGCTATGTTATTGAATCACTAGAACTTGGTTGGGATCTCCAACTTGCAGCCATCATAGTGCAGTATAACTCCTGTTCAACCAGAATATATCAATAGTTATAAAATTTTTTTTACAGGTTATATGGCCCTACATAAATGGATGTTTACATATACATGTCTAAAGGCAAGAGTTATATTGCAAACAATTGTTTACACAAGGCCATATAACATGTCAAGAAACTTTATAACAAATTAACAACACTTCAAACCAATACTTAATTGAAGAAAACTGAAATTATTTTATAAATTGAAAACAATCGTATATTTAGTTTATAAATGTTTGTAGTATGTAAACGTCACGGTTTTTCAATTAATAGCAACATTACAAATGTGCAGTACATGTATTATAAAACAAGACAGAAAAGTGTCATATTGCTATTTTTTCAAAATCATTCAACAAATTTTTTCAAAAACATCCAACAAATCATTCGTGAATTTCAATCATGTACTGAGATTTCATCGGGTTAAAATCATGTAACTGGCAACTTACTTGACAAACTCCGTCATCATTTGTTCCACCTTCGCTACATCCAGATCAGGAGTGAGAAACTTGGCATTCAGAGCAGAGCTACATTTTTTGGCTGCCATATTGCTGGCTCCACTTGATACATTTACCACCCTTAAAGTATAAAATTCAAATAACAATCTAGTCAAATTACACCTAAATTCAAGTACATGTACAGCATTGTTTTAAAAGGATACACAGGCAAATTTTTCATTTCTTCATTTTGAATTTTTCATTCATTACTCTGCAAATATCCTCAAAATGAATACACTAGGCAGTCACAGGAATAAAACTTTTCTCCTGCTATTTTCCTAACTTGACTCACGTGGGTCAGGCTAGAGCGTTTAAAGGTTTCACAATAGCTCACAGTGAACTCTCAACTTAGACTTTCTTCAATCATACAATATCCACAATATCTGTTACTGTAACTTCAAGGGTTTGTTCAAGTCACATTACTTGTTTTAAAACTACTTGAGATTAATCTTCCAAACTGGACAATACAGACAATTGATTTTGCCATCCCTGAGCTACAGTTATTGCAATCAGTATGAACTATCATTTCATGTCAGCCAGTACATTCTGTACAGTCTCTATACATAAAGATATTTGACTTTCAAAGGTTATAGACATTTCCCAACATTTTAATGATGATGGAATTAGCTCAACAATCTGAAGAGTAAATATAAGTTACATATTATACCTGAAAGGCCACAAATTATTCTATAAATTTGGAACTTTTTGTAGAACTATGAACTTTCTTGAACTTTTTTAACTTTAAACTAACCTGGCATGTGGTCTTAGAAGTGGGAAGAGTTTCTTGCAAACATTCAAAGTACCCCAGAAATTGGTTGCTACGGTGATCTCAGCTTGTACAGCAAATGGTTCAGTGGCTGCCATCTATCACATAAAAATTTAATATTTCATGCACCAACAACAAAAAGCCAGCTGGACTTCTTGAAATTATTAAATGATTCAATTTCTATAGTGATTATTGCTTTATATAAACGTGTTGCATTTAAAAAGGGTAATTAAGAGATAGATAACATGTTAGCTACATCACTGGTGAAATGTGCAGAAGTTTCTAAGCATTATAAGCATAAAATGTTTGACAATAAATTCTTTCATATTACTTTGGCTGTAAATAGCTAGAAAATGTTTTTTGTTTTGTTTTTTTTTTGACATTTTGTATAAAATGTTTTTGTTTTTTTTTTGTTTTTTTGACATTTTGTATGTTTTTTTGGTTTTTTTTTAGAAAATGTTAAAATTAAAACTTTCACTTCATAATTATCAAATAAAGCTCTCACCTTGAAGGCTATTCCAGCATTGTTGACAAGTATATCAAGACCAGAGTATGTTGTCTGTAGGAATGTTTTTAATCTGTCGATACTGGCAACATCATCAAGGTCTAGTTGGTGAAACAAAGGCTTCAACCCTTCACCATTTAATTGTTTAATGGCTTCCTGTCCCCTACTTTCACTTCTTCCTATAGACATGTACATATAAATAGATATACACACTGGAAATCAGCAAATGCAGGGTTTTTCCCACCTTAATCCAGGGTACAAACTTTAAAATTTACATGTAGATCTACTTGGTATAATTACATGTATTATACAGCAGTGATAAAAATTATTATACAGCAATTTCTTTTTATGCATATTTTACAGCCTGTTAAATGGGCGGTTTCCCCAAGCCAAGAGGCTGTTTCCCCTGGCCAAAAATGCTTCTTTTTCCCCTAATATGAAGTCATATTTTCCCATTAAACAGAAAAAAGTTTTGTTACTGCAGTAAAAAAAGTTAAATTGCCAAATAAACAGCTCTAAATATTAGTCAAGAAGCACTGACATTTGAAATGGAAAATTGGATTTACTGTGCTATATTTTCCCATTTAAAAAAACATGGGTTGTTTTGATAAATTATACTGGTAGATCTAGTAACAGCAATGCAGTCATAACTCTATATTGAACCATAATGTACTGTGAAGCTAAATTGGTAAAGGTTTGTTTGTACTTGTTCACTGGAATTAGATGAAAGAAAACCCAAATTTGCAGAGTTCTAGATAACTTCATTTATCCCCTTTAATCAACTCAGCAGATCATTCAATGACATAGAGCAAGGACATAATTTCATTCCACCCCTTTATTGTTTTAAATAATATGTAATAAATTGAAATAATCATTATGAAAATGTTAATACATCGTATGTTGCAATTAATAGTCATATTAACAACATTTATCTTTATATCTTACATTTGAAAAGGTTATAATTATGTAACTCATCCTTAATTAAAATATTATACAGGAATAGTGTCTTTTAAGTACTTTTATGTATGTTTAAAAGAAAGCAATTTTCTTCCATCAAGATTAAAAATCATTATGGTATACTGGTGCCTCATATTTCTGTGTTACCAATAATTCCAAGGTATTTGGCATCAACAGTCTCAAGTACCTCATAGCCAAAAGTTGTCAATTATCATACACTGAAGCAACATTAAGGTAAGTGACATTTTGTGATATCCTAGTGAAATGTAAGTATAACATGTGATATGACAATGCAGAAATTTTTCATCTTTAACATGGCTGCATGATAAATATATACTAAGAATATTAACATACCTGTCAGAATGACATCCCCGTCAAACTGTTTGCAAAGCCCTCTAACAATAGCATATCCTATCCCTTTGTTGGCGCCAGTGACCTACAGCATAGCAAATCATTTGGCTGAACAAACACAAACAAACTTAATGGTTGAAATTCTGTTTTTAACTTCAACACTGTGCAAGTACATGACTGTATGTAATGAAATATTTAACCAGAAAATATTTAAATAAATTATATGCGCTAAAGAATTTAGACTGAGTGGCAGTGTGGCCAGTCGTTAACATTTCAGACAATTTCAGGAGTCTTGCAGCATGGGTAAGAGCCCAGTCATGGCAAACAGCCGTGTTTACAAGGGCAAGAAACCTAATACGCTCATTGCCTAGTACTGATTGGTTCGGGGAATGGATTCCGAAGTGTTATAATAAGTTTCCAGCACATTATGAAACTAAATTAAGTTAGCATAAACTTGACTGAACTAAAGAATTTGGAAAATGGAACGCTCTCATTGTCCGGTAAAATATAAATTAAATTGGCAGAAACTACATAACTAAAGAATTTGGAAAATAGAAGGTGTTCATCAGGTAAAATATGAATTAAATTAGCATAAACTACTGAACTTAAGAATTTTGAAAACGGGTAAAATATAATTTCAATCACTTAAATGATGAATGAGGATCCTCTGGAAGAGTATTGTAACATTTTCAGTGTTCTAACTTTTGACATTTTGTGTTATTCAGAACTTTTTGTGAGAACAAATTTAGAACATAAGAAAGTTCATGACCCCATATCCCCCCCCCCCCCCCCCCCTTAAAAAAATGTAAAATTACGTTAAATTATAAAGGAAGCATTTATAACTTGCTGTGGGTTTTTTTCAGGGAGGTTATTTGAATAAATTTCAATTTAGAACAAATTCTCTTTAAAATAAGTAACTTGGACAGATCCATAATATTAACATAGTTCTTCCTCATATGTAAAACACTGTCATTCCAATATAATAAGCACGAATACAAATGCATTTTACTAAGATAAGTAGGAATGCACCTACTGAGTAAACTCCAGTAAAAATGCATATCAAGATAGAAGTGTTCGAATACTAGATAATCAAATTAATTTTGCCAACAGGTTATCTGCTTATCTATTATGAAATAAAAAGGTTTTACATGATGATTGTATCTTCATTAAATCTTGGAGAAAAACGCCTTCCGGAAAACATTGACAAGTATCAGTTATTTTTCAAAATGTCATCCTGAGTTAAGGGAAAGATCTTGCTACTTTGACTTTAGGTTAGGCAGAAATATCTAATAAACTATAACTAAAAATGACAGTGAAAATGTTCTGATAATGTGGCTTTAGAAAGAACTACATGTACTCTGATCAAGGAATGTTTCTGCCATGTAGCCTGTTCTTGTAGGTGGCACATCTACATCTACATCATACTGCTTTAAAATTGTTTACGATTACACTAAGCAGGTATACATTGTATACATTGAATTGAATTGAGAGACAGCTTTGAGATACAAGGGAATCCGGGAACCAGTTCCGAGCTCTTACTGAAAAGACCCCTTGATTCTTTTACATGCCCAGTGTATAGCACTGAAACATGCAAGGATTACCTGGATTTCTTACCAGTGCACCTCTAGGTAGGCGGGAAACACTAAAAGTGTCTCTGAAATATCCCAAGGTTGTTACCCAGGATCAAACCCGGACCCCAGGAGTGACAGCCAGTTTTCTAACTAACCATCATCACAGTCTAATACACACATAATTTAGATTGAAATGGATAACTCTCAAACTTTGAAGCTGGTAGTGCAAATAACACAATGTCATCAGTGCTCATTTTGTTGCGCGATAGCTCAGTTAGAACATGCTCATTTATTACAGGTTAAAGAACAAGTGTTGATGAACCGATGAAGCCCTATTTTTATGTGTTTTTAAACTTTTATGTATTTTTTTAAAACTCAATTAGGGCATTAAATATAGGGTCCCCTTGTCAAAATACCAGACCCTGAATGAACTTAGCTTAATTTACATTACATTGAAAACCTTATTTATCACATACCCATGCCGTTCTTTGCGACTCATAAATATGGCATTGCACGGCCAAGCATAAATTTTGATTACCTCATTTGCATTATATAAACATAGAGTTAAGACGCGCAAAATGTTACCGTTACACTATAGGCGCATTAATAATAAATTGTTCTTCTTCAGTTCAAACAGTCTTTATTTTTGGTATATGATAAATAGAATATTAAATTTGTATAAGTTCATTTCAAAATTTATTAAACTCATTGAATAAAATAATATTATGCTTGCCAGAGGCTCGCATATTATAATTTTATTCAACTTGTTCAATAAATTCAGTATTAAACTTACACTCATTCAATATCCTCTATAGCTATGTTACTTGAAAAGTGGCAAATGAGTTATATTTAAGAAACTATAAAAGTAGACAAAAATTAAAACTAAGACATTAAAAAACACACACAAGTTTGATGATGGCATTTGCAATGTCAATATTACAGAATCTGATAACGTCACTACAGTACTGATTTAAATAAGAGGTCTCAGATAACACGGCATGATAAATTATGAAAGTACATGATGTAGAGTTTAGTAACTAAAATGATAAATAAATCAAACACATAATTTAGAGTAAAATTTAGTTCAAAACATGATGGAAATTTACGGAATTTTAAAGAAATGACAAGTAACTTACGACTGCAACTCGTTTAGAAGCACTCATCGTGAATCAAAATGCACTGATCGTTTCTGATATATCTCACGCTAACTGTACTAATTGCTTGATTTCTAGGACAGTATGCATGTACATGTAACAAATTTTTGTTCTACTTTTTGACTGGGAATGTTTACATCGATAAATTATTAGCGAATGAATATAGTGAAATATTGTTGTCGTCATACTGATTGGATATAGAGTCTAAAATAAATTATTTTCTTTCATTTTAGTTTATCTTTTTCTTTCATCCAAAAGAGAAATAAACTTTATTTGTTGACAATTTTGAAATATTTTTTAAAGGAGTTTTGCTTCCATCAGATATTCAACAACTTTATTTTTTTCTTCAAGCAATTATGCTATAAAGTTCTGCAAAGGCATTAAATTGATATACTTTGTACATACATGTATACACTCATTTGATTCTTTAAGTGTGTACAAGGTATAGATCTGATTAACAATATACATGTACCTACATTTTCTTCCAAAACATAAAGTGACTGTCCGATTTGTGTTTAACATATATGCATGTACATGTATACAGATGATAAAGACATCTTATTCTTTTGAATGAATTAGATGCAGTATTTAATGTAAATCATTTTCCAAATCAACATATCAAAAATAAATTTTTATTGCTAATTAGCATATTAGTTTAGTCAATTTGTTCCATTAAATATAACTTAAAGGGACACCAATGAGGTTTCTTGACATGACGAGACAGGAAATAATTTCTAGAGATTAATTAATGTTCCATTTGATGTACATCTAGGCAATAACTTGTGCGCAAAATTTCAGATCATTTGCTCTCTCCATTGTTCCAGAACAATTATTCTAATTTGCCAAACTACCCAAAATTAAAAAAGCGTTGCAACGCTTAAGTGCTCAAGCTGATCAATGTAAGAAATTTCAAATTTTATACTTAAATTTAGGCTTTTGAACCTTAGTGGAGTTCCTTTAATGATTCCTCATGCAGTCATAAAAGTATTGTATAACACTATATATATGTCCTGTTTGCAATATAACCTATCTAAACAAATATAATCTATATCTAAACAAACTTTTTTAGTATATAGGATCACCTCAATAATTATAATAATTAATATGAACTACTTAGAAAAGTGTGTACACTCAGTATATATCTGTAACGTCCAAGTTCTGACACTTATTAATGACCATGTAAAATGTTTACTTGGTAATGAAATTACTTATGAAATCTTCGGAGGTTGTTATATATGTATAGTTACAATCCAAAATGCACATGCTTATGTGGCTGCTAATATCACAAAACGTGTCATAATCATGGGAAGAGACCGGCCATTAAAACACTGTGGCAATTTTCAGCATGTATACGTAATCAAAAAGAATCTTTTCAACATTCGCATTAATTTTGTTTTAAATATGTTTCTCATATATTTGTGTTAGCTTTGTATAAGAGAAACCCAAACAGTTAATTATATATACGTAGGTAATTGTTTCTATTATTAACTAGATTTATATACTTCTGTGACTCAAGTGTCAAGTGCCATGTCATGTTATTTTAATATTTTCTTGTCCTTCGGGATCATTGATTTCAACACTTTTAAGTGTTGAAAATTGAGTATCGCTTAAGCCGGTGCTAGAGGGCTTTAGGGATGTTGCACTTTTCATTACCCCTCATGTACAGACTCAATCAAACCGAGTCTGCAATATTGTGATTAGTGCTTCCCAGGGATCACATATGTTTCCTTCAGATTTTAATATTTGCATTTTGATATTTTTTGAAGTAGTTTTATAAAATATATTTGCCATTCTTTTCTTATGTAATGTAAATATGTTATATCCCCCACGGGACTTTAGCGATGAACACGTATTTGTTTTTGCCAATACAATTTGATATTTAATTGACTTTGACTTGACTTTGATAATTTTCTTAATCCTTTCCTGCCTACAACAAAATATATGCTCGTTTTCAAGTGATACTTGTGGGATTTACATTGACTGTGATTACTTTTCGTCGCAGATCATTCTCTTTATGTACTCATACAATAAATATCTGCAACAAAATTACATTGCATTGTAGACTAAGTTTGGTTTGATTGAGTCTACCCATGAGGGATAATGAAATAGTGTAACATTCCTCACACCCCCTAGCACCGACTTGAGCGGTACTCAGTTTTCAACTCTTAAACGTGTTTTAATCAACAATGAAGTGATTAAGTCGATTAAGATTTCAATCATTTAACAATGATTTGAATCACGACCCTCAAGAATAGCTCAGACAAAACAAACTACAAGTACGAAATGAGTATTTATTTGGTAAGTAATATACACTATATATAATACATTATGAGCATAGAATAAATTTCTTTATTATTATTGATTTCTCCATCTTTGGATATAGTACATATATGACACTTGAAATACACGGAATGTGTTGCAAAGTAGAAACACTGTTAGTGTTTGTTCACTTTTACACGTAGTCGACTATGGCAAACTGGAAAAATGACGTCATCTAAGATGATGATCTACTCATGGTTTCCACTGAAATCAAAAATAAATAAATTTTTATGTACGTCATCTTTAACAATGCTAAATATGGTAATGCGAGACTTACTAACAAACTACTTATTCAAGCTTCTTTAATTGTAAAATCAGCAATACTTCATTGAAAGGGCAAAACTTTATAGTCTAAAACTATATAATAACTCATATAGAAGATAATGTATTCCATACATATGCCTTTGACGCATAAATCAATTAAACAATCAAATCAAATGACTATAGTAATTCATTTCTTTGTACAAATAATGCTCGTCAAGAAATCAAATTTACCCATGGCCTTCTCGTTTCCTGGCAGAAGTCACATGATTTACCACATATATCACAAACATCTGACGTACGTATTGCTTCCGGAACGTAGAATGAAGTCACTTGGTCCGCTGTTAAAGAAACAAAACATTATTAGCTGAATGCAAAAATTGTACTCATCACTGTGCATAAATAGAAACATTTCAGATGAAAACTCTACGACACCCAAACTGTAGCGATATTAATCATTAGAACAAACAGGTGCGTAAGTCTTGGTCAAAGCATACCAGGACGAAAACTTCTAAACAGTTTTCTAAACATCGGAACAATGCAGCTTACTTAATAATGATGCTTTGTTACATAATGTTATTTCTAAAATAATAATTTGCCACTGTGTATTAAATACTAGTTACCAGATGGCAAGATAAGATCTGATGTTAAAATTTGACTTACTTGGCTCATAATAATCGTAAACTTTCACTGGGACAGGTTGGGCTCCTGCAACAAGGTCTGACCTTTCCATAGGTACCCGGAAACACATTTCATTCTTCCCTATCTGTAACACAAGGTATTATCAGCATCATTATTACCATTCAAATACTGATAATTGAACGAAAGTAGATACATTTACTTATACTTATTAAAACATTTTTCCCCCCTAACATGATCTACAAAATGGTTCTTTAAAGTATATAGTAATTTATCTGTGTAATGAAATAATCTGTAATGACAATGCCACTGATTTATTTAACTTAAAATGCCAAGAAGGTAAGTTACATTGCATTTACCATTTTATCTTGCAAGGCAAAACAAAATGTCTATCAAAACACCTTTGTACATTATAAATTTTAACTCAATTCTCTAAAAATGTCACAAAAAAGCAATTATAAAAAAGACAAGCCTTAAAAAAAGAACACAAAAAGAAATACCTCGTCTAGATATAGGATAACCTTTTTATCACCATCTTCAACACGTTTAAGCAATTTATGTTTTGTAATACCATCTTTATCTGCAGTAAAACCGGATGGGTACCCAATCTCTATCACAGACATACCAGCTGCACCTTCCTTTAGATAACTGTCAATATCAAACATAATTATTTCAATAAATGTAACAAGGAAAGAAACAGAATAAAAAATTATGATTGTATCAAAAGAATCGAATTATCTTTATGCTGGATCATATGCCATACCAACGGAATGCGACAATATCTTGTTGGAAACTTTCAGATATATGCTTGTTAAAAGAAGAAAATTATTATTATTATCTTTATTCTACTTATTACTAATTGCAGTCAATATTATTAGTTATAAGTAAATAATTACAACATTTTTCTTTAAAAAAAAAGAACAAACAAACAAACAACAACAACAACAAAAACACAAAGACAATACGTAACAGTTATAATTACGCATATGTTTTCCACTGGCCAGGAACATTTAAAAACAATATTTGAAAGACCCGGCACATGCATAGTTTTGTTTAAGTTTTCAAAAACTAAATAATTCAGTGAACATAAACGTACCTTGTACAAGCTTCAACTATAAAGAAGTTCGTATTTTCCTCTGGAATAGTAATTTTTAAGTAAAAACTTGGCGTATCGTCATCACGGTCGATATGGTAGAAGACAGAAACCTGTGAAAAGAAAAGAAAATGTATACATGTATATTGTAATACTATATTGGAATTTAAAGTTTCACTTATGCCAAGTATAGTTAAGTATAATGCATCTCACCATTTACTATATAAATAATGTAATCATTCTCAATTTCTTTATACTGGAATAAGTTTGAATGCAGCAATAGAAACAACCTTTAGTGTGGCACTTGAAAGATATTCAAATGAGATGAAAGTTATGGTTTCAATTCAATGGAAGAAATAGTTCCAGACTTTTATGAGCAGGAGTAAATACTCATACATATTGCACATGACGCCATACAATCTTGGAAAGTACCATACAAAGATCGACACGCACAAAAATTAGGATTAATGCAAAGTTTTGATGATAGACCTACCTCGACTAATGCCAGACCTGTGCCAACAGCATTTATGTTAACTTCTGATATATTGACTGGAAGCTGAAAGTATGACATTTATAATTGTATACCTATTATCAATATACATTCAGTAAATTAATATAGATTTTAGTAAAAGACAAAGAATAATTGTGGCGCCGCCCCTTTTACTTGACATAACAAGTAGTATAGATAACATTGGACTTTTATAAATAATTCTATGTTTTTGTCAATATATTTGTTATTATGATCATGCCAAAGCAATAGAATGCCGGAAAGATAAGTTTCATGAATAATATAAAACATGTTCAGATTGACAATGAAATATTCAAACTTTTATCAACCGAGATCATTATTATTCATAAGATTAGTGATATTTTTGTCATAACAATGCCTTAATCATAGAAGACTTATGTATTGAGTTAGAAAGCTTACATATGGTTATTTTATAAATGTTACTTAAAAGAGAAATAAAACTGTATGGATTACACTAACGTTTGAAATGAAGCTTCTGTTTCAATGTCTTAAATTCAAATTTTAATTTCATAGTATTTGTTACAAAAAAATTATAATGTTAAGGGAAAAGAACATACCTCACGGCTTTGTAGCACTAATGCATTGTCATTAGTTACAGTAAACTGTTCCCGGAGATTGGACCCAGGTGATCCTGTAACACTGACACTGGCGTTAAAGTCCTTTGAATATACTTTAGCCGCGGTCTTTGCTAGGGCTTGCAGGGCAACTATTGTATCCTAAAAGATAAAAAGAATTTATGAAGAAAAAGAAAGATATATTTTACAAACAAGTCTTTAGAATATTAACATGTACCGGAAAAACTTCAATTGATTTATTACGTCGCACGATGTAAACGTGATGCAAAACTATATGTAGATTCCATTTTTACATAAACACCGGTTTTATATAAATTTGTGTTCGTGCAGATAAAGAAAAAAGATAATGTTATATGGAAAATTTATACTTTACAAAATGTTAGTCAACATCCATATTCATGTTATGTATTTTCGAATTCGACAGCAAATTCATGCAATGATGCAATGATTATCTTTGTTGACTAATTCATTATAATTACACATAGCAAAAAGTATATTGTAATAGAATCATCAAATATATGAAGTGCATCATTCTTCTGATAAAAAGTCAATAATATGGAATGATTAATAGAAATTAATGCCGATGAAGTATAACTTCACGAAAGGGCCAAGTATCAACAGTAACAATTATGAAACGGATAATTGAACAGACTAAGGACTTACCTGCGTTGAAGCATAGCCACCATTTGGATTTCGCTGACTGGTGAGCCATTTTAGAACCTGAAGGCTGTCATCTTGGTTATTGGCAGCGGTAAGGGCCAACATGGCATAGGCGGTCAATTCAACATTCAGGGCTTTCCCCTTATCCTTCTCCCATGGGTTCATATCTGGGTTAGGCACTGCATTCACTTTCTTCCAGTATTTCATTCCACCTTAAATACCAATAGGTAAATCTTTTTCAAGTATTTGTACTTTATATGACTCATTAATGTCGTTTTAAAGTGTATGGTTTCAAATAATGCTCATGTCTATGGGTCAGTTGTACTTAATAAAACAACTGATATAATTAATATTCGTATCTATTTCATTGTGATCTAATGCTAATAATATACATTTGCATGTAGATAAATCTTTTAGTTATCGAAACTAAAACGAATAAACCATTCAGTTTTAAGAAGGCGAAGAGACAAGCTGAATACTGAGTAGTGAAGTTCGTCATAGTTATTTTATTAGAAATAATAATAAAATTTAGACAAAATGTATTATTATAATAATTATTATTAATATTATTAATCGAAAATAAATACCTTCTGTTGTACTTAAAGCCTGTAGTTTATCAAGCGCTTCTCTTGCACGAGGACTTCCGCCCAGGTTTAGGACATAAGCAATAATTGCCAGTTCATATACGTCTGTTGTCAACGGTAACTGATCTTCCAAAAAGCGCATTGCCAAGGCGACGCTGTTATTTATTTGACTGTCGACCTAAATAGATAGATTTTGATATGGAACAACTTATTTTGTATACATATATTTGTTTCCTTACACGTTTGCAAAATACGGTTTAATTTATTTCTTTAATTATCTCGGGGATTTACGTTTTTTTTTCCACTGAATATTGCGTCTTTATACAAGTAAATATCTATCCTAGACTTTCAAAATATTATAATACATGTTCTTTATTTTTCAAATAACCTAGCAAAGTTTGGCTTTTCAGCAGAAACATTCTCAGTTGACCATAGCAAATAATTTCATTACTTTCTTGTATATATTAACCATCTTTGAGACTGGAAGATAATAGTTTTAACAGGAATACTCACCCCTTCTACAACACGAGCTTCCAACAATGCAGCTAGTACAAAAGCAGTAAGAGAACGTTCGCCGGCTGTTGATCCTCCCTGAAATATGATAATATGATTTCTATAAATAAAGAGACAAATCACGACTACTTATTCACTAAATCTACTCATTCCTTTTAAATTGCTGGACAATGTGCTCTCCAAACTGACTGATTTTCACTATTAATCGTAAAAGAGCAACGTAAATAATCACTTAAAATAGAGAAAAATAGAATCTTTAAAAGAACACCCAAACCGACAATATTGAAACTGTTGAAGGCTCAGTTTGATTGAGCCTGTCCATGGACGGTACTGAAAAGTGCAAGTGACCGTCCACGCCCCTAGTACCGGCTTAAGCAGAATTCAACATTCAGAATTTAACCCATGTTCGTAAATACTCTGCCAGTAAGCAAATTGTATCAAAATAATTGCCAAACAAATTTAACAATAAACTTTTCTATGGTCTTAATTATTCCTTCCACATGTTTTTGAAATTTATGCGTCAACACAGATCTAGCACCATATAACAATTGTAATAATCAAAGCTATATAAATTAATAAAAAATATTTTGTATGACGGCGTTTCTTGTTTTAGACATAGTCCCGTACTTTGTTTATTATTCGTTATTACAGCTGTCATATAAATATATAACAATAAATATGTCATATGAATACAGTACCTGCATTTCCTTATGAAGAACGCGACCGGGTTCCTTGAACGTGCCGTTAGTATTTTGATTTTTAATGATCCATGAAACAGTTTTCTTAATGACTTCATCATCAACAAAAATGTATGGCTTTGCCTGTACAAATGATTTCAAGACAAATGCAGACAACCTGAAATATATGAAACATCATAATCGATTTAAATATACAATGGGCTATGAACAATATCGAGCAAATATGTTGAATTTAAATTATAGATTTGATTTATTTTTGGTCGTGGTATATTTTTCATAGCATTCTGTCTTTAAAATCACTTATATAATCAATGCAACTGTATGTTAAGAAATAAATACATAGGATATATGTAGAATAAAAATAAAGTTTTCAAAATATCCCTTTTATTTCCTACCATAAAGGATTGCAAATAAAAATAGTAAAACATCTTTAGAAATATTAATATACTGTGACAAGATAATACTCCATTTTAATGCGATAATATATACAGAACAAAGAGCCTACCACATGCTTCCAGAATCGTCATTCTTTCCAAAGGCACTGAATGATCCATCCCCATGCTGATACGTCAACTCACGCTGATAACCTAAAGTTAAAAACACAAAATTAAAATAAACAGCCATTCATATGCAATAAGAATTATAACAGAAAACCTAATAAAATAGTAAATATCTGTTCTTTACATGCAGAATGCCATTAATGTAAATCTTATACGCACGGCAATGTAAAACTTTAATGCCTCATTTAATTATGTACTACCATTACGTTTTAAAAGACTAGAAACAAAGAAAGTCTACAAACAAAATTATAATAATAAGAATGATGATGATGCTGATAACAATATTAATATTCAAAAATTACAGACACTCTAGAATGTCACTGAGCTAATTTTCTAGAGAGAATTCAGATCAAATCAAGTAATTTACCTTTTATCATGAAGTTTTTAGATTTTTCAAATGTTCCCATGTCTAAGTTGTTTGTAGCTTCGAGGTATTCAGTAATGAAGATGTTTGGAGCAAAATTAAGCATGTTTTGTTCTCCACAACCATAAGGCATTTTCAGGAGAGAGTCCAATCCATTGATGCTAGGTCCCATCAGATCTCCTGAAATTGTTTAAATGGTTATATTTTACTTTCTTTCACATTCCTTTACTTAGGGACCAAATACTGCTACGTAACCCTGTGCTAGGGGACATGGACGGTTGCCTGCATGAACCAATCAAACCCAGTCTGTAAAATTCTTCATTTTTGCCGTTTTTGGCGATCTTTAGGAATTATGTTTTCTCTATTTTAGACACAATTTTGCATGCCTAGCATTTTTCTACTTTAGAATACTAAAAACTCTCTATGTTCCTGAGGTGTGTTGTTAAGAATTGGTATATAACTCAATTTGCATGACAACGAAACAATCAAATTTTGACATGTTGCTAGTGTAGAATCTAAAAAGCAATACCTGCACATGTTTCCTTATTTCAATAAATAATTTATTATGAGTTATATAAAATGGTTTAAAATGAATAATATAGATTTATATTATGTTGCTTATTTTATATATTCATTTTTATGTTGATTACAAAAAACCCACACAACATTTGATATATGTTTTATGCTTACCAACAACAGTGACTATGACACGTTCAGATCCAGGCACAGTGGCAGCCGGGAATGATATTGGAATTACGGTGCTGAAATCTGGGGTCTGCTTCAGGTTGATTAAAGTTGGGATGTTGTATTCATGTGGCGTACCTTCAGGCTAAACAGATATAAGCGGAAAATATTAGATATTGAACAAAGAATAAGAGTTTACAAAGTATATATATGCCATACATTCGATGAAAACACGAAGTTAACTTGCTTTGTAAGATTTTATACTTGATCACTATCGAGAAACATTGATAATAAAGACTTTTATATGATAACGACTTTATGATATCAAACAATTAGTCAATTGTTGCATTTTCCAATTATTGCGTGTCATTCTTGCATATACGTGAAAATAACATGAATAATCGAAATCGCCTCTTCGCCGACAATACGTTTGCAATTTACAGCTTGTTTTTCGTCGGCATCAACAACTTTGTATAATCACAAGATGTGTTAATTTTAGGATGATTTACTGATATGATGATAAGAGAATTTTCCCCGATTATATTTAAAGTATCTAAACACGCCATTCAATGTATCGGTAGCATTGTGTTACCGCAGATGAATGTGTAGATTGATTAATAAAATATTCCAAGGACTAGTCCTCCACCAATTTTTTTGACACTTATAACCTGTACAACTTGTTTTTCACTGGCATCTTTAGCATATTAAGAATGAGCATGAGATTGAATTTTGACCTGCCCAAACCTTTTAATGTGCAGTTGGATATAAGATATTCTACGGACTAATCCGCCGTCAATATTTTGATATTTACCTTTACAAGAAGTTGTTTTTCAATGGCATCAGCAGCATATAAAGATTGCGCATGAGCTTGAATTTTGATATGTCCAATCTTCTTAGGAATGATCGGGAAATACACAGCTGCGGCACCATTTGGCTCAATCTAAGAACAAGATCGAATAAGTCTTTGATAAATTCATACAAAATTTTATTAAATACAATAAACTATTAATATTTTTTAAAAGTGTTTTAAAGCAAATGCATTAGAATGCTAACTGCTATGGGCCCTTTCGTATTTCGGTAATTAATTTGCTGTAAATAAATTGGCTTATGTGTGTAATAATTGAAACATAGACTATAGATTAATTTCATTATTTTTAATGTTGGGGTTGTCTTAATCATTTTTTATAAAATGACAAATTATTACATTATTAAATTTTATTATCCCAAAATAAAAAAACACTTTGAAATTTAAAGGGTTTTTATTTCTTTAAACATTTAATATTTCAAAATTAAAATTAACTGACGAAAAAATTTTAAAAAAATAGGACTGTTAAAGGGGTAAAAAAAACGTGCCCCTACCCGGAAATTTTTTAAAAAGGGAAATATAAAAAATTTGGGCCCCTTTTCCCCAAACCCTTTTTTTTAAAATTTTTGTGCAATCATTCTCAAATCTTAAATACCTTCACCCCAAAATCTCTCTCAATCCTAACATTGCTGAAATATTTAAGCTTTTTCCACCACGATTTTATGATAATTATCTAATCCTTTGGAGGTTTTTCTTTGTAGCGCAAAAGTCTAAATTATGCTCTGAAAGGAAATTATTTATTAATAAAAAATTTACTATATTTATATTTATTTATAAATATTTTAATTTGTTAGATAAACAGAAAAAAGAAATTTTAAAGATTAAAGCTTCAAATTCAATGTCATTGCGAAAAAATTTTCAAAGCGTGGAAATCACCCCTTATTGCCAGATAAACCAAAAAAAAAAAAAGGGTCAAATTTAGAACATTACGTATAATTTGAAAGCTATATTAAAATACTTATAAGAATCTATGCCAACCCCAAATATCTCTCTACCAAAATTCACCCTACAGCTCCGGCTTAATTTTGAAAGTAAGTATTTTAAGTACGTACTTTCATTATTATTCACTAGTTCACCATCTAAGTTGCTGGTTTTTACTCGAAGAGTTCTTGAACCAATTGATAGATCCCTACTCTGACCTTTTATTTAAATAACAATATTTTTAACCACCAAACATTTTTGGCATGTTGTTTCCGTGCTTAACAAAATGTAGATTAATTTCATTCCATTGTCTAACTCTTTAAGAATTTTAACAATTATTAGGGATCTAGCATAAAGTCGTTTTAAGTGTTAACTTACGAATATTCGGAAAGGACTGTAATTGAAGATATTTGCTTGTAGTATAACTTTTTCACCTCGTACAACGGAATATGGCATATGAAGGCTCACGAAAAACGGCATGAAGGTTGTTAACTGTAAACATAAAAAAATAAGTAGTAACAATGAGCGTATTCATAGCATACTGTAATTTCAGTTAAACAACTACTTTCATATGAGACGTTTGTACCTAAAACCTGCATATCGTATATGTAATTCAAATTAAAGAAACTTGTCAATAATTCAAATCATTTTTAATAGTAGTTACCAATAAACTAGTAATAAAACCAAATATAATAAAAAAAATACATGTACATGTACACGAAAAGCATAAATTTGAAATTTACCAAAACACAAAGATCTAAAACTCGTTCTTTGAAACCAAAACTAGATGTTTTTAAAACCCAAAGATTTTAATTCATACAAATTTTCACTCTCCCTTTACTTTAGTCAAAATGGCTGCTTTTAAAAACTAAAGGTTTCCTTTGCTGAAAGATTCTTTTAATTTCCAAAAAACCCAAATTATTTCCCCACCCCTGAACGGGGAAATTGGGCGATCCACGATTTTATTGGGGTCCCCGGCCCCAGTGTCTTCCAAAAAACAAAATGTTCCATTTATTTCTGTACCCCCAAAATTTAAAACCTACAAAATTTTACTTATATCTTTAAATGTACCAAAATTTCTTTCAAAATAAAACTAATGAAATTTTTTTTTGATTATTCTTTTCTTTCAATAAAAGGAAATAATTAAAAGTTTTTACCTTTTTACAATGCCCAAATTTAAAAATGTTAAAATGGGCCCAAAACACCAAATTAAAAATTTCTTTTAGATTTTTTCTTTGAATTTTAGGTATACAAAGATCATTTACATTTTTCGTGACAAAAAATGGGTTACTTTTATATGAAAAAAAACGTACAAGCTTTTTTGTTTATTTTCCAAACCCAAAGTTTCCGGGGGAATTACTTTTTCCCGGACCCCCTTTTTTGGGCTTAGCAAATTTTAAAACCCCAATTTGTTGCAAACCGATTTACTACGCAACATTAAAAGGGAATTTTTTGAATTTCCCTTTTGGATACCTTTTTCCAGCCTCATGTAAAAACAACATAATCCCCGTCGAAATAGATATACACTTTTCCCCCAAATTTAAACAATTTCTTCAATTAAAAAGAAATTTGGAAAAAAATTTTGTGGGAATAACATAAGAGAGTGCAAGATAACAATGGGGTTTGGGAACACAAAGTGAATGAAAATGAGCGGGAAACAACAGCAACCAATTGGTACAAGATATTGATGATCACGACAGAACAAACAGAAGCATGGACCAACAAACATACGGGGAATATTGTGACCGCCACATCCAAGTCTCTGGAAACAGTTTTCTAACTCGTGTAGCTTTTTTAAATTGCTTCATCTCCGGAGCAGGGGCTGGACCTGCACCTGCGGCTGCAAAAGCAACCCTTCCTCCAAAACCACCACCACGAGCCATCATCATTGGCATCGGACCAGACCACGCTAAGACACAATGATAGATATGCCCAAATATAAACATGATTAAGATATACTGGTATATGGTTTTCCGATATAACTAGGTTGAATTATACTGGAATCATACTACACAATGCTGAAAAATATTAAAAAAAGGAAAAAAAAAAGTTTCAAATATATACATGTATGGCGTAAAATTGAAAAATGAAACACATATCAAAATACAAACGTAAAAAATTCACATATTTTTCTTTGTTTTAAAAATTTAAATTTTCTTTTTTGCAATGAAAGCTTTTATATTGTCGTCAATTTCAAAAAAAGAATATTTCTTTCGAAAAAAATAATTTAATAATGTATGAATTTTTGCTAAATTAACTAATTGGTTTCCAATGAAAAAGGAATGGGCAAGCAGCCCAAAGGAGGGCTTTTTAAAAAAATTTAAAAAAAAAAGAAAATTTTTCCCCCAAAAAGGGTTTTCTTAAATAAAAAATGGTTTCAAATTTCAGTATTTTTTTTAATTTTAAAATTTAAAACCCAACATTCCAGCGTTACACAAGTTATCAATATTTTGCTTCAAAGGATCAACGCCAATAGTATAGCCGTCATTTACGTTTCAAAGTTCATTTATACTAATTGATTAACAAAATACTCTGACTTACGTTCTTGATGGTCATATACAAGAGCATCGGTAATGTAGGCCAATCCAGCATTCTGTTAATGAAATGAAAAAAGTTAACAACAATTCTGGAAAAGTGGAGATCCCAAAACGGTCTTTTTCAATATCTCTCAGGTCCTCTACTTCAAGCTAAAGTGACATTATGTTCATTCTTTCGTTGTCGGTTACAGCTTAATTTACTTTAAATTTCTAAAGATTTACTATTATAATGGCCATTGACCATTATAATAAAAATAGTTAGAATAAAATATTAAAACTGCCTAAAATATAAAAGATTGCCCCACATTTTGTATCAATTGAACATTACAAATTCTGAACGATATTTATAGAATTTTCCAAGGGTCGCGTAGTTTATAAGTAGAATACAAATTTCATAAGAATTATGACAAGATGTAAAGTGTTCTGAAACTTTACCTGTGCAGTCACCATTTTCACTTAGATGGGCATAATGGCAGTATCAAATCATTATTATTTTCTATTTTCAAATGTTTTTTCACATTATATTTAAACGTTTGTTATAACATCTAAATGAACTATATAACAGATAGACCTATATTGAATACAGATTGAATATTTTTAAAATACGAAATTCTTCAACTTAAACTTACATTGAATACATCATGGGCGTCGTCGCCACGAGCTGGCATTGGCCATCTCCAACAAAACCAATCACATGGGAAGTGACCGCCACCATTTGTATCATACTTTTGCAATTCTTTTGTGACGTCATCTTTTGTTACATCGTTTCCAGATTTCAGAAGGAGTACACTCTTGTCAACGGCCAGCACATTAACCTTTGATCCAGGATCTGCATTAACCGTCAACCTGATTTTATCGGCAGGCCGGACTTTAGGCGAGTCGAAGCTGATATTCACCTAGAAAACGATTAATTGTTAACACTGCAGTTACACGTGCGAGTGAAAAAGACGAATTCATGAATCGAATATTTCTTTAAAATGCTCTACATTACTCAAAATATACATTTAAGAACTGCTTTATTTTTTAAATCGGAATCTCAATGAAACGTATGAGGTATCAGTAAAGAAAGTATGGGCTTATTCTTAAATTTCATGCATAAAATACTACATACCCGATTTTCAAAAATGCCATCAACATTAAAGCTAAGCCCATCAGCGACGACTTCACCATCGGGTCGGACGTAGTACAGCATAAGTTTAGCTTTAGGTGCCATATCTGCCGTGACAGGGAAATTTAATATCCCTGGTGTTAGATCAACGTTACCAGACGCAACGCTCTTTCCTTTTGACAAAACCTGTACAGTGAATAAAAAGGTTTGTTTTAAATCGAGAGTTTGCGATCTAACAATAAGAAACATATATTTCAAATGCTAAAATTCTAGACAATTATAGAGAAAGGAAGGTGTAATTGCAAAACATTGAAAGAAAATACTGTGAAAAAGAAAATAATATAGTGGCATGCAAATATAGTTGTATACGATTCAACAAGTTCTTTATTTGCCCAAAAATGAAAATATTGCAAGTGCACATTGCCTGAAACTATATATTTGAACAATAGTGAACTCTTGCACAATAACAGTTTCTTTTTATATCTTCATCATTAAAGTAATTATTTCCAAATACAAGGACTTGAAGATACTATGATGTACTGCAAGATAAACTACCTGATACGCTGCGTTTTTCTGAGATGGATCAGTGGAACGAATTTGAATACCTGCTGTATCACCTGCCTATAAAATAAATTAGACTGAAACATTTATTATCTATTATGCAATTTATTTGTTAAAGAAGTTTTCTGTTTGCTACTATTGTTAACAGATTATTATTGTTAACAGATTATTAAGT
Source organism: Ruditapes philippinarum (assembly GCF_026571515.1). Classification (NCBI taxonomy): domain Eukaryota; kingdom Metazoa; phylum Mollusca; class Bivalvia; order Venerida; family Veneridae; genus Ruditapes; species Ruditapes philippinarum. The sequence continues at coordinate 381,840 of NW_026860247.1, forward strand.
GTTTTATATTTTCTCTATTATTGTTTACAGAAACATATGTATTTTCAGACTTGCCGTGAATTGCATACGATTTCACAAAACGTTTATGAGCTGATGTGAGTTACCAATTAGCTATGAGCTATGAATTTGAAAATGACTAAACTCTATAACTTATAAAATTATATTTTACAAAAGACTTCGGAACAGATACGGACAATATATTTGCATTTGAACATAATTTGTGGAAAAAATAATCATTTTCATGATTCTATTCTAAAAAGCAATTGATATAATGCGATCTTCACTTTTCTGCATAAAACTAACTTGAATAAATGAAAATTAGATTTAGAAATGTTATCATTTTATTATTTATGTTTGCATAACACTTACCTTCAAGTTATCTGAGAGTAATCTAAGTTGCATAAAGCTGTCACTGGGAGAATTTGATTTTCTAACATTTTTGTGAGCTTTAACACCATCATGTTCAGCCTGTAAGACAAAATACGCTATAATGGTTTTTCATGCATCAATATGACTGTAACTATGTATTCAGTTATTTTCGTCAATCTCCGTATTTAGCCCTCAACCTTATGAACTTCTGTAATGAACCTTAATATAAATTTGTGAACCTTTCCTTCATCAAGTTGGGACATCAAGACGAGAGTTTAGTAGGCCAACAGATAGAACCTGGGCAATGATTTACACTCAACTATTTACTTTGAAAGTGGTTTATTTGTTTGGCTTTACGGCGCACCAACACAATTTGGGTCATATGGCGCTGAAACAGGAAAGATGAGTTTGGCTAACATTAAGCGTCTAAAGCACTGTGTGAAATGACAAATTGGCCTTAGTAATTGAGAAGCTTATTAAACACACGCAGTTAAAAACAATATCAGAGTGACAGTAACGAAACATGTGAAGTCATAACAGAGGCATTGTTTAGCTTTCTGGTCGAAGAAAACCTCAGGTGCCCCAACGCGCATTATTTAAACTTTTCCGGATTTACTATGCATCGACATTCCGTAACATATCTGGTTAGCTTATTCGTATAAAAGAATCCAAAGTATCTTGATGTTTGTACGCTATGATGAATTATAAATATATTCCAACTAGAAAATGTTACCGTTATGCAATAAAATAAAAAAAATCATGAAGTTACTGGAAAATTTAGACGGGAGATATCTATACAGTTAAGATAGATTCTGAAAATGTTTTGAACAAACTAAACAGTTTCGTTTAGATTAAAAAACGAACTAGATAAACAATTTCTAGTTGATAAAAACCGTATATTTCAAAGATAATATTTTGACCAATAACTCACCGCAATATCAACTCGTGTAACCTCAGGTGGGATATTGATAGGGATCTCTATAAAACCATCGAGTGGTATAGGGAAAAACATTTCAGGCTGTTTGTCTTCTTTTTCTCTAGGCCACCACCAACCTCCGGGCGGCCTGATAATCATTGGTGAAATCTGAAGCTCTTTAACCATAGTACCTGTTTATAAGAAATTTTACTAATGTACTTAATGATTTCATATAAAGCGGCATGATTTAGTACTGTTTCTGTATGATTTAATACATTACTGATATACATGAATGCTGGGTCGTGTAAATTAATATGGGATTTGATACGTTGCGTCATGATTTAATACAAGACTGCATGATTTTATACATCAAAGTATGTAATAAGCGATGCGTTGCTGCAGGATTTAATGCATGTCTACATGAATAATTACGTTGCTTCATGATCTAATACAAGACTGCATGATTTTATACATCAAAAGTATATGTAATAAGCGATGCGTTACTACAGGATTTAATGCATGGCTACATGAATAATTACGTGGCCGCATGATTTAATTCTATAACATTTTTGGTTGATTAAATTTACGTCACACCGATACAGTGACTTTCCAGCTTAAATGTCGGAAAAAGACCCAGGTGCCCCTCTGTATACTATTTAAGACAGAAACAGGCACATCCTGAGTAGAAACATCGACGTTCCGTAAGCTAGATTAAGCGCTTCCCCACATGAAAGAATCCAAAGTCCCTGCGGGATTCCGAACCCACAGAGGTGAGTGGAGAGCGGTAAGAAGTCAACGACTTAATCACTTGCCGACGGACGCCCCGTGATTTTATAAATTCCTGCGTGGTAAAATATATTAGGCTGCAAGGTTTAATATATAAGGATTTTATAGATGGAAAGGTTTCGCAATTTGCGTATTTGCATCATTTCTTTGGGAGTTTTTTTTATGGTTTGTTGAACTGTTCAAGTTTACATCGCAGTGAATGTTTGGAGATACTATCTAAAAGAGTTAATTCCATTTTAGTAATATTTTTATTTACATACCATTTGTACCGTTCATTATAAGAGGCGAAGTTGTGGTGGTGGTGGTGGTAGTGGTTGTTGTCGTGGTAGTAATAATAGGCCGGTAGTAAGTCACGTTAACAGACACTTTACCGTTTTTAATGGTCGGCGGAGTATCATCTTGCTCGGAAACTTTCAACTGGAAATAAATGTATCTTTTAGTTAAATCGTATTTTTCTTAGCTTGACGGTTATAAATACTTTGACTTAACGTTTTTTTTTCAACTACTTACCTGTTATTAACTAACAAAGGAAATTTACGTACGTGTCCTCCGATTAAACGGCAAATGGTTGACTACGAGGTACCACTCGTCTTTTGATACAAAACAAACTCTGTGAGTTGATATTATATGACAAAATGACCGCTGTTTTTTTATTCTTTTGATGGCAATTTGTAGCAAGCAACATTGTATTTAGATTATGAACAAACACAAAACATGCATATATCTTTTAAATCCAGGACTCAACATAAATTTGTAACAATATATACGAGAATTGGCATATGCCTTCATATAATGATAATATATATTATAGAATTTACTTACAACCGCTAGGTAGTTAAGACCTGGTTTAAAGTTATCTGGAAGAGAAGAAGGAAACTCTAGCTTGATTGGTTTGTCAAAGAACTGTACTTTCTCCGGGTCTGATGAGAGTTTAGATCCTGTCAGGGTTTCCGTTACGTTGGCTTCAAATACAAGAAAACGTCGCCCCAAAAACTCGTCGATCGACTTTAATTGCTTCATCGGTACCCTGAAAGTCGCCGTACCATCAATCTGTAAATGAAGTTTTATCGATTTATAAGAGGAAGATGAACATCTTATTGACTTAAACTACTTAGTTTCTCACCATATAATACACACAAACACATTATTCATTAATCGGTTCATAACTGCTACATAATCAACAAGTCAAAATCTAATTGCGTTACTTTTGCTATTTGAAGTTTTCTTTACAATAGTAACGCCTTCCATTTGAATGAATTTACAAATAATTAAGACATGCTCCTTTAACGGTGGTACTAGATTTGTCTATGCATTTACCGGTGACTGAAGTTCCACTTCACTGCTGACCTTCACTCTTGTACCATTTATCCAATTAAAACGAGGATACTCGAGTTTTATCCTAACATCGGCTATTCCTTTCACAGGTTTTCCATACGTATATCTAAAATAGGATTTATACATTTCTAAATTCTGAGTTAAATATTCTTTAAATGTTAACAAGTTGATGATGTGTTTGTTGACTATGATAATGATGATGCTAATAATGAAGATGATGATAATGATGATGAAGACAATAATGATGATGATAATGATGATGATGATAACAGTCACTATAATGATAATAATGGTGATGATAATAATTATGCTGACTATGGTGACTATGATGACATTAACAAAAATGATGATGGTGATGATGATAATTATAATGATGGTTAGGGCGACAAAGACAAGGACTTAGAAGACCACGACGGTGATGATGATCCTATGCATCATAATGAAAATAACTATAATTATAGTGATACTTCAAACATCGGTTAACGGAAATAATAATAATAATGTACGGTGAAAAAGTATTGAGATCAAAATATTTAGCAATGCTATTATGCTAGTGAGAATAAGTCGAATTCAATGCTTTTAGTGAAGAGATGGTACTTACGTTGCAGTAACCTTAAATTCAAAATCTGGATCAGTAGTTCTGCCATATGATGGTAGGTCAACTGATACTTCAAACTTGGGTAAAACTGAAAATAAAACACCATTCATGATATTTTAAAGGTAAGTAAAGACCCATTTATGACCCAGAAATGCTGTTATTATTATTTCTCAAAGGTTTTTTATGTTTGGTGTCGAGTAATAGTTTCCAACAAATTTACTCATTGGCCTATTAGCTGAAGCATAGTTTGTTTCTACTGCTTTTCGGCAATTAGTACAGTTGAAGTGATTAAGCATTCTGTGTGGAAATCAAAATACTACTTTGTTTACATTTTGCTACATTTATGATATATTTCACATTCAAAGGTACTTTTATCAGGATATGAGGCATGCTCTAAAACTATTATTTCAATATTATAAACTCATGTTTGCCCTTCGTAATGAATACAAACATTTATTCATCTCCGATTCATATAATGCCTTTAAGTGGAGTAAAGGCAGACTGAAAGTGACAAAAAACAATAATAAATAGTCTGAATTTTTGTTAATATCCAAGTTATGAAATGAAACGTTTAATCTCATTCAATATACGCTATCTTCGATTCCCCTTCTGTTTCCACATGTTTTTCTACATGTTTTTCGCCTTTAATTCAATTACAAATGCGTGCTACCTTATATTTAATTAACACATAGACAGATGACGTCATATGACCATGAAAATAACACATAAATATAAGATGTTGATGGTATTTATAATTAAGTTGTTCATTCAAGGTTTTTATGATAAAATGTTTTCAACATGACATATAAAGTAAATTCTTACCGTACTCGTCAACAGTGAATGACTTTTCTACTTTCTCATTCTGTTAAGAAAATAGGAACGTAAAAGTTTAAAGCTACACATGCTATTTTAATCAGTAGGTAATATTCACAATTTTGAATACGCTCAATATAACGATATAACGAATAAAATAAATACATTATTTGAAGGCTATGAAATATAACTGCGCCATGACAAAACCAACATAATGGGTTTGCGACCAGCATGGATCCAGACCAGCCTGCGCATCCGCGCAGTCTGATCAGGATCCATGCTGTTCGCTATCAGTTTCTCTACTTGTAATAGGGTTTGTAAGTGAACAGCATGGATCCTGATCAGACTGCTCGGATGCGCAGGATGGTCTGGATCCATGCTGGTCGCAAACCCATTATGTTGGTTTTGTCATGGCGCGGCTCATATATTTAGATAACCAGACAAATTAGAAAAAAAACACATTCTTTTTATTGTTTAATGGCAATACATTTCAACATTTCTACGAAGGAAAAATGTTACTAAAATAAAAACAAAAGTACGGATACTAGTAATCAGCAGATATCAAACATAAAGTTATAAGTCTGTTCGTTTGAAATAAAAAACTTACTCCAAGTAATGCTTTAATTTTCCAATCTCCGAGCACAGGGGCATCAGACATGGGCAACTCGGCTTCAAAAATGCCTCCACTTTCCAGGAGCTCCTTTGCTGTTATATCATACTGGTTGATCTTGTTTCCTAGGGGATCCTGGAAAAAAGTTATTCATATTTGTTATTTTAGTATGACATTTTAATTTTCCATTAGACGTGGGGAAGGGGTGAGATCGTTTACTCTCGGCCAATCCTCAAGGTTTAAAGTTTATATCGGCATGAGCAAGTGTTTCATTCGAAAGAAAATATAAGTAAAGTAAGTAAATAAATATTGTGTGAATGTGTCATATGTAAACATACAAAACAATGAATGTACAAAACGTGAACTAACACTGGCATACATCCAGGCCAATGAGCATATAAGACGCAAATAACACGAAAACAATGTTGTTTCTTTTTTATAACACATTTGATGAATATACTGTATAATGAATGTACTGAAACAAAGAGATAGAAAAAAAACAAATGAATTATTAAATTATCCCTGGGAAAATGTTTAAATTTTGACCGCAATTGAATTATATGTAGTGTACTACATAATCATATCATTAAGAAATACTTTTCTTCAAGATTATCCGCAAATCCAAAATATTTGACAGGTATGAATGCAATTAATGCCGAAAATTTATATGAATAATAAAATTATTCCTCGGAACAATTTTAATTTTTGACCGTAATTGAATAATAAAAGTGTACTGTATAATATATTATTGATATATACTTTTTTCAAGATCATCCGCAAATTATAAAATATTAGACAGATACGAATGCAATGCCGAAAATTTAAAAATTATGCATATAATATTAGTTGTCATTAGTCGAGGCATTAGTAAAACTTATGATGATATATCATTTATAACGCTCTCGTGATTTCATTACCATGAAATGACTTTCAATATTACCAATACACACTGCATACCTATTACAAAAAGTCACTGCATACCGCAGATTAGAAACTCGCTCATTTTAAAAAAATATATAAAACATGTACACAAATTTTTACGGCAATATTGTCTTGAAACTTTCTTGCAGAATTTGATTAAGAACATGATCATTTGCGATGAAACAATTTAATTTAGGATTTAGATAAACGTAATGTTGTGTTTAATGACTTTTTTATACTTAGATATGGGATTTTACAAAAAAATATTGTTAAAGTTCTTAGTTATTTAGTATGGACATTTAAACATGTATGTTGAATGATAATATTTTGATCTAGAATATTTTATTATCTTCTATATAAATTTATACATGTAATATCGTATCATGTATATCTCACACTTGCCATCAAAATCCATATCTAATTCTTTCGTCGCTTGCTATACTTTATACTTAATACTAATAAAGGTATTTTTGTTGTATTACAGACCTTCAATATAGGTCAATTCACTTTAAGTCAAACATACTAATTGACATGGTATGACCCCCACCTATACATCTTTTTTTTCAAAAAGGTAATGCATTACAAGTTGAACTTGTCTGCATATTTGTTACACATACATTACACATACATTACAAATGAGCCGCGTCACGACAAAACCAACATAATGGGTTTGCGACCAGCATGGATCCAGACCAGCCTGCGCATCCGCGCAGTCTGATCAGGATCCATGCTGTTCGCTTACCAATCCTATTACAAGTAGAGAAACTGATAGCGAACAGCATGAATCCTGATTAGACTGCGCGGACGCGCAGGCTGGTTTGGATCCATGCTGGTCGCAAACCCATTATGTTGACTTTGTCGTGACGCGGCTCAAATGAAGAATTATTCGTCTGTACTTACATAAATATCCACATCCATCTTATCAAAAATGACCTTGAGATCTGGGGTCACACCAAATATTCTGAAATGTACTGAAAAAAGAAGATAGATTTACTAGTCAGATTCTAAATTTAGAACATATATTGAAGGAAAATCACGATTTTCGCTTATAATTTCAAACGTATTTCAGGCAATTTTGTTTATAGTGAGATAAAAACAATATTTCTTTATAATATTTTTTTGTAAATACATGTATACATAAATAAACTTGTTAAACTCCTTTTTCATCATGATTGATATATTGTGGATTTTAGTATCTAACGTTAAACTCTTACCTTTAAAACTTGTTAAACAATTTAAAAACAATTAAATATCATTCATCTCCTTTAATAAAAAAATTTCTTGACAGTTACAAACGAGTTAATTTCCGAAATAAATTCAAATAGATGAAGAAAAGATGCATTTTGCTTAAAGTAGCTTTTTTAAGATACATTTTTGTAAAACAAAAAACTGACTTGAACGATTGCTGCAAATTATCCACAAAAGAACAATTAGATAATGAGTTAATCTTATTCAGCGGCGATCAAAGAAAATGTTTAACAAATAGAAATGTGCCATCCGAAAAAATATTATTCAAACTGTCTGATCTTTAAATGCTTACGGCATAGAAAAAAGTGAATAATGGAAATTAAAATGATTGATTTGCAAGTCACGTTGGTAATGTCAAAAGTGCATGACGGTAACAGAGTATAAGTAGAAAATAGGGCCATTTGAAAACCTATGATAGATTTGTCTAAAGTTGATATGATATGATATTACTGCGATGATTAAACTGACAGTGTTTATAAAAAATACCATGAACTAAAGCCGCATAATTTACATATTTATCTGAAGTACAGAAGGACTTGCATTCAAATGAAAACTGATTTTGTAGATCAAAATGCTTACTTTATATATACTATTTAAAACACAAGTGCGTTATTTAGATACACATAATATCAGTTTAAACGTGTATTTCTGCCTTTTTTTCCCCAGTTTAGATCCGTTACTTTACCTAAATAGGATAAATAAACTCGGAAAATATAGCCCAATTTTATGATCCTGGAAGTAAATTTATACAAGGAAGGATCAAACTGTTTGTTTCTTGAATATTTTCTTTTTGAATTGAGTGTTTATGTTGGAAAACTTCGTTTAAAGTTAGTCATTGACAAGAATGTTGACATTCCGATACCTTTCAAAATGTGACAATAGTGTTGAAGATGAAATACTGCTCTCACACCGGTGCAAGGAGCGTGACCCTTATCATTATTTCCAGAGAGCACATTCAATGAAAAATTTCGAGAAAAGGGTGATCCATCGGAAGCAATAAAAGCAACGACATTACATGGAAATTTTTGAATCTGTTAATGTGTGATAATGAAAAATTGCAACATCCCACACTGCAAATCAAGTTTAGAATATTCACCTTTTTAATATTGTTCATAACTTTCGAACGATTTAACCTTTTCTATTTATTTTCATATAAATTACATCGTTACTCTGCTTTTCTAAACATTATAAAACATTTCATATTCCAGCCTTTAAGACATATATATTATATTCACCAGTTTGTCCAGGCTTGTATATAGCTTTGTCCGTCTGTATGAAGATCGAATGACTTTTGTCGTCATACGAAAGACTTGTAGAGTTTTCAAAAGTCAAGCCTCCTTGTCCAACAATTCTAAGTTTATATCTACCTTCCGGTAAATTTTCTGGTATCTGAAGAAAATAATTATGCCAGTCTTGACAAAAAATAACAGATTAAAATAACAGAAATAGATTTACTGTAGTTTGCACTTGACAGTACCGTCCATGAACAGACTCAGTCAGACCGAGCCTACAATATTTTCAATTTTGCCGCTTTGGACCTTCTTGAGAGATTCCTATTTTTTTGTTTTACCAGTAAGGATGAAGTACGGTTAATACACCAGTATTGAGCACAGCACAATCAACAAACAAGAGCAAACAAATCAACATTCGTGCAAAATATAATAACGTTTAGAAGGATCAGGTCAAAAACCAAATCATTGAAGTGAAGATTTTTTACTAAAATTGAGTGTATCAGAAATGTTGTAAACCGAGATTAAACAAAAAGTACGATACTGTATAACTGTATAAAAATAAGTGATGAATTTTTAGAAAATGGCATTTAAAACTGTCAGGGGAAAGTCGTTGTTTCGTTGAGAAAGAAACTTTACACTTGCTCAGTACTGCTTTGTTCCAGTAGCTTCCTATACAATTGAACTAAAATAAATTCTATATAAACCAAATCGTTGATATGGCAATTTTATATACCCTTAAGACTTTTTTGGTAGTGAGGAAGTTAGCTTACGGAACGTCGGTGGTTCGTTTGTGCCTGAAATATTGCACAGAAGGTCACTTGAAGTCTCCCTCCACCAGTTAAGCTGGAAAGTCGACATATGGCCTATAATGTATTGGTGCGACGTAAAACCCAACTGATAACTTACTTCTTTTTTAACGACTGATCAATAAAAAACATTACAAAAATATAAACTGACTAACCGGAAGGACAATATCTTGAGCTTCTTTGGTAAACAAGACAGCCCTTGTTGTGACAATTGGTTCTGGTATCGGTGTTGTTGTTGTTGTAGTAGGAGCGGATGTCGTGGGAGGTTCCGGGAGACCATTGCCATTCCTTATCAGCAGCCTAGGCATTGGTCTTGGTCTAAATCCTACCTCTACTTCTATCTCTTTTTCTAAGGTAACTGTAACTTCAACAGGGGTCAATGGGTCAACTAGGAGCGAACTTTGAATTGTAAGGTTGTGACTAGGTCGTATGGTCTTTGGTGATAAAAATAGATAAGTACTGAAAAAGAATCAATACGTTTTTCAATAGAAGTATGATGTAGCGATTGTTCATTTATCTTTAAATGAACTTTACGTTAAAGATGATGTATGTATTCCACGATTGGGTTAAATGCCTCTAACAATGGAAAAAACATAACATAAAAAATCATGTTCCACTACGAAAATAAAACAAAAAACATAGTAGTGGACATACCTATGCTTTGCTCCATGTGTGTCTTAATTAATTGATAAAATGTATGTTTACATGCGGATCATTTATTTAAACGTCACTGTCAAGTTAAGCGAACAGAAAGGCATACTGACGGCGTGTTATAATATGAATCATTGAATTACCCATTCATGTTCTTCACAAGAGGTATTTAATTTAGGAATAAATAGTATCTGGATTGCACGTATCCTTGATCTTTATTTATTTTTTATTTTTATATGTGCTGTCCTTTTTTGCTTGTATATAGCAAACATATAGTATATACCACTGAAAAATTGTTCTTATACTATCATTACTTTTAAACGGAAATGTGACCTTATTATTTTTTCCCATCGAAACACCGGAGTATTTTTGTTGCTATAAAAACATTCGCAAAAAAGCTGATGGACAAAAATGCATTCTTTATTTACCCTAGAATCTGACAAATGAATTAATTGTATAGTTCTGAAATACCAAATTATATCATTTATAACAAGAGTACGCATTGCACGTGACAGCCGTCATATAGCACTTAAGCATGTACTTAACTAGTAAAAAGGTTACTTACTTTTCTGATGATACGTATGAAACTGCGAAAGTAAAACATAAAAGCAGGTATCCCACAAGGGAATCCTTTCTCCTCCCCATTGTTCCTGTAATTTATTAAAATGTTAATATTATAAACTTTAAACCTATAAAGATTTAATTATAAAATATTCAATATTCGTACATAAGTATTGTATTAATTGGTGTAAATGAGAACATGGGTTAAATATATATATAGTCCCTTCTCTAGAAAAAGATGTCTGGTTAGTCATTTATCACCATTAAAACTATTTCTAATTAAGTGACTGTGTTTTGATAAATGGCAATGCCTAAACTCATCAATTAGGACCAATTGCTTCAACGGCGTGTTTTTTCACCTCGGGTCATAAATTTTGATTCGTTAGTTGCACATTTAAAATAATTTGCCTGTGACGTCAAAGTGTATAAACATATTTTTGTGGTCTCAATCATGTTAAAACAAGAAGAAGGCTATAAATTCACGGAATGCGACGGTAATCGTTAACATTTTAAAAACGTGTTGACATCCTTTTTCATTGGCGAAAAGGAAAATACCGACATGTTTACACAAAATGAAATTAAAAAATCGCTAAAGGCAAAATCAACAGCTATGAGTAAGGAATCTTTTGCGTGCTCAGTTCTTAAACTGCTTGTATATATGTATCTATATTTTCTTTATTATTGAACTATTTAAACCGCGCGCATTTTATCTGGAAGCCATATATGTCTAAAAAGTTAGGAGAACTTGAAAAAAATACAGATCTACATAGGACAAAACATGGGAAATATCGTTCAATAGAATATCAAATTTTGCATCATTTAGTTAGTAATTTAAGTTAATGAAAATTTTCTTTTTTTACGTGCGCACGTGAAATTTCTTGCATCGTAGTAAGAAACTCAATTTCTTTCAAAAAAAGTTCATGCTGCATTTAATATTATTTAAAAGTTATTTTAAAACATGAATATGTTGCAATACTAGTAGCCTTAATGCAAATATGAGGTACTTGAGGAATTCGAGTTGAAAGAACCATTTGATAATACAACGGAATAACTAAACTTTACCAAAATACAGGCGAGGGTGATATATATATATTTCTTTTCATTATAATCACAATTAAGAAATATAATGTCATGCTTATAGCAAAAGTATGAGAATTATCAGTCCCATTAGTTAACTTTGTAAAATTTTGCTGAAAACAATTATTTGTTTAATTAAAGATACTTTGACGTATGATAAATCTACATAGTAAAATATTGCCGAAATTACTTTCTTAATTGAATTCATCGCTTAAATATCGCTGAATCATTAATATCTATACTTAATGATCGAAAATTGTATCTTTCATACAATTAAAATACAAAAAACAAAACAAATCATAGTCATATTTTTAAGAGAACACTTTTATGCATATAATATAACTTTCATGCTTAACACTTCTTGCATAAACAGGGAAAATAAACCTTTAAGTTATTATTTTAAAAAGCATCAATTTAACTGGTTTCAATTATATTAAATTTAAAGAAATATGACTCAAACAGATACAATTAGCACAAACTTACCCTTTCCTATATCAGTTTCAATGTTAACCTCTATAAAACTTTTTTTACTTTTATTTATACTCGTAATCTTATTTAAAACAAATTTTCTTCACGTTTTTAATTATATTCCACAATAAATGTAGAAATTAAAGTTGTAAAATCGATGAAATTTATTCGAATTAACGTTATCAAGGCAAACAAGTAAGGTATTTATATGAATGTTGACTCATCACGCTTGAGTAAACATTTGCGACGTTTAACGTTAACGTAAGCCATAAAAACTGAAGCTATCCTATAAATCACGTGGACCTGACGTTGACAGTCAACAGTAAATATACGTAAAATTAGAATGAGTTAATGGATATACGTTTCATTCATTCATTTCTCGTGTTATAATAATAAATAATAAAACTGACGTTTTTTAAGTGAAAAAAGTTCATTTAAGATAACAAAAGATATCAATGTCAGTAAATTTTTTTTCACATGTAGCGCAGACAAATATTTCAAATTAATTTAATTAGTTAATTTATGTTTCATCGTAAATCATTTAAAAAAACAATTTTCTGGTCACGTCATTTATTGCTTTTGTTTTCTTCCTCGACATAAAAGGAAGGTAAATAAACACTTACCGGAAGTCCATGTTGTTTTGGATATGACGTCATCATGTTTAGGGAAGTAACAGTCCAACTTTATGGCTCTGCGTGGGTTTATCTCACGAATAACAACAATATTTTTGACGAAAATTGACTTCTAACTTATGTCAGACATGAATACAAAATAAAAGTTTCAGGATCCGCAAATTTACATAATGTTTTCACCCGTCCGAAAACGCCCATTTGTATTTAGTTGAATTAATTACCTATCAAATTGTACATCTATAAAGAGTGATATACTATGCTCAACTTTGGTAAAATACTTTATTGTAGACATTTTTTTTTTGAAATCTGTGATATTCTTACTAAATTGTTCTAATTTGAATAAGAAATCCAAAAACTTGCTATTGGAAGTTGCATTCCCTGTAACTGTTTAAGTTAATTTGGTCCTTTCTTTAAAAACTGCCATTTTTTTTAAATGGCACTATGTATGCATAATGTACATATAGTCATTCCTTCTCTGTGTTTACTCAAAAGATGATTATTTTACATTTTAAAAGAGACGGTTTAAAAATTTAATTAATTTCAAATATCATAATTGAGAAATTATACATATATCTTTATTTTTTTATATTGTAACATTTATACATCACGATTTTTATAGGACAAAATAAGAAAAAAGCCGTTTTAACGCTTTTTAAGTAGACCGACACTCACAAATTTACCTTAAGTTCATGCTTAGCAGTAATTTACTATAATATACGGCGCACTATTTCTGTATATCACTACTAATTATTAAATGAATCATTTTATGTAATAGAAAAGCTAATTACATTTATATTTATGTCTTTTCAGTTCTGTACTATTCGTCTACAGTAATCCTCGTATGATAAATGTATGTTTAAATTAACATTTACCGTGATTTACATTATTTGTTTTATTATTTTTATCCAACGCATATTGTTTGTTTATTCCAGTGATATTGATTTGTGAAGAAAAAACAGGCTTGTTACAACATATTGATTTAAGCTTAATTGCGAAACAATTTTTTTTCAACTTATATTAATCACTTTCGAGTCCGCTTCCTGGAACCAATCAGTACTGGTGTCATATAAAGAAACAAGGCCGTGACCCGAGTAGGGCTCGAATCCATAATCCCTGGGTTAAATCAGACACCTTAACCACTAGGTCACGACACCGACCCCTTAAAGCATGTGTTCTACTTATTAAATATTCTTTAACAAAAAAAAGCAATTACGTGTATATTTGTTTCTCGTGGGTATGGAACCTGTCGCATATTTTAATGGAAAAGTTTGTATATTTCGACTTATACAATCTGAGCTCTACAAACTATTTCCTTGTTCTGAATTCTCTTTTCTATGACCTTTTAAAACATTCAAATGTGTCCACAATTTGTTTATTGTTTTTTTTTCATTAACACATCTAACGAACTGGCCGTTACATTTTATTTGATATAAATCGTGGAATTTAAAATAAAGATGGTAGTGTTTGTTATTGATGTCATGTGAACAATCACATGTCATTTTCGTAACACTCTCAGTGTGATACGAAAACCCTTAAAGGTGCAGGAACGATCTTTTGGCTAACCATAATCTTTTGGTTGATTTACCTTTATAACGTACGATCGGCTAGACACATCCGTTAAATATCAATAGTTTTTATCTCTTTACAAAAATAAAGCGTGAAAAAAAAAGTTAAAAACGTGACTTGTTGCGAATTGTTTTCAATTTCAGCATCACGAACTGTTTTTACAAGCTAAATATATGAATAAATTACTATAAAACCGCATTACGAAACATACGAAACAGGAATTTAGATCAAACCAGACTATTTGTAGAACATGATATTAAAAGATTTGCTTGTTGTCTAAAAAGGTACTAGTATTTTTGTTAATATGATTCTTAAAGGGACTCCAATGATGTTTCTTGATATGTAGGGACTCAATCTGCACAAGAATTTCAAATTAAAAATTTTCAGGCTTTGTTTTTACCTCAGCTCCTTAAATCCATTATTTTAAAGGTAGTATGCATAAAAGCTAAGCCATGTACCAGCCAACATGATTCCAATACTGCAGTTATTACTATAGACAAGTAAATTTTTAGATAAGGTAGTTTCATTTTCAATATGTCCAGACTTAGCTTACTCTGTACCGTATAGGTCAGTATTTTTGTCAGTAGCACTCAAAGTCCACTAAGTAATATCAATGCACTGAGTGCAATTCAGGATGAGTGAAAACAAATATTACTTTTCTTTGTGTTGTGTAGTCATTCATTCGTTTAAATTGACACATTGCGAGCTATATCATCATTTCGGAACGCTAAATGTAAAATTCTCATTAACTTACGCTGATATTTCAGAAAACAGTCACTGTTATACATGTAAAAATATTTCTTGACCTCCTTTACATGTTTTTTTTAACAAATGTTTCTTTGTTATACATAATGATATTATTATGTTACCTTATAATTCTTTGTAATTTGTTGGCTCTTATCATTGTAAGACTATTAAGGGACGAACCCCAGACCATTAATAAGTCTCGTGACGGAGGCAATAATTGTGGTTATCCCTGGGGCCAGAAAAGAAAAGAAAACAACAACAACAATTAAAAAAAAGCAACTTGTCCTAGCTGGTATCCCAAGTTTACATTTCTCTCGTCTCGTCTAATACTTGTAAACACCTATATACACGAACAGAAAACATTGCCTTACGTAAATTGTCCAGTCATACAAACACATTGTAAAATAACATCTGAATTGTTTTTATCATGGTTTCGTTAAAAATTAAAATACAGAAAACATGATATTAACTGTTTGATTAACAAAAGAAATTTATGATAATTATGGAAAGGTAAAGGCTATGTTTGAAAACCGATAGAAAATATTGTTAAATTGCGTATTTGTGCATCGCCTTTTTTATTAGATTAAACAAAAACACAACACTTAAATGTTGTTAGATGATAATCATAGTAGACCGTCGTCTGACTGAAGATTTGTGCATTTATTACCAAAGGGAGATAACACGAATATTTACAAGTTTTTAACCGCATTACATTACTTTCCCTTTCATCATGACAAAGTTATATTTGTTTTAATTTGATAAATAGAAATTATATTAATGAAGGCAAGGTGATCCTTTGTTAAGTGCATGACCTTTTTATATTTATAAACATTTGCCAACACCACTTACGCAAATCAACACATTTAATTGATTTACTGACATGAATTTAATGGGCACGACTACTTTAAAACACCCATCTGAATCAACACAGCCACAAAGCTTTCATTGATAAATGTGTTATATAAACACTTCTCTGTTAATTCAAATATTTGTACGTCCTTTTATATATGTGAACTAATATAAGATGAATTGATTGAGCAAATAATATCGTTTCCACCCTTATTAGCAAAATTGAATTTTCCGTTTAAATTGTGCTCTCAGTTTAATGTTTTTGTTACAGATTGTTTAAAGTAAACATGTTAAAGAATAATAGCTACCAGTAATTTATTAGGTTTAAATAGACAATATCAAATACTTGATTGTAAGCGATAAAGTATTTATTAATAGGAGATAAAATAGAAAATAATCGGCAATAGTTTTACAGGCAAGTCTCTTTAATCGCCACAATCGCATAATGAATAAGAAACTATTTTGGTAACTCTAATTTAAACTTTAAGTTTTTAACACACCTCTAAAAAACCGAGCATTGCTTTTATGCCCCATAATGTTCTTTTAAATAACCCTAAGTTTAACAAAGCCATTATGTGTTTACAGCACTAATATTCATTAAGGAGAGAGAGAAAACAATTTGTGATACAGAGAACCACCAAGTTGGCTACATATATACTCGTCATTAGTGTAAGGCAATTCAATACAATTTTACATCATTACTTTTAGTCGTTTTCACTTAAGCCCTTCCCTGTTTAAAACGTATTAGTCAAAGTCTTTAGTGTTTTTTAACGAGCAATTAATCAATTATGTATTTCTAATTCCACGAAACATCTCTTAAATAGTATTTTAGCATTATTTATATTAGTACAACAGCGTTCGCCACATGTTTTCCCGTTAAATTCGAAACAATTACTTTCGTAACTATATTTGAATGTCCATAACAAATTGAACTGAAGCAGAAAATATCTTGTAAAGAAAATTTACTTAGGAAATAACCTTCTGTGTTAAGTTTTAGAGAATTTCTCCGCAATTATTCAAAAGAAAATGTTTGCAAAATCACTTTCCATTTAGAGATTTAGATTTTCAGTGAATATCAGAAGGGGGTTAATTGAAAAAATATAAAAACAGAATGTTGAAAAATGTCTCTATAACACTATATGTTTTATCCTATAAATGTCGTAAGGAAAGTGTAATATTTCAATACCTGTTTTTAAAAACAATATTACTTAAAAGCACATTAATTTTTTCCATATTTTTCAATTCTTAGAAATGTGAAACATGTGTTAGAGCATGTCAGATGTTTAACAAATGAAGAAAGTAGAACCGAACGTGCGGATATGTGACATAAAGGTAGTATTTTGACTTCCATACAAAATACTTTTTCACTATAGTTATACCAATTGCTAATACAGTAACAGAAGCAAATGTTAGTTCATCTTTACAGCAAATGATTAATATTTTGGAAACTGTAACACGAGACCAAAAAATAAAAGTGTTTGAAAAATAAAAATGAAAGCATATCTGAGGCATAATGAACCTTTAATAATGAGTATTTGACATAAAATCTTAAAAAATACATTTTACGGTCATAAAACTTTGTTTTAGAATTCACACTGCTAGTTAACCACGTGCGCATGATCTGTGTCTGTAATCCGTCTGTGTTCTTTTCAGTAAGTTGTACAAAGACCTGCCATTAATGTATCTGCTTGAAATATATAATGAACAGAGAATGGTTAAACATGTGATTGTCCCAAGAAAATCAAATTCTTAAACAAAGTTGATAATGATTGAATTGAAAGTCAGTCCCCTTCACCTCTTCGTGATGAAGGTGAATAAGAAGATAAGTTTAAAGATGAAGAATTATTTTTGATAAGAACTACTTACACATATTATTCTTGACGCTTATGAAACAAAATAGAAAAAAAAACAAAATTCTTAAAGAACGCCTAAAATGAGACAAAATTGAAAATATGGCAGGCTCGGTTTGATTGAGTCTGTTCAGGGACGGGACTGAAAATTGCAAGTTACCGTCCACGCCCCCTAGCACCGGCTCAAGAGGAACTCAACATTTAAACAGAAAAATAATGAAGTTGCATTGACTGGGAATTTCTTGACATAGGCTATATTTATTTGCAAATTGAGTATGAGTTATTTATGTATTTCGTCATTTTTTTATCGGAAATGGTGCAGCAATTTTCTGCGTGTGCACAGTAATTTGTCCAAAACAAATAAGAATATTTCTCCATTAGTCTAATTTATGTTTCGACATTGATGGTTCAACAGTTGTTGCAGACAAAAGATGGTCAAATAAGAGAACAATAGATCAATAGTAATTTTGATTACCGGATAAAAGCAATATAAATTTTATGAAGTATTTGAATTGCGGATTGCCTTGCATTGAAGGTTTAAATAACTTCAAGAATAGCTATCTATATTCTAAAACGACTTCGGAAAACATTTTTCATCATAAAAGTTATTTTTAGAAAAAGATTGCATTGTTTAAGCAATGTCTAGAAAAGAGATACTAAAATGATATTATCAAATATTGACATTTACATTTTATTTATCACAGAATTATCTTCAGAGGCATCATATCATTTTTCATAATTTTGCTTACCTCGGCAAACAATGCTAAAGTAAACAAAACTACATACACATTTTTAGTCTTAGAAAACTTTATACTCTGTTTCCATCATTTTTTAAATGTATTACTTGCCTTGTATTATGAATATGTAGTCTATAAGTTTTTATGTATATATTCGGACTTCGGGAACAAATATATGTATATTTAAACGAAACAAGAATATATGAGATATTAAATGTCGTTGATTCAAGCACTACTGAAATACGCAAACAATATATTTGCATGAAAAACTCGTTTGTCTTTATTATCGATATATTTACTTTATTTTCTTTCTTGAGAGAGAACGCTTCCTTTATGACAAACAATATCTTTTGTTACTTTTAAGGGAGAATTTCAATCTTTATTTCAATATTAGTATTGAATTTGTTAGCTAAATGTCTATGCTTTAAAAATTTAGTGTTGAAATCATAACAAACGAACTCATAGAATGTCTTTTGCCTAAGAAATTCTAAAGCTTGAAGAGTTCAATAAAAGTCAATAAAGTTTCATTTGCCAGTGTGATTTGTTAAAAAAAAAGATTAGCAAAACCATCTGTCTTATTCATGACATTTTAGGAAATATACCGAAACATTTCAAAAATATAATTTTCAAATAAGAAGGATTGTAATATGAATGAAGAATCTTTTAGCTAAACACTGTTTACTTGTTTTAAGGTTACAATGTAATGCCCATCTTATAGCACTGTCCATAAACAGACTAGATTAAACTGAGTCTGCACCATTTTAAATTAAGACATTTTGGACGTTCTCTAGTGATTCAATTTCTCTCTATTTCATCTATATTAGGCGGTAACATCACTTCATGTCTGATATTTGTCTGTCACTTGAGTATAGGTTATTAATGTATTATAGTATTATTGCGGAAATGGTGTAATAATTTTATGTTTTCTATATGCAGAAACAAATTAGAAAGGATTAACATATTTCTTATTATATGTTTTCGGTCATCATATTGTCATCTATTGCAGACAAAACTTGACAAATGGATAAGCACATCATCAATCAAAATTAATTCTAGAAATATACTGGCATTGTGGAATGCGTTGCATAAAATGACACATATTGCTGCTAGAAAGCTATATTTCTAAATGAGTGATTTATATTAAAAATAATATGTAAACATTTTGTGGAAAAAATGCTAACAGTCAATAAAATGTAATATAAATATTTATATCATATCTATCACAAAATTATTCAAAAAATATTAAACTTCGTAAACTTTGCCAACGTTGACAAAATATTATGTTGCTTTTGCCTTTAGTTAAATTACTTTGAATTCAGAAAATCTTTAAGTGTCTCTATGTGCTGTATTTTAGAAATACTATTCTATGACTATTTGGTAGAAATATCATATATATATTTACTACGCTTTTTAGAAAAAAAAACCCTGAAACATTATCTATGATAGTCATACATGTACATATTTTACTCGCTCTCTATTAAACAATATTATACTTTAATTACTTTAGATGTATATTATTCTTAAATTCGATTATAAATGTTCATAAATCGTTGTATTAGCTTTTATGATGTTAACTTTTTGTTTTCTGTGACTTTAAAATGCGGAAAATCACAGCGCCCTATTCAATTTGACTTTCGAGTACAACAATTGTTTGAAAGTACAATGCGTATGAAGTAATTATCGTATATCTTGAAAGGATAAATGAAACGTTCTCTTCTTCAAATACATATATGAACCTGTCATTTCGAAAAGCAAAACTAAATTTCTGTAATCACATCAAATTATAACATATTATATCGCTAGACATCTAGGATAAGCATTTTTGGATAATGTCTGCAATACATTGTCTTGTTATGATCAAATGTCTGACACTTATGATGCTAGATACTTATATGGTAATAGTTAAACATAACTCTGTTATACAAGATTTATAGAGATGTCTGCAACATTCTCGCAAATAAACGTTTTTTTCTACATCTTTTTCAACAAATGCATTATTGAATGTCTGATATTGCAAATGCAATATACGCATATAGCGGTACTTCACATAAGAGTAAGCTCAAAATAAAATGTCGCTTTCACTGTCGTGATTATTTTATTGACGGATAATTGTATTACATTTGTCAATGTCAATTTGGACATTTAAATATCCGAGTACCTAATGTAAAAACAAAATGAGATACAAAAATGAAAATTGAATCATGCTCTTGTATAGTATATAAGATACATTTTCATTTTAGTAAAATTAAAAAAAATACACTGTACAATTATCTTAGAAATAAAATAAATTTGGATTAAAGATTATACATAAAAAGAAAGAAAGAAACAATGCATATAGTCTTTTTGGATTTATTTCTGTTAAAAACGTCATAGAATAACAAAAATATCAGAAAAAGTAAAAGTGATATAACAATTGTGTATACCTAGATGTGTATGGCACATTTAATATTAAAATTATATTAATTTAACGGAGACATGACATAGATATAAAAAGCACACACCGACACATTTATAAAAGTAAGTCTGGTAGATTTCATCAAAGGTAAATTTTTTATGAATTTATTAATAAATTTTGATCATTAGAATAAAACAATTCTACTTACGATAGTGTTATTTGATAAGGGCTAAAATGAAGATAATACAGGGAACTTAAAATCTGAATAAAAGAAATCCCTCGAAGAAATCACAACACAATTACATAAAAATTGCAGGATCGGTTTGATTGAGTCTGTTATGTACATTAGGGATAATGCTAAAGCGCAACGTCTCCTAGCAACGGCTTGAGCGGTACTCAATTTTCAACACTTAAAAGTGTTGGAATCAATGATCCCGAAGGACCATGAAACAACACTGATATTCTTAGCATACACTTATGGTAATTGTTAAGTCAATGTCCTTGTAAAAAACAGGCTTGTTATAAAAGCATATTAAGATATATCTTCATTTATTAGAATTTATTGAAACATGTGAATATTGTAAACTGTAATCAATGTTTCAGATATCAATGAAAACCTTGGAAGTAATTGAATTCTCTTTAAGGCATTTCTGAGAAAAGCATTTTCACTTTGATTTTGAACATTTTTCTTTATTATCTTTTGCATATTTTACCTTTTCAATTGCCACAGTTGATCTTTCTAAATTTTTCAAATTTTAGACTTAATAATATAAGTGTACTCCTCAATTCCTCCATCCAACGAACGTCTCCCCTGGAAGCAACATGACAGATTTAGTGTTTTATGTATAAATCTAGATTATAAACCTTTAGATAAAGCTTTGTTAAAGTGGTTTTGATATTTAATTAATGTCATGACAGGAGCTACATGTAGAACCCTCATATATTGTAATAGTTTAAACCTTTAGCAAGTCTAGCCGGTGCTAGAGGGCGTGGAAGATAGTTTGCACTTGAAAGTACCGTCCATGAACAGGCTCAATCAAACCGAGCCTGCAACATTTTCATTTTTGTTGTTCTGGATTTTCTTGGGTGGTTCTAATTTTCTCAATTTTATTCTAAAAAAACAACAAAAGTCATATTGTTGCAAATTGTTGTTTCAAGTTAGTAACATGAAATCATGCATGCATATAAAAAAGGATGCATTTGTTCTTTTTATTTGGATTCTGAAGCCCCGTAAGAAGAGAATAAAAAAGATAATTCAACCCAGCAAAAACCAATGACTGTTATTGATATTAGAATTCACTGTAAGCATTATCAATTTTGCCAGGGTATTGCTAAATGTTGTAATGTTACAATTTCTTTATCTTTTTATCATAATGGCTCTCCTGATGATATTTTTTGACGTTGGTGTTGGTAATGTAATGGAGCAATTAATTTCTCATTAAATAACTTTAGAGATGAGAAGTTTGCTTGATGCTTAATTTCAATCACTGGCCCATATCGAAGACAAATGCATTTGCCTTTTCCTTATTGTTTTCCTTATTGGAGTGACAAGGCAGTTTGTCACAAATAAACTGGAAATAATAGTCTTAATTTTAATGGATTTTTATATATTTTTGGTTGGTTATATTGACTACGTCATGTTTGTTTTTGTTTCATGCAGTTGTTTAAAAAGTTCTAGAAAATGGAAAGAAACTTTATAGTGTATGTTTTGGCTATGACAAATGCTTTAACAAAATAATAGGTATTTTATTGAAACAACTATTAATGGAAAACGTAAGTTGTAAATTTGATAAGGCTATCAAGTCGATAAATAAGACTATAACATCATGTGTTAGATAAAATGGCAAATGGCAAATGCTCGGAATACTTCGACTCGAACCAGGGCTTGAAACAGGGAGACCTTAGTTCTCCTCTGCTGTTCATGCTATTCGCGAATGACATTATAGATAATATTTATACAAGTTTAAATGGTTTATTTACCGTAAACGCGCTCAAACTAGTTTTAATCTTTTTTGTCGACGATCAGGTTCTTTTTGCGTAGTCGTCAGCATTACTATGATCAATACTTAATGAAGTTGAAAACTATTGTACAAGATGGAATATGAAAATCAATATCAAAATTAAGGCAATGGTCTTTAAAAAGGACGTAATCATACATAGTACAAAGTGTTCATTTATATTACAAAAATTGATGTTGTTGAAAATTTTAAGTATTTAGGTTTTTAAGAACGGAAATTGGTTCAGAAGTGAAAAGAGAATATCTCAACATGCGTCGTACTACATATATTTTTTTCAGTTGTAATGATAATGAATTACCTATTTCTCACAAGTGTAAGCTGTTTGACTCGCTTGTTGCGTCCATTTTATGGATTGGCACAACCATGAAGCTACAGATGTTGAAGCAATTCATACAAAATTTCTGCCTAAGATTTACGAAAATGAATCACGTTAACATAATTAATGTTGAAAAAGCAAGTAAGGTAAAAGATTGTTCAATTATACGGCCAATTGGTACCATATTGAACATTGTAACAGTAAATTACAAAGAGAAGGCTATGATATTATGACCTAAATATGTTGGGCGTTTTGTAAAGTACAGCTAAAATACCAACATAACTCACTTTACAACATAAATGCAACTAAATCTAAAACCGATATTCAATACAACAATTAAAATAAATATGAGAAAAATTTATTCAAAGTATAATTTCGGCAGCATGATTTTTGACCGACTATACTCCATGTGTTAGGGCTATTTTAATCTATCTGTCTGTTTTCTTAGGTAACATCATGCCGCCACGAAACTATACCGCTCTCTTGGGTAAAAATGTACAACTAACTGAACTGTAGTTCCGCTTTCTTTCTCAATATATAGTTGGCAAATTTATATTAAATGATAACAAATTGCAAAGTAGACTGCCTGATTATTTGATTTGTTTGACATCCTTAAGTATAAACACATTATTTCATCTGGACGTGAAAGAAGACCATGTTTTAGATAATAGGCTCAATCAAACCGGGCCTGTAACGTTTTCAATTTTGTCGGTTTAGGCGTTCTTTAAGGATTTTATTTTTTCTGAATTTTAGAAAATGATGTTTTTATCTGTGTTTTTATATGTAATTAAGTTGATAAATATACTTTTAGCCAACTAATAAAGGGGGAAGAAAATTGTATTTCTTATCATATCTTAAGTAACAGCTCTGACCTTTGAATTAGAGACCTGTTTCATGTCTCATAGCTTAAACATTTGTGTAACATACTTAAAATTCTCCATACATGAAGAGGTAATCATACAGGCAATATCCGGACACTTCCATCTCTCTTACGATATTGAACTTGAATTTTGACCTGGATTATTCTGTTTACACTTAGTATCATGACTTTGATCATTTATGAGATACTCCCTGAATTGAATGGTACGTGCACACATTTTTTATTTGAACTTTCGCCTTTATATGCGACCTTGACATTGAACAAAAAGATATAGTTTCGATACTGAAAAGCGTTTTCCACGTACCTTCTAGTTTGATATTTACCTTGACCTAGAGAGTTGGTCGGTACAAGTAAAACGAAACACCCTGAATGTAAGAAATACTCCGGAAAAAGACTGAAAGCCGCTCGCCCGCTAAATCGCCGTATCTTTAATTTTTATGTTTAAGTAAACTAATTAAGAATTGAAAACATGTAAAAGCGAATAATTGCAAGAAAAAAAACAAAACAAAAAAACAACAACACAAAACCACTAAAAAGTTTTTAGATCGAACATTACTAAATATCCTACGGAATAAAGGAACAGTGAGCAAGCATCTGTCAGACATCAACTTTAGACCGACAAGATAGCTAAGTAAACAATTATCGTACACAGTTTATATATCACATATACTGTTTACATGAATAACTCAATATAAATGCCAGACATACAGACCTTCGGATCTTAGTTGCCAAAAATAAGCACATTTCACATTAATAGGATAAAATTATTTACAGTTGCACTTTGTCTACCTCTTCCTAATGTTTACATATTAAGGTTATATAAACATTAGATATTAAGAAGCGATCACGGATATTACCATCAAAAGTAACAAACCATTAACCTTTTGATATATTAATTTACAATTAGTTTATTTTCCTTCTCACTGATTTAAAACGAAGAACTTGTATTGTTTGTGAGAAAAGTAACAATTTTACATCAGACATAAGTGATTGTTGTTATATGTCAATTTAAATTGAAAACACGTTTATGTTTCAAGACAATTAAAGTTAAATATACGCATATGTTGTATGTCAATTAAAGTTAAATAAACTTTGTAGCTATCCCCATCGTCACAGAGGTGTTCATATGTTGTATTTTGAGTCTTTAAATAAACCTATCCTAGCATGCAAACATGAAATTTGATGTTTCATTTCTGTATTACTATACATTTATTTCTTACTACATATTTTCTATTTTTATACATTCTAATGTGTCGTGTATCCATATATCCGTCAAGTGACAAAAGCTTTCAATTATCACATGTTAAAAAATAAGCATGGGATCAGAAACATCGCCTATATTGACGTTGATAGATCTTAGAAGTGTATCGCAAATCAAACATTTATACCTATAAATTAAAAAACACTATTGAATCGTCTGTATTTTGTTGATCAATTGCCGGTTTTAAACAATGTTTGAGTAATACAAGTGAAAATGTGATTAATGTTTTAGCAGGTTACCCAATTATAATACGGATTCAGACATCCGTATGACTGCATGACAATAGCATGTTTCACTTCTCTTGCAAGAAACAGTATATTAAGAGCGACGGCTCTGTCTGTAAATTAATTATATTTTTCCAGATATCATATTTACAAGCTAAAGATATATCTTCTGCTAAAAAAATTAAAATCCTCGTATTTATTCGGACAGCATACATACGCAGATGCATCATAAGGGATTGCCTTTAAGGTTTGAGGCAACAGAATTGCAGCCACCGTTTATCACTGCGTGATCGTTGAAGGGCCTAAAAATTTACAGTACGATTTTGTGCGATCGTTTTTCTTATAAAAATAAAAAACGCATTTATCATTGTCAAGATTTGCTGTAATAACAGCATATTGCAATTGTGGACATCGCTTTAGAAGCTCCTGAGATTTGTCTGACACTTGATGGATTGGTTGTCATACCTCGAATTAATTTGATCAGATGCCAGACGATACTTACTCAGCTATAGTTATACAATCGCTTTTATGATATTTCCGAACTTTTGTTTTGATACCCGTGGTTCAACAAATTCACATGGATCACGTTATATATCATAGCAAAATTTATTAAGCTTTTTAAAGAACAAGTGGTACGTTAGAAAAGTTTCAGTCAATCGTTAGTAAAGTGTTTCATGTCAAAGAAGTACATATGGTCTTATGACAGTTGTTTTTACGTTCACCCTTACAATCAACACCAAATCAATGGAATTGAAACATCAGTGTGCAAAATTTCATAAACATAAGTACATATATCTAAGTCATACAAAAAGGTCATACATAGTTCCTGTTTTGGATTGTAACAATAGAATAAAAACAAACGAACAATGTACAGACGAACTTGTGTAACGTCAAAGTTGTCTGTGTTGGCAATCTTATATAAGATGTCAAATATTTTCACATGCGAGGGACTGTGTATCTTCTTATGGAAGCTATTACAGACACATTGACGGCTAAACTGATTCAGTAACAACTCTATATTGAACTCCAATGTTGCAATATAATGCAAAACACATATTTTTAGAAGAATTGTTTTCAATCTATCGTAGTTACATTGTTATCTGATGAAACGGCAGGACCTTTGTAAAGGTAGTCATGCAAGACGCATGTTTATATTAATTATCTATAACAATAATTCAGTTCTTTGGTTAAATCTAAATATCTCAAGTAACCAACTTGTATTTTGTTGATGCTTTGTCATTTTGTGACTTTTGTTGAGTAATATACTGAAAATCAGATTTATGTTTAGTGCAAACAGGTAATGCAAATTATGCAAAACAACCAGACATCGTTTGGCCGAAAGGCAATAAGTTGTTACTCCTCTCTCAAAAGAAACATAATGTTAAGGTCGTTGACTAGCTATGTTACTAAATTATATCATCACATATTGTCAACATATAGACATAGAGAATTTTTCCTCGCATTGTTTAATATTGATAAAATAAATAGACCTCATTTGACCGCATAATTTTAAAGAATCACGATCTAAAAACAATTTGCTAACAATGTAACTAAAATATATATTGTTTAGATATCAAGATGTATCTTTGGTCGTCGACGAGTAAAAACCCATTCAAAATCAATTTTTCAGTCCAACAATATACATAATATCAAACATAATTTAAAAAAGCCTACTCTTTAAAAGGGTACCATATATCATTTATACTGTGATGAATGGCTTTTTATTTTTTATCGACGGTAATTTAAGCGTGACTGAATTTGCTATTCCCCTTACGTATTTACAATTAAGTCTTGTTTCCCAATGCAGTCCATCAATAGAATTACTAAAATACATTCAAGAAAATACTAACTTAAATGTTCGCAAACATATTCTTATTTAAAATACGATATATCTTAAAGGTGTTTGTTTGCTTGTTGCAATAATATTCCCATATTGAATACAAATTACATTTGTTTTATAATACAAACTTATTACATTTCTTTTAAAGTGCTTAAAGTTGCTGAATATCACCTTTGTCACGCTGACGCTGACTGTATTCTTGTCTAAAGCAATATCACACGGTAACAAGGGATGTTCCTAGCTCAAAGATATACATGTATATAAGATAGAGCAGTTGGCAACAACTTTTTCCACAGTTTGTTGGTGTTGCAATAAATATGTTTCATTTTAGAATCTAGAATTGCTTGTCAGTATTAGGCAGACACGAAAATTACATCATAAGTCATAAATAATGTAGCAGATTACAACCAACATTAGTGTTCCCTCTTGAATAATAAGCCCAACAATCTCCATAAAGTTTTGTTTGGTAATGTTTGGTAATGTCAAGAAACACAATTAAACGCTTTTTTAAAGAATTTCATTCAGCTGCGTAAAAACTGCAAGAATTATTGTTTATGATAGATTCTTATGCGTATACTCAAAGACCTATTTCTCTTTATCAGTTAACGCTTTCAGTTAAAAACTTGTAATATAGATGTTATGGGTATCAGGAATTATTCATAACGAGACATACTTTTCTTATCTTGTTAAAGACGTACGTCAATTGTACTCCATAGCGAGATTTGCCGGTGCATACTTTTAATAATAATAAGTATAGATACATTCAGTTAATTTTTGATATAATTCGAATGTGCTCGCTACAGCGTTCTAATATTACAAGTTGTATTAACTAAGCGACCTATAACCGATTAGTAGTTCGATTAATATAACGTTTAGATCTGTCCACTCCATACCAAACAGATCATAAAACGGTGTATGGATTCTCTAATTTCAATTAATTAATACATACCGATATAATGTAGTTGATAAATATATTTAAAGAAAGGCAGCAGCCGACGTTACATGAAAGCGTCCTACGGGTAGTATCAGCGAATGATAAGTCAAGTCGAGTGTTGCTGATTATTCCAGCTTAGTATTAATACGGTCGTCGGTCGCCATGCAGAACCGTAAACCTAAAAAAATTTGAATTCATTATCGAGCAAAATCTTAGTTACATGTAATCTGATTGCTGCACTCGAATCATGTAAATGGAATAATTATATTGGCAGAATGGATTCTTAAAGTTACAAACATTATCTATTGGTGAAAGTCATTAATACTAAAGTTATTTTTAATTTCCTGTCTCGGATCTAGTGAACAAATTTCATTAATAGCTATATGTTTTTGTTTTGAAATACATGATCAATCTTATATGCACTTTATCTTTGTCTCTGTACAAGTTTTATAATATTCAAATATGTTACAACTGGTGAGAACGATCCATTGTTGTATGAGAAATAGATTATGTTGAATGTAGGCTGATTGAAATGGCATGGATCACAGATGCCAGATCATTAAGAATGACTATTAGAGACATCGATAGAAAATTCAAATTAAGAAACAATTACATGTATTCCCATAATAGTTAAACACGAACTGCTGCGCATGCGCAAGGTTTCGGCAAGATGGATTCCGAGATTATTATCATTAGAGCAAATGGCTAAAATTTCAACTGTAAACGACATTATGAAGGCAAAAGTCAAAGTATTCCTTATAAGAAGTGTTCGGACTGAATGTGTTGAAGATTTTTGTTCTTAATTGATTAAATAGAGGAAGGAAATATTACACCTTAAAATGGAGAAAAAATACGTATATTTGTTCCTTAAGCAATAATCATTTAAAAGTCAATCAATGACATTTCCATTTATAAAAAGCATTCGATCCTTAATTCAAGAATAATTACAGCAAAAAATCACTAGATTGATTTTAAGCAACTTATAGTCTTGTTCATAATTTAAGAGCGTAGGTTTGTATATAAATTAATTATATTTTTTCCAGATAACATTATTCTTAGCTAAAAAAATGTATCTTCTGTAGAAAGAAATTAAATTACTTATTCAGGGAGCATACACACGCAGATGCATCATGAGGGGGGGGGGGGTGGTGTTTGAGGTTTTGAGGCATCAGAATGTTGTTTCATTAATTTATATATGATTGATTTTGTTATGATTTTATTATTGGTTTTCTATTCCGAATAGCTGAGCAGATGTCTCAGCTTTTTCTTTAAACATTCTTTGGATTTATGTTCAAAGTAATGCAGGTACAGTTTTTTGATAACGATCGTTATCAACCTACTATGTTGGGAGACACCAACTTTGCCAGACAATCAGACAACATGCCTGTTTTCAAAAGAACTTTGATAAAAATTCTTTCCTTTATTTTTAATTTTTATGGTACTTGAAAATAATATATTGATAGACCAATCCCACGTAACAGAAAGCCAGGAAATTACTGTTGGAGGAGAACCTACTGAAAATTTACTCCATAGTTTGTACAGGTGTTGTGCTCTTAGTTTTCGGAAGTTACATACAAATTAGTAGAAGCGGACATCCTTACTGTTCTGTCAAATGAAAGTAGACCCTAGCTTAGCACAAGATTAATTGTTACGTTTGTAATGAGCTTACATATTATTCATTCTACCTGCGTTCACAATACTGAAAAGTTTAGAGACAGGCGGTTCGTTCAACTGATTTATCACAAAGGTTATGTATATTAGCCATTCGCTTATATAATATCTCTATTGATATTATGCATATTCGTTTTTGTCCTGCTAACTCAAAGAACATGGTATATGGAGTGGATGCTTTCTTAAAAATAGCAGGTGTCTCGTTTACATATCATAGAATATCTTCGGCTACATGAAACCATTATGTACTCTCTGCTAAATTTTCTAAACCTCAAGCCGTCTGTAACCGAAATCTTGCATGCGCGGAATTATAATTGGACCTCAATCTCCTTTAGACTACTCACTATTATATTTTTGCATTGTCCAAGGATAACGGCTACTTTACGGTGATTAAACCCGATCCCCTTGAACCATGTTATCAAATACATTCAGTGATAATTCTATTTTAATGGGCTGCATGACTCTCTACTATAATCTCATATTGACATTACAGTAACGTGTGTGTAAACAATTCAAGCGAATCTCTACATCTGCTGATCAGCTCATTCAACACGTAACCGCAAAGTACTGTTTAAGAAGCGCAGAATATAATGTATTAAGAGTTCTTTCTTGTTGTGTCTATGATTATACAGAAAACTAGATGTCTAAGCCTTAACGAGTTCTAATTATATTTGTTTGAAATTATCTCTTAGAACTAAAAAATGTATTAAATACATTACAAATAGCCTGTTGATGCTATTTGATGTTTCCGAAAATATTTTAAAAATTAAAACGGTAAAAAAAGATCTAAACAAGCATTCCATCTCAATCGTTCGATTATTCAACGATTTTATTTGACCAATTCTGTTTTCATGGATTATTGGTTGACGAATTTTGAAATGATCGACGAAACAGTTTTTGCGTAGGTACAATGCATGAAGCTACTATGCAGATAGAGACGACAGCGATCTGCATTTATGAAATAGTGCACCCGGTTGAATTGAATAATTGAACATCATTATGATTGAAGACATTCCATTATATCATAATGGTAAAATTCTAACAAAGACCACCTCCAGTACGTCTAATTTAGTTTTCAATGATCTAGATTTTGTTCATTCAATTGTTTCTCACGACTGACTCAGTGAATGTATACTATACAATGGTTTCTCAACAATAGTTAACGATCATTAGCAACCACTATTCATATACACAGTCACCCTACTCTAGCATCGCTCGCACATGTTCTGACACATTTCTTCTAGTATTTAGCATTGAATATTACTTCTCTCTCTCTCTCATGACATACCGCAATCAAATCATCCGATGATCAACTAGAAATAAAATAATCATGCAGGAAAGACACTTCCAGATGACTTCAGAGCCTTTTACTCCTACAACATTTAGATTTCGTTTACAATTCACATGTAATGTAAATGCCTACAATGCGTAAGCTTAACAATGACCGATGCACCAATTTCTGGTACCCTGATTTAATCCTAACAATACTCTGTATATATTTTTCCGTATTTGGCTTATCTCGTGAGGACGTAAGTTGAGTACTACTTACAGTAATCTTACGACATTAAGTGTGCCTAAAACCTTAAGAACTCATTTCATTATCAACGCACCTGAGACACCAAACTGTCATAGAGATTCGAAGACTTTTACATTTTCATTTTAAAGCAACACATCCGTATGATCTATAAGACTTAACATTTATAACAATAATAAATAGACCATGACAGATGGAGCCGACTGACGCATTAGAATACTCGAAACGAACCGCTCTCATTTAAGTTAACAATCTAACACGCAGAATCGTAATCACGTCATACCAATTCAGCTCACAGCGAGCTATGTCATATCTGTTCTTTACTTGTCCCAACAACAATAATAAGTCACGACGAACAGCAACGAATCGCAAACTACGATCTTAACAGTACTGTAACTCGACCTCAAACTCTTGACCTTCAACGATTGATGATGATGAACAATCTTTCTTATCACGAAAAGAACAAAACAGTACAATACTCACCCTTATTGATTTAAAGAACTTGACTTACATATAAGACTTCGATAATGAGTGCGAGTTAAAAGAAAAATCGTTTACTACAGTAAATCGTAGACAGGCAAGGGTGATCTATAATTGTTTTGGTTATTGAATATCAACATTACTCTGACCAGGTACATATTTCCACGATATTGTTAATATCCATTATTTTAAAATATGATTTATAAGTGTATATCACAACAAATCTACAATATATTGTTGCATGTGTTTCGTTACAAATCTTTATCTCTGTTCAAATAAGCCAAGTATCTCCTCTTTGAATATAAAGATGATTCCTGATACCATAGAAATCGTATCTTGTATATTGGCGGCTATTGATAGTAACGCAATCAGAATTCTGCACACAGTTTTCTCGACTCTAAGGTTTATTATAGTAGCCTTATAGCGACAGTACAATTCGACTCTATCAATGTCTCAATCGTTTATGACAAAATTGTTTCATCTATATTGATGCGCTCTAAACATACCTTGCCATGATCTGTAGAACCTCTTATGATACTACTCATCTATTAAACAGACGAACATACGCGAGTTGGCTTGCATCGATAACGATATCATATCTGAAACCTTCGCGATCTCATTTGTGTCCATGTAATATCTATTGCTAAAATCTTAGTAGATGGTCGGAGCAGAAGGCTGAGTATCAGTGTCGTAGTTGACACTGCTTCAAAATAACAGCTTCATAATTTCGCTAGTCCTGATGGCTGGTCTCGCGGTAGGTCACGTCCATCCGACGGTCCTCCCTTGCAACACACTTAGTAATCGACTCTATCATACGGCCGCGTGGTGCGATCTTGTTTCTTGCAAGCTTGTCAGGCTAAATTATGGGTTTATTGCTTTAAATCAATTTTGGTACTAGAGTATGGATGACAAAATGGTCAGTCCAATGTTACTATACCGAGTTATAAAAATCCATTTTCAGTACTTTACTTTAATACATGTCGCTCTCAGGAGTGTAGATTCCATATTGTATAAGAACATGTTCGTCTTTTCAAGAAGCCTTCAAGCTAAAAGAATTTTAGTAGAGGAAATATTGCTTAAGTTTAGTTATATAATGATTATTCATAATACCTATATTCCACTATATATGTCATTCTTGGAATCAACTATAACTTTCAAGCTTCATCAATTACACCTATTACTAATGCTATTAGACCAGAATTATTTTTCTTCGAAGATGATATCTTTAAATATGGTTAACAAGATCACATCCTAAACAATATTTTTGTCAAGAAATCTCGCAGACAACGGAAGTGCATTCAGAAACTACAACCTAAACAATGAAATAAAAAGAGAATAGATTACTCAAACATCGATTTTTCGTCCCTCTGTTGACTATCGAATACCTAATTCCTATCGACTTTTAGTCATCGGATCCAAACAATTATAATACCTCAAGTTCGTAAGAACCTCTGTGATGACATAACCTATGCCTATATACAGTATTCCATCTCATCACAATTTCAGTTCTTGTCGATGTAATTAATCCTTAACTAGGGGGAAGATCAATTCTTGAAATGTCCTTCAGTTCCAAAATACCATTTCATATATGGCTTTCAACTTTTGTGCCTATGTCTCCTTCGACTGAATAATCTCTACATCATACTATGAGAAAATTTATAACCATTGACACAAATCGCTTAGCCAATATCTTGGTAGTAAAAGAATTAGCGATACTTTATATGGCGAATAAACCATCTCGCAGCATGAAATGATTAGCACACGTCTCACAAAACCATTTGCTTTTTATAAACACTTTGAAATTAGTAAAAACGCTTCCTCGGTCTCGTTTTTTAGCGTACGTTATTTGGATCTCTGTCATACATAAAATCAAATTACACACCCTACAATAAAAATGTAGTCCATCATTACCTCCTTAACGTATAATTTGTCTTCTCCTGTAATTCACCTTTGAGGTGGCCTCTATCCGAATCAAATAACTTTACCTCAGTATATTCTCCCTGCGCTTGCACTTTCACTCACATCCTAAGGCACACCCACCGCAATAAAGGCTCAATTCCTTATTCATATTGTCGTTCTAAACCCCTTGTTGGTTCCAATCAATCCTCTAGAGTGTAGACTTTTACAGTTGTTCGAGTTTTTTAAAGGCCCTAACTTCATTGGTCAAATAATGTTAATTCAACCCACGCCTACCACGAGGAATAAATTACTTCTCATACAAAATTCGTTCCCATTTTAATCGCTGAATAATGGAACTGTTGCTTTGATAGAAGCAGCAAACTTGATATGTAACAGACCTTCCTATTATCTTTCATAATCGTCATCTTAATTGCAATAAACTATTAACGACAAAGCAACAATATCATAATATAGAAACATAATTACAGACCAACGTCAGTGGTTCTATAAAACCGAATGATTCTTGCTTCAAGCCATACTTTTTTCCATAATGCGAAAAAACTAAATCTTCTGAAACATACAAGCGCTTCCACGTCAACTTTATAGTTCTAACCACCATTATCATACACATTTACAAATATCAATACGAAAATTGAAAGTTGAAAATGTTTATTAACTCAAAAGTTTCTAAAAAGATCAACGTTGCTATGATTAGTAAAGTACGAAATTTACGAATAAAAACACTATTTTTGATACTATTATCTTTGTCAATCAACGAGACACAAATGCTGAGATAATGTAGTTAATTGTCCTTTTTTAAAATATAATCAGAAAAAAACGATATCACTATGCTTACTTAGAAAACATAAATGGGTTCTAATGGAAAATAAGTTTCTTCTTCACCTTTACTCCCGCTTCGATAATTCCACCCAAATAACGAATCTTTGTCAAAAAAGCCTACTTTTTAACAGACATTGAAACAACCATTGGTCAGACACAAAACCGTTTTTTTCTACAATCACTATGCTTATACATATATACACTTGTACAGACGTGACTACAAATTGCACTTTTGCACAGAACCATATCCTAGCTTGTTTACACACTTAAGCGTTTTTCAACATCTGATCACTATTATCGTGGAAGAGAATTTGGGACAATGAGCAGGACAGCATTACTATAACAATCTTCATATAATTCCGATAAGCACCAGTTTTTACTAAATTATCTTATTCGCTCTGTATGTATGTATTCTTATAATAATATACAAGAGATTCGCGAGTACCAATACCTATCACAGGTAAAAATGCAATTTTACAAAATCTTAAAAATCTTACCGGTCTATAAATATATGATAGCTAAAGCAGATGATATATAACAATGACATGCGAGTCGTCATGTAACTGAATTGCCTTATGCTGCAACCTTGCAATGGACTTGGTTTCATTGTTAACTCTGTCTCACACCACGCTCCAATTCTATGATTTTCTCTGCAATTGTTGCTTCTAATCACAAAAGGTTAAGTGCACTTGCGGTGCTCATGATAATCTCAAGCATTCACTCTAGATGCAAGAAGTAGTTCCTCTGTGAAAGTCTTATACCTTTACTAACTTTTGCTCCAGCTGAGCCAAAACTAGAACAAAATTGATTTAAAGATAGATACATTGTCATTGATAATAACATAATGTATCATTAATCGTGACATCTACTTTTAGCCATTTTTTCAATTTAAACCCTTCAATGTATGTATAACGCATTAGATAATGTCTCTTTTTAGTGGGTTTTCAACGAGATTAAATCTATGATGTATGTTCTTAATTTCACGAGACATCTTTTAAAATAGTTTTTTTTAGCTTATTTAGTACGTCGCTGCGCGTTACATCCACATGTTTCCTCGTTAAATTGAAATACATTGGCGTAATATTTGACGAACTTCCATCAGCAAGATTCAAACTGAAGCAGATAAATAATCGCTTAAAAGAAAATTAATTTGAAAATAACTTCTGCATATGCTGTTAAAAGAAAATATTGCAATACCCTCTGCCCATTTAGAGATTCTTCAAGAATTCTTCAGTGAATATCGGAAGTGGTATGCATATGATAAACTTAAATACACTCAAAATGTTGAACATTGTCACAATATTCGTCTTGATCTATAAATATCGTTTGCACCGAATGATGAATTGTAATGCAACTGAAAATATTGTAATGTTCAATGTTGGTCTTTAATAAACAATTGAAAGCGATACTTATAACTTCTATTATGAGCATTGTTTTACATAAAATCTTGAAAAAAGTGCATTGTTGACTCAGTCAGATTCTGATTTTTGATTCACACTGATATTCTACTACATACTGGATGATTCCCGCTTTGGTAATCGATTGTGTTTTAAGTACTAATACATAATCCTTCTAGCATTAAGTTATCTGTGATTTGAACATAAAAAGTTAGTTATAATTGAAACATTTTTCAATAGAATCTCGTTGAACTATTGTAAGCAGAAATAAACATCTTCGACAAACTTTGATAATTAGTTATAGTAGCAAACGCTCAGTCTTCACCTTCTTCCTGGCTTATGACAGTGAGTATGAAGATAGTTTTAGATAAAAAATAAAATTTTTTTTGATAAGTATACTATTGAACAAATACTCTATCTCTACGTTTATTCAAACAAAATCACAGAAAAACCAAAATCTTTAAAGAACACCTAAAACGCGAAAAAAATATTGCAGACTCGGTTTGATTGAGCCTGTTCAGGGTCGGTACTGAAAGGTGCAAGTTACCCGCTATGCCTCTTAGCACCGGCTAAATCGATAATAAACATTTAAACATGCTTGTCATATTCATTTGCAAATTGAGTATGAGTTATCTATGTATTATGCTATTATATCGGACATGGTGCAGCAATTTTCTGCATGTGCCAAAAACAAATGAGAATCTTTCTCCATTAGCCTAAATTTATGTTTCGACATTAATGTTATAGCAGTTGTTGCAAACAAAAGATGGTCAAATAAGAGAAAAATAGATCATTGTAATTTTGATTACCGGAAAAAGGTTCACTTGTATATAAATATTATGAAATATTTGTAATGCAGAATGCCTTGCATTAAGTGATTGAATAACCATAAATATTCTAAAACGGCTTCGGAAACCATTTTTTTATCAATAAAGCTATTATAAGAAAACGATTGTATTGTTTCTAGAAAAGAGATACTAAACTTGACATTTACATTTTATTATCACAAAATCGTCTTCAGAGACGTCATTTCATCTTTCATAATTTTGCTTACCTCGGCAAACAATGCTAAAGTAAACAAAACCACATGCAGATTTTTTTTATAATTTAGGGTGATGCTTATAATGAGACTTTATCTTCTATTCTTCATCATTTTCTTTGAATATATTATTCGATTTGTATTATATTTATGTGTTTTATGTTTATATTCGGATTTCGAAAACAGATAAAGATTTAAACGATAAAAAATTATGAGATATTTAGTTTATACAGATTTATTGTAGTTCGATTGTATTGGAAGTTCTAAGCTTATTGAAACACCCTCAAATCTGTTCCTGGAACCAAACAGTTCTAAGCAATGCGTGTAAAGTTTCTTGTTCAACGAAAGACTACCAAAACCACCTGTATTTTTTATGAAATTTCAGGAAATATACCGAAACATTTCAAAAATAAAATTTTCAAATAAGAAGGATTGTAATATGAATGAAGAATCTTTTAGCTAAACACTGTTTACTTGTTTTAAGGTTACAATGTAATGCCCATCTTATAGCACTGTCCATAAACAGACTAGATTAAACTGAGTCTGCACCATTTTAAATTAAGACATTTTGGACGTTCTCTAGTGATTCAATTTCTCTCTATTTCATCTATATTAGGCGGTAACATCACTTCATGTCTGATATTTGTCTGTCACTTGAGTATAGGTTATTTATGTATTATAGTATTATTGCGGAAATGGTGTAATAATTTTATGTTTTCTTTATGCAGAAACAAATTAGAAAGGATTAACATTGTTCTTATTATGTTTTCGGTCATCATTTTGTCATCTATTGCAGACAAAATTTGACAAATGAATAAGCACATCATCAATCAAAAACTAATTCTAGAAATATACTTGCCCAAAACGACACACATTTCTACTAGAATATATTCTTAAATGATTGATTCTTGAACATTTCCCATATCAAAATATTACATTTGTATCGTATCTATCAGAAAATTATTTTTATTAAAATTATTATCTGTCGTTTAAACTTTGCCAACGTTGACATATCATGTTGCTTTACAGTCAGAGAAAATTTGCCTTTAGTTACTGAAACACGAATTTAGAAAATCGTTTAGCGTCTTAATGTGCTTTATTTCAGAAATAATATTCTATGACTATATGGTAGAAATATCATATCTATATTCATACTTATATTCACTATGCTTTTTTAAAAAAAAAAAGTTGCAAATTTTTTTCTTTTTTTAATAGTAATATTTGTATATTTTAAATATTTTTCTCGCTCTATATTAACAATAATATACTTAAATTACTTTAGATGTATTTTATTCTTTTATTCAATTTTAACACATGTTCACAAATCGTTGTATTAGTTTTTATGAAACTTTTTGTTTAATGTGACTATAAAATGCGAAAAACTACACCGCCCTATTCAATTCGGCTTTTAAGAACAAAAATGGAAAAGAATAGGTTAGAAAGTATAATGTGTCTAAAGTAATTGTCGTGTATCTTGAAACGATTAATGTAATGTTCTATTTTGTCTTCAAATACATATGTGAACCTGTCCTCTCCAAAAGCAGAAAAAAATATCTGTAATCACATCAAATAATAACATATTACATCGCTAGACATCTAGTAGAAGATTCTGGCATTTTTGGATAATATCTGCAATACATTGTCTTGATATGATCAAACGTCTGCCAATTATGATGCCAGATACTTATATGGAAATAGTTTAACATAACTCTGTTATACAAGATTTGTAGATATGTCTGCAACATCCTCGCAAATAAACGTTATTTTTCAGCATCTTTTTCAACAAATGCATTATTGAATGTCTGGTATTGTAAACGCAATATACGTATATAGCAGTACTTAAATTAAAAATTATCATAAGTGTATGCTAAAAATATAATGTCCCTTTATGTAATGTCTGTGGACGTTATCTTTCCTATGAGTTTGGGACAGAAGCGGACAGCGGAGGCCTTGTTTTTAAAACCATATTATAAATGCATTTTTTTTGTTGGAAACTCTGTTCCTCTTCAGGAAACCTCTATACAATTATTTAACTTCCTACAAACTTTCATCTCTATATATGATGTTTTCAAATGTTTCTTTCTAATTAGGAAATTATTGGTTATAATTCATTACAGTGGTTGTAGAATGTTTTAAATGTGCCTTCTGGGTGCCCTGCTGGTATATGCTGGACTTTGAATTGTGTCGTGTTCTCTGAATGTAGCCTTGCTTTGTTGATCTTTATTCTCATGTTTTAAATCAGAACAAAAATGTCTTTCCTCCTGAATTTATAGATAAACCGACCATATCAAACATCTTTAACAAAATTCTCCTGAATTTGTATATCACTGTGATTGTGAAATGAAAAATTGCTTCACTAATCGATATAATTGAAGCTAACATTGTGATAATAATATAAAACTGTCAATCAAAAATGCTCCAGCGAATTTGCAGCAAATCGTTAAACGAGTAAAAGGTTACGGCGTACGCAATTATGCAGTACAAAACACCATAAATAGCCGACTTGATTTATAATTTCTGGACCAAATTGTAAACAAATTATCATTTACCGTTATCTTTACCTACGATTTAACAATTACAATAATGCGTATTGGTGATAAATTTTCTTATAACGTTTCAGTAAATGACTCCCTTGGGAAGAAGAGAAGAGTAGTTATTTTGTCAAGTCCGGATTCGATGTTGAAATCAAAATTTCTATTTGCTACTCTCAGTAAAAAATGTTAAGGTTCAAGATAAACTTATATTAGATAGCCCAAGTTTTTTACAAAATAATAATTGTTTTCAGATTGATTTTATTAACTTGGAATACAAATAACATTCAATCAACAAAATTATAAGGTCATATGGCGCCGAAACAGAAAAAATTATATTGGCCAACCTCGGGTGTTACCAACTTAAAGCAGGACCAGGCATTAAAATTAAACCACAAGACTACATATTGATTAATGTAATAAGGCTTAAGTTATGGTAAACAATGTGATTAATTCGACTTGTTCTACGACAAATTAACAGGATGCCAGATTAAAATGATCTGCCGTGTCATCATGTGTGACAATGTGCCTGTGACGTAGTATTCATTACAGTAGTACTAAGATACTTCTTTTTGTGTGTTTGTTGTTTGTTTGCATGTTTGTTTGAGTTTAACGGTGACACTGATACATAACTATCTGGTGATACCGTGCCAAACACTGTTAGAAGTAGGCCTAGAATGAGTTTGTACTAGCGAGTTAGTAAAATCTTAAAATATTTGTTTACTTTTTTTAGAAATATTATGACCTAGGGCATCATCTTTAGTTTTTCATACAAGAAACGTTCTCTACCTCACGGTCTTGATTAATTTCTACAGAAACAGACTTCCGATTTCACATTATGCCATTTCTTCAAAACGACCTGGCTTTTATACTATAGAAACTAGAGGACTTTTTTTATAAGATATTCTTCTGGATATTTTACAGACGTCAGTAACGGTAGTATATTCATTAAGTTGCTAAGGGAACGTACTTTGTAGATATTATCCATATATGGGTTGAAAATTTGATGGATATTTCTCTGCTCTCTTTAATTATTTCTTTTGGGACATTTCTAATGCAAATGCTTTATTCTATGTGCTCAGCACTTTATATCAATAAGTAGGACAAGTACTCCATATTATTAAGTAGGATAGATAGTTATTTTCCTGATGCAAATTCAATTTTTGAGGTCTCTTATTACTATTTTAATATAGTCATCCAGTGAGGATTTATAGATTTTAATAAATACCTGCACCTAAAGTATTTTACCCATTGATGAGCATAGCATAATCTTTATGAATGTAACTGTTAACTGTGCCAAATTGTTCGTCTCGATTTGCTGGCAATGATTAATCATTTCCATGGTTCAATATGTTACAAAGACAAATGACACGAAAGAAATAGCAAGTCTTGTAATTGCTAGCAGGAAATCATTCATTGATTAAGAAGATATCCTGGACGTGTGCCATTTGGCACATTCTAGGTCAATGACAATACCGTACATTTTAATAATTTTTTATCAACATACAAAGATACTTTATTCACTCCAAAGCTTCCTTTAGAGATACCTTTATACGTTTTATAAATTGATGGTAACAAAATAAGAGTAAACCGGTATACTAAATTAAGTTATTTCAACAAAAAGGAACTAAAATAACCATATTCCTTAAATAAATGCAGCGTGACTGCGACAGTTAGTATGCTATTAGAAAAGTAAAGTGTAGTTTAAAGAATAACAATATTATTTCAAATATTTGTACAAAAATATCGGTATGACGATGTCTTTGTTTAAATCATACTTTTTTGTGTTTCGAAAAGAAATGCCAGTCAACTAGTTTTGATATGTTCGGTAACTATACAAAAAGCAATATATTTAATTTACGCTTTAATTCTTGATCAATGAATTCAATATGGAATCTGGATTTTTTGCTTATTACTCAATGTCGCAATTTTAAGATTCTGAAAGCTTTAAAGAGGAATTTGAATGACTTAATATATTGAACGAGTTCAATGAAATTATATTTTGCGAGCCTTTGGCGGGTATAATATTACTTTGTTCAGCGAGTTCAATAAAGTTAAGCTACACAAATATGATATAATATTCTATTTATCACATATTTAAAATACGAACAATTTACTGTAAAAAGGAACCTTTTTTCATTGACGTGCCTATAGTATAACGCTTACATTTAGCGCGGCTTGCACTGTTTGTATGATGCAAATGACATTACGTCAAAATATATGCACGGTCGTGTAATACCGCTTTTAGGGATTTGCAAAAGGAGCACGCGAATGTGATACTTTGATTATTATACCCCTTTTTAAATATTGGCATGACTGTTTTAATGACTTAAAAACTAACAATAGTATCCACATTAAAATTAAACTATTTGCATATTATGACAAAGGACAATATTTTGGTTGCTTTGTTCTTGAAGTTATGCGACTTTCTAAGCTTTCTCAAAAGATCTTACAAGAAAGCTGATTTTAATACTACAACACGGTAGTTGAAATACTAAATCATCCTAACAAATAGAGAACAAGAATTTGTAACAGAATTACCAACGTCCCCCGCCTCGGGGAATTTTTATATGAAGCATAGTATTGTTCTATTTCAAAAGATTGAGGTATGGATCTCAGGACTTTCAGTCCAAACTTTTAATCAATGCTAGATCTGCAAATGCAACAATAAATTTATAAAAGAAATAAAATGAAACACGGAACATAAAAAAATTATCATGTAAAGCTTTGACCTCTAAGTGTGACCTTGAACTTGGAGGTAAGGGTGCAGTTGTTATGCATGACATATCGTCTTATTATTGAAACTATTTGTGCCAAGTATTTTCAAAATCCCTTGAACTATGAAGAAGTTATAGATCAGACACAAAATATACCCTATAACATACTTTGTAAATCTTTGACCTGTAAGTGTGACCTTGACCTTGGAGGTAGGGACACAGGTGTTACGCACGACTTATCATCTTATCATCGTGACTATTTGTGCCAAGTATTTTCAAAATCCCTTGATCTATGAAGTTATGGACAGGACACAAAATATACCATATAACAGACTGTTAACCTTTGACCTCTTAGTGTGACCTTGACCTTGGAGGTAGGGGTGCAGGTGTTGTACTTGACATATTGTCTTCTTATAATGACTATTTGTGTCTAGTTATTTTAAAATCCCGAAAAAGATCTTGATCGGACACAAAATATACCCTAAAAAAGAACATGTTAATTTTTGACCTCTAAGTGTGACCTTGAACTTGGAAGTAGGGATGCAGGTGTTGTGCATAACATATTGGCTTATTATATTGACAAAATCTTTCGATCTATGAAAAAGGTATGGACCGGACACAAAATATACCCTATAACAGACTATGTTAAACTTTGACCTCCAAGTGTGAACTTGGAGGTAGGTGACCGATTGTTGCGCATGACACATCGTCTCATTATTGTGAACAATTGTGGCAAGTATTTACAAAATCCCTTCAAAGATAAGAAAGTTATTGACCGGACACGACAGATACCCTCAAATAGACAATGTTGACCTTGAATGAGCAAGTGCGACCTTGACCTTGGGGGTAGGGGTCTGGTTTTTGCGCATGACACATCTTCTTATTATAACAAACATTTGTGCCAAGTTATTTCAGATTCCTTTGATAAATGACAAAGTTATGGACCGGACACGCAAGTGTGACTGCAATCTCCATGTAATTTTAATGATTTTATTGTGTCCGAGGAGGGATCACTTTTTCCAGATATTTAGGAAACACACATACAAAACAACAACACATACACACAAACGAATGCACTCCATCAAAATAAATTGTTAGATATCAATGTTAATGATACGAGTTCATTTTAAATATTAAACGAACAGCTCATTTGCATATCATATTGTAATAATAAAGATAGGAAACTGTATGCAAATTTTATTCCACAGGGC
This sequence comes from Ruditapes philippinarum, assembly GCF_026571515.1. Lineage (NCBI taxonomy): Eukaryota > Metazoa > Mollusca > Bivalvia > Venerida > Veneridae > Ruditapes > Ruditapes philippinarum. Next base: position 425,799 of record NW_026860247.1, read on the forward strand.
ATAAATTCATGAACATATTTGTATACTTCGGGGCGTAATTACACGTGAATATTTTAATATTTTTCATGTCAATTATGTAGAATAGTTTATAGAATTATGAATATATTACAACATTTGCATTTTTATATAATTTAGATGGAGGCTAACCTGGTGACGATTATTACAATGCATTACATCGTTGACATTAAGTATGTACAACTATGTTGCTTATACTCAATGCAGAGCCAGAAACTTAACAGAAATTTTATGTCATTTTGTATCATTTTTATCTCCAAAACTTTCTTGGAAATTACATTTTTACATGTTTTAAAACTTTAATTATTGCATATCAGACAAGATTATCTACCGTTTCGGCGGTGCTAGAAAACCCCGACTTACACCCCCATGTAAGACAAGTCGCGTGCTTTAAATAAGGTATTTGCCGCGCGCCTTTTCTGAATGAATTGCGTTTTTAGGATGACGTCATTATACCGTTATGAATGAAGTTTGTAAGTTTAAACGCTACTACAAGAAAACAGTGCGTAATGAAAATATCAGTTTTCGTAATTTCTGTTCCGAGAATAAATGACAATTAATATGCAAGTTAAGGTTAAGATCAAATCAGGAAGAAAACGTTCAAGGAATATTACCGCCTCACTATCCGTGAAAGATATTTTAAAAAACCCAAAACGGCAAAATGTACGGTCTGATTGAGTCTGTTCATGGATATGTCGCATTTAAGGTTTCATAAAGAAAATGATGCGAATGGTCCCGAAATAAAATAATACGTTTGTCCTAAAAGAGAAAACAATGGGAGGAACTATATAAAACGGAATTTGGAAAGGGCGCCAAAGGTTATGAAGCCTGTATATCACATACAAACGGTCACAAAGGGTAACAAAAAATTAATGTTAACTTGACATTGAAAATAAGTATTTAAGGCAAAGAGAACATAGACTTATTCAAGTTAACATTGTATTTATAAATACCAGTTAACTTTCCATAACAATCTGTGAAATGATTGGAATATTTTATATAGTCGTTCCTTATTCTAAGTTCATCTAAAATGTTTCTCAGACTGAAAACGGTTATTTTCCGCAAACAAAACTTTACGGCATAGAAAGGACCTTAAAATCTCAATTTAGATAAGTAGTTAAAGTAATCTATATGTTAATATCCAATTATTAGTCAAAATAGATAAATTTACAAATGATATTTAAATTGACATAAACGATAATAATAAGTCTTTTAATAAATTATCATTTTTCCCTTCTTTTCATTCAGGTTTTACATCGCCCTAACACATTTTTCCAGCTATATTGCTGGAAGAAGACTTCAGGTGTCCATCAGTGCATTATTTCAGGCACGAACGGACACCAGATAAGAACCACCGACTTTCCGTCAGGTAGCTGGATAGGTTCCCACATGAAAGAATCCAAAGTCTCTGGTCTGGCTTTATACCAAACCTACAGCGGTGAGAAGGCAAGTGGTTGAAGTCAACGACCTTTAACCAATCGGCATGGGACGCCCCTTGAACAATTTATGCTTCGCCTAATTATCACTTCCGTGTTAATTGAAACTTGTACTAAAGGTTAAGAAATAAATTGTACTGACATGGGACATGAGATTAAGTTGAAGACTATGTCAATAGCTGCCTTATTCAAATAAGCATTAATATAGATTTATCTGTAAACGTGACATATTTGTATAATGTGTTGTTAATAAAACTATCAATAACGACAGCAATATGTTCTCTGACCATTTCACATTTAGAGTGGCATTTGGCAAATAAACATTTTGCTGGTGAGTTGCTTTAACGGATTGTGGCTGCGTGATCGTAAGATATGTGATCGTAAGAATATGACTATATGGGTTCAAATTACTGGAGTCTAAACATCTCTTAGCTCCAGTAGAGGAGATGATTTTGATCCCTGGTGATGTGTTGCTTTAAGTTTGCAACAACGTGGTCAGCCACAATCACCTGTCCTGTTTCGGCGCCATGTAACCTGAAATGTGTTGATGCCAGTTGTAAAACAAAACACAAGTTTTTACGAAATGTTCTCTATGTCTATATGTGATGGCAGCTTTACCAGTGTTAAAGAAAATATACGCAAACGTTGTAAGTCTAGCGACCTACGACGTTAAGATTATTGAGATATTTTAGTATACCGGTTCTTATAAATTTTAAAACCGTCATACTTATTTCCTTTGGAAAATATCCAGGATGTTTAATGTTTATTCAAGTAGTTTATTAGTCCTAAAGGACAGTTGCAGCATTTAATTTCGATGTGAACTAAGCTCTTTATCATATTTATAAGTAATAAGAAGCCAATAAATAATAAATAGTACAGTATAAATGAGGAAGGCCTTTTATTGAAATTCATATCAATAAAATAATAATAGGAATCCCCAAAAAACACAGAAACGTCAAACTAAAATTTATTTAAGTCTCAATTTGATAGACCCTGTTCACGGACAGTGCTGGTAAGTACTAGTAGATCTACCGGCTTAAGCAGAATCAACATGTAACATGAAATGGAAAAATTTTGAATTTAGAAACATTCTTTAAATGCGAATTTTCCAGGATGCATTGCATTCAAACTAACACTCTGCGTGTTACAAATCGTCAAAAAGCCAAAAGCCTATTTTTCTTATTTTTCTATGTTTCATATAAATCTTTATATTTAATACTTGAGACTAATTACGTGAGCATTGTGTAGTATTTACTTGACAGTGTAAAGGATAATTCTTCATACATTTTATCACAATTTGAAGTTGTGTCTGCTATTCACGCCGTGCAACACCTGGTGATATATTTTTTTTCTGGAAAGTCTGTTACGAAACGAAATGAAATATCAGGTATTATTCTAGCAATACGACTCGATTCCATATATCAAGTTATCGGCGCTATCCAGTATTACATATTTTTTTTGTCACAGGTATCAAGATACAGCGTTTCATGTATGTGAAAAAACTGACCCTATGTACATTATATAACTTCTTTAGTGTTTCAAATATTTGTATTTAATTACAGGAGACTCGACAAAATAAAACAGTAACTATCTAAAGGTATTTACTCATTCCTTGTAATGTTATTTATGTCCAACCTTTCAAGAATGGTCTTATTTTACGATGATTATTACATAAGAAAATAAAGAGGGTTGTCATGAAACTTCACGAGCACTTTATTCTCGTATGTGTAATGTATTAAAATATTAGATACGTGATCATTTTATTTCTATGATATTTATTCAAACATATAACAAACGATGCTTTATGTAAAAATGTTTATGTTATTCTCCAAACACTTAAAGTTGTTCATTCCAACAACAACTTAGCCATGACATTTATTCTATTGTTCATCCATAATCGATGCTTGTTTACATATTTATTGCGAACTGGGAAAATTAACTAAGATTTATCATACTAAGGAAGATAATGACAATCTCCTATACGTTTGGTGCTTTTATGTGACACTTTACAGTGAATAATTTGAGTGAACTTCAAATTTTCTACAATGAATAATGTCACAATTACCCTTTAGCAACAAACCTTGGTCTTGTATGTTACTCGTAACAATTCTTTTCAATAAACCACACATTTATGAAAACTTGTTTCAAAATCATAAAAAAGTTATTGCAAGGAGACAACCAACATTTCACAATTATATCATGACTTTCAAAATCAAAGTATGGCGTAGACCTTTTAGGTGCTTACTTGGCACTTGCGCATTAAAAACGATCCCTGAACGTTGCACACGTTTATGCCATAATTGTTTTAAAATCAATTCCTGAATGACAAAATTGTTAACCGGAACAATTCTATTCCAATGAGTTCCAACAACCATCATAAATCTTCATGAAATTCATGGGCGATATTTGTTCGACATATTATATTTTTTATAAAAGGTTATTATTCTGACCATTTTAAGTGTATAAGTTTATTTTCTAATGTAAGAAAAACTTATCATTTAGTTCATGACATTTATGTTATCTAATATAGCTATAAAAGCAGTTTGAGTATGCACATATCTGTAAAATTGTAGCTATCTTTAATACAAAATTCACATCCCACAATTCATCAATTACAATGGCAAGAAGGAGTTTCCGATAAATAGTTTGAAATGGTTCTGAAAGGAACGAAACATGCAATTTATACATACATATGTGAATTATCTGTTAATAATGTAGTTACTGATGAATAAGTTGTTTTGATTACTTTCAAATTTAGATTTTTGTATGAATATTATATGGCATTGCATATAATTCATTAAGCGGTTGTACGCAATAAGTATGCATAAGTGTATATGTTTGCATACGGATGGTTCATTTCTAAACCTGATAACTATCAAGGTTAATGTTCGACTGGCTTTCATTCATTAATGTTTTAAAAACTTGTGAATGGGAATATTGCCGTTTTTACCGTTCTTTGATCTTACTCCATGATGAATTCCAGATGTACCAAAAATAACATGTTGTGTTAAATTACAGAGATTGCAATGTGAGTGTCTGTTGATTGATATAAAATCAGATAATTATTCTGGGCCGCGTCATTCCCATCCTGCTAAAGTTCAATGGAAACTCACTTTTAAATTATTAAATTACTCGTATTAAGGTTGATTATATATAATAGCTAAAAACTGATTTTGTTTGAAAAAAACACAAAAAAAACAACACAAAAAAACACACGTTTTCATTATTATACAAAGAAAAGTTTTGTGTGGTTACTTTAATATAACTTTTTTTGTCCCCAATATATCCCTTGTTATTTTTGTATGATTTTATGATAAAACATTTTGAATATTTTAAGGATTTTTGTCATTGTTTAACCCCTAACTGGCAACATAATCCACCTATGCGCTCAGACTAAGATTAACCGGCACACGCATGCTTTCTGATAACGGTCTGCACTGTTTTCCATTCAGTCAGTACACAATTTTTTCTTAAAATAATTAATGTTTTTGTCTAGACTAAAAGATGGGATATTAAGCGAGGTAAGGGTCAAACAAATTATATTTAAATGACAAAAATAAGAACAATGTGTTTTTATGGGATCTCGTCTAGACTAAAAGATGGGATATTAAGCGAGGTAAGGGTCAAACAAATTATATTTAAATGATAAAAATAAGAACAATGTGTTTTTATGGGATCTGTAAATTGTTATTTCTCTTGTTAACTTTCTTATCTTATTTCAGGCTATTTTTGGGGATATATTCTTCACTTTAAAGTAGATTGTTAAAAAATAAAAATTAAATTTATTTACGTTAAAATCGAACCATTAAATTAAATGTGAAAATTAAGACGAATAAATCTTAGATATTATAAAATTAATTAATCAATAACATAATTCAAAAAATCTATCAACTCGAATATTAAAAAGCCGAGTTGATAATTTCTTAAGGAAAGCATAATGAATTTTTATCAATAGTTTTCTTGATAATCATAATGTAAAATAGAGAAAGCATCGTCTCTTTACTACCATGTTAGTTTTACCAATTTAAACATATTTTTATAGACAAGTGAGATTTCTAATTTCCTTGTCCATTTATACGTCAGAAGGTATATAAATAGACCTTTGGAAGCGGTCATATAGGACCAGTATTTGATGAAGACCTTTGATTAAAAAGTGTACAAGCCGCATGAAGGGGAGGTTGTCGTATTACTGTCTTTTAAAGTTTTGAAATTGAAAAACAAAAATGGCATTTCTCTTCTTGTTTGTTATTTTTTTCATTAGTCGCAGCAAGAGGAGGTTTCCGTGTCATTGTCTTTAATATAATTGATCTTTGAAATTGAAAAACAAACATGGTATTTGGTTCCTCGTTTGTCATTTGTTTCTAGTTATCATCACAATAAATAGCGCACGATGTATAAGTTACTTCAAAGATGGTAATTGTTAATTATCTTTGATTTGCTTGCCGTTAGCATAAAAATGACTACATGTATATAATAGATTTGTAAATTTTCCATAGAAAGTAATTTCGTTTAGTGATCCAATAAAGCAAGTAAACATACTACATAGAATTTTGAAACCTATTACATATACAAGATATTTGATATCAAAGACTTTTTGGGTGAAATATTTAGGATTTCCAAACTGAACGTATTTTATATACGTGGAATACGTATGCAAAGTATTTACAGGTTGGGATGGCAATTTAGAAACAAATTGTATTTCTCATAAATATACGTATTTTAAATGCCTTTGAAGCAGGTCCTGTTTTGACATTTCGTATTTAAAGTGATGTAAATATTTTGACAACTGTTTTTTTCTTAAACGTTTAAACTAAAGCTAACAAGTAGTCTCCTTAAATTCCATAGCTGCTGCTTTTTAACCGATGATTAAAATTATTTTTAAGCTGAAGGTTTATCAAATTACTATATTGGTTACAAATGTTCAGACAGTCTAGCCGAAAAAGAAGACATATTCCATGAAATCATTATAATGCACAAACATTGCGTTAATAGAGAAATAAAATACTTGTTGGTTTAGATCATCTATTTTATTACTATTGTTAGTAATAGAACCAGCATATAAATCTCAGGCCAGATCTTAAATTGGACATATGAGTTGTTTTAATCTAATTTAAGTACACTCAGTCAATAACCACAACAATAAATGTGCTAGAACCTAATATAAAGATGTCAGTTATAGGAGTGTTTCGAGAAAACAAATGACCATAAAAATGATGGAATGATAAATAGCATGGCATGGTGATTTACATATACATTGTCAGCTCGTTGATATATCTTATATTAGACTTATTTTAATTATTACCTGACCTTTCAACCAGTGGAATATGTCTAAGAAGTCGTCTGGTAACCAATGACGTATATTTCCCGCTTAAAAATAGAAATAGTCATTTGAAAACCTAAACAAGTTGTCAGAAGTCTAATTAGTACTTGTTTGAGAGGAAACTGATGAGTTTTTGTGTGTAAGGCCAGTGTGACATGCAAGAAGTACAGTATATATTACACCACGGACTTTATTCATACTGAGATTATACGTTAACTGAAGTAAGAATCTTATAAAAACAAGAAAATGCTTATTTATGTCCCAAATTATTATTATTACATTTGTATTGATTATTCAACAAATATATATTCTAAAAGTAAAACTCCCCTTTTCTGAAATGTTCTCATTTCGTATAGATGTCAACATTATCAAAGTTTGTTAGTATATCTTCAATTTCATTGTCTAATTATACAAGTGTTGGCTTATTGATCATAATAAAGCAACTTGTGATACTTGTTGAAGATTGGGGCTTGGTGTTCTTAAAGTAAAGTCAACAGACTGTGTCAACATTGCTGCTAACGGTTGTTTCTGTTATGCCATATTTACTGTGTTTTAGTACTTATATTGAATGTAGCACTTAACAATTTGCATCTTTATATATTTGCTATGATCAGATACCAATGTTAGGGAGTAAAATTAGATTAACACCGGGTCTGGCAATGATTTGTATGAGGTATGAAACAAAATAAAACTGAATAACTATGAATAAAATAGCTGATGATATGACAAATTACAAACGCCAATATGAGACACGGTCTTAGATTTTTATATGATGACTTCGTTAACACTCCTCAATTTCCCTCTGGGGGATCGCCCCTTCCTTTACTTTAACTCAACAAACAGTTCGATTACAAATACTGCTGATCATTAGGTCAGACAGGGAGTGTCCCCGTTAAAAGATAACTATGTCTATACTTAAGACAACCGCCATGAACAAAGCGAAATAAGTAAAAGAAAAATAATTATTTTCATTTGGCCTATAACAAATTGTTGCAGATTTTATTTTTTTTAAGCAAATATAACATAGTTTGTATTCAAGAAACGTAACTGTATTCCATAGATCTTAAGAGTTTATGTTATTAGAATTGTATTAAAAATTTATATTTTAGAATTATATTCATTTCACTGTATCGAAAAGACTGGCCACTGTGTGCTATTTCTACGGTCTGGTGTATATGCTACCGAAAAACTCTGGATATTCTGCTGGAGATTGATGTGGTAGAAATTATGTCTCCTGTAAGTAGCTGATGAGAAACATGTTTCATTTTACAAAATTATTTTAAGCTGAATGAGATGAATATTTTATATTGTCAAAATGATTGACGCTTGAACTCACTAAGACTACATTATTGATCTGCTGCTAATTTTAACCAATGTGGTAAGTTCAATTATGATAAATAAATTTTTAAGCAAACAGAATGAGCATATGAACAGTACTGTTTGATTTTAATGGAAGTTGAATGATAACTTTATAACTGGATATAATAATTTATAAAATTTACATTTAAAGAAACTGCAAAGCCAAAGTCATTTAAATAGACTTGCAATGTTTTCTCTAGATATTTCAACGTAACTGTGATTATTAATATTTTTTAAAAAAGACATAAATGATATTCTTAATGCTTGATAGCCATAACAGAGAACAGAATATGGTGAATCAGGTTGAAATACACCTTTTTTCGTAAAAAGCCCTGATGGTATGTCATTTATGTGTCATAAATACACACCTGCCTTGTCAAGCTGTAATACCATTCAACTGAGTAAAGTAAATGTATATTGTTCAAATTGTTTTGCTATTGTATATCATAGCGCTATATTCACCTTATCCAAATCCATGTCTAAAAATAAAATATCGTGACTACAAATGTTTCATCTGATAGCTATAAAAAGACAACTTAATATTACACCTATCTAAAATATTAAACTATTGTTTACAGTTTTATATAAAAGCGCTAAACAGGCAACTGAACACAACTACAAGTGTTGTTAGAGAAATCAACACTGATATTTAAAAAAATAAAATGCATCGATTTCTGTAGCAATTGGATGAGCATGAGCTTCCAGTCAGAATATTGTGAGTGCAATTGAAGGACAACACATGCAATTAAGTGATACAAAACTCATAAACAACCACATCAATCAATGCTACGTGAATAAATGGGTTGTAAATTATCTCAATATCATGAAAAAATTATGTTAAGCAAGAATGCACAATTGCAGCATAGAAACGCACTTGATTTATTTATTATAACGCCTTATGTGATGCCAAAAGCTGCCAATCCGTAATGTCACATGACACCATCACTTTTCAGTCAGCTGACATTGCCAAACGTCCCAAACGTAAATATTCATTTGTTCGGCAAAATAAAATAAATTCCACAACCCAAAACGAGTGATAGAACAAACGTTCACCCTCAACAAGATAATGTCAAATTCGGCTAGCGCCTCGTTTACATCTCTTGTCTCAGGTTAACATTTCCTTCTGTTACCCCAGTGGGTTAGATATTTATATAATACATACAGACAAAAAGTAAAACATGGACATTTTTCCACTAAGAGCGGGCGTATTTTGATGTTGTTGACAGTAAAATGTATTTACAAATACTATCTGTTAAAATAATCTTTGAATGCTGTTATTTACTGTTTAAATAACCTATTTCTAAATGATTTATTAATATTCAATAACTGATTTGGATAAAGTTGATTTACATCCTGTGTATAAATGAATTGTTTCTCTAGCTGCAATACCTTATACTTATATTTCAAAAATTGGATGTTAAAATGGTGATTGACCAACAGTTGATATTGCAAAATGTTTATGAAATATAAATCTGGCTTAAATGTGAAAAAAGCTGCCCTACTCTTTTTTATAAACTGAATGTTACTGTTATATTTACAGTCTATGTGCATATTTACAGAAATTTGTTAGTTATTTATAAGTTAACAAATGTTTCTGCAAGATTTTGTGAACGGAAGTTTTCATCGTCACACAAGAGGTTTACAATACGTAAAACCATTATTAATTCATCAAACTTGAATTTAGTAATATAATTGTATTTTCAGATTATCTTGTGTAATTTGTGTTCTGTTTTCGTCTTCGATAGGAAATGAAGTGTAAGCGTTTGATTTTTAGTTTGGTTACTTTATTTACTAGTAGTTATCAATCCCTAAAATGCATATTGAATTATATATGAAAGTAGTGGCAGTCTCCCAGAACAGACATGAAAATAACCCTCATTGCGTCCTTGTTTACAACTAACACTGCGCATCAGTTAGGATTAAAGTACAAAAATGATGAATATGAACTATGAAACTAGACAAGACAAATCATTGGGGAAATACATAGCCTCCATTCTCTGCGCTCTATATTTTCCATGTCAATAAACCAGGCAACCTGTATAACTGTTCTCAAACAGATTGCTACAAGGAATGGTACGAGATAATGACAGAAAAAACAGCAAGAAAAATGTAATCTATATAGGAATGCTTGTTGGGACTCGTTTATTGGAAAAATATGAAGATTAGATAGAACTATTAATTATATTATATTGAGGCAACCTAGGAAGCTATGTCGGTCAATTATTGTATTCGTCATATACTTATGCATAGGCAAAAGTCTTTGGTCCTCATTAAAAATAATTCAAAAATACACCAAATGATAACTATTACTTTAATACACAAAAAACCTGAATAATTAAAGAAAGCCACACACTTTCCTGTTGCTGTTTAACCTGTTGTTTGCTTAAAATCAAATTAATATTTGGAATACCAAACTTATTCATGACGTTCATTGAAAACAAAAACATAATGACATGTTCATAACTCGTCTGAGTGATTTTATTGAAAATAAATTATAAGGTAAAAAGATGTGTTATGATTATGCATTGCGATTTATTCATCAATTTAAAAGTAAACACTGTGTCACTGTATCATTTTCAGTTATCAAGATGCCACAACTTTTCTTGTATTGTGTGTAAAATATATGTACACAATTAATACTGCATGAAATGAAATATATGAATGCGAGGGAACGAAAAATTGGAATCATATTTTAAATGTTTTATATAATAAGACATGCATGTATAAGTCTTATAGCAATAAAGAATAAAATTATTTTTAAATTAGACAAAAGAGAGCACAAACCATAGTAGAGATAATCGAAGAGTGTTTCTTCAAATAAGATTTCAAATCAGTTAATCAGTCAATGTAAAGTTAACATCGCGTTTAAAAATAAACATAAATTTAACTTAATTTTTATCTTATCAACTGCATATTATTAATATGTCTTCATAAATATCGGATAAAGGAGCAATGTCGTCTAAAAATACAAACAGCCAAAAAAAGATGAGTTTTTTTTTTCAAATAAAAAAGGGTAATTGAAATTTAAGTGGCCTAATAAATAGCGTTAACAGGCGATACTGCATGCATTCGAATAATTTCGTAAGAGACAAAATGCTTATACTCCTTTAAAAGTGTTATAACATAACTACTTTGTTGGTAAACCATATGTTCCTATGATCTCAATTTATTTCAAGTGGTAGTCATTGGATCCATTCTGAAGCTTTCATGAACTTTAACAAAGTGTGAATATAGACGGGATAAACAAACATTCAAACTGTATACATTTGAATTTGTGTCCTAATATAGACAATTGAAATATCTTTCAACATTCTAAGATTTAATAATATTGTTGTTGACACTTATGTTTCTATGGGCAAATTTGATTGAAATGTTCACTTCTTAAAGAGACATTTTTAGCCATTGTAGACCAGATGTGACGTTATTTACTTTTAACAATGCATTCAACTGCTGGTCGTTCTTGTTTTTCCGTACTGTGGAGAGATCATAAACTAACACATGAATTGAATTAATGAATGAGCAATGGTTAAGTAATATTTAAAATGACTTAACAACTAAGTCATATTAAAACACAAACATTTATTGAAAAAAACTTTAGTTAATAAATTTATTAATTATCTTTTAGCAAAATTACTGTTTTTAATGTTCGCTTAAAAACAATGATTACAATAAAAATTGGCATTTTAATGATTCATTGCTAACACTGATTACATTAATGATACATGTTTGACTTGCATTCGTCCATTTTATGTTCTTTGATCTTAATACATGTTGATTTCCAGATGTACCAATAAAGTAACATGTGTTGAATAACAGAATTGCAATGCGGGATATTGTTGACTTGTTTTAACTCGACGGGTAATTTGCTTTGCATGTTCTTGATAGTTATGAAACTAAGTTACATTTCTGTCCCAATTACAATTAAATCTCTATGTCCAATAATGTAATGATTTGCATTAAGTCTTAATCAAGGCTTATACCCTTTGATAAATCTTTATGCAATCCTTTTAGATAAACATATTATGACAATGACAATTTGTTCATTGTTATTATACTTATGGAGGTCATCCCGAGGAAGGATCAAAATCAGCAAATTAACATGTAAATTGCAGACTCGGTTCGTTCGAGTCTGTACATGAAAGATAATGAACAAAGTGCAACTGAATGTAGTAAGAAGCGAAGCTCTGTCATCATTGTACTTTAATAGAATGTTGATATTTTCAAGTCCAGCAGGTGTCAAATGCCGTGTGACAGCTGTAAAAAGTAAACAGGTCCTACATCTAAGAGTTGTGATGTATTTTTCGTTCTTCTGGACCGCTGAGGCCTGTCATTTTAGGCTGCTGTTTCAGCCAGTGTTGAAAAAAATAGAACGTTTTTATTCCGGCAAATGAACATACTCAGTGGCATTTAATTTTTATTATTTCAGATTCATATACATATACAAAACAAAATTTACAGAAAAATAATATTATTGTCATTGTAGTGAAATTGGTGCAGGGAACTTATCAAACAGCGATTGACTGATATAAAAACAAACACACGCAAAACAAAAACAAACAAAAAATCATTAGCCACTCTTGAATGAATTTGTGCATAAACTATCAGTTAAAGCAGACAAATTAGTACTTGTATTCCCTGACCAAAAGCAAGTTTTGTGTTTGCAAATTCATTACTATTATCGCACATGTTGTTACACAAATTTCATTTTCCCTTTTTGTCTTTTTTTCCTGAAGAAGCTAAGATTCGCTGATTTAATAGTTACTCAACTTTAAATCAATAGTAATGAAAGAGGCTTAAATTTTCTATGTACCGTTTTTGGATTTATATAGCCTATAATGCGACAGAACATCTGACAGTGTTCCTATTAGTTAGACAAATGTGTTTGACATTCTACAGCTTTAAATAATTCATGACTTAATAATTCAGTGACGTCTTCCACGTCAGCTATAGACTAACAAGATAAATTATCAAACACATATCATTCTCATGTTGATATAAATATCAGGGATGCATACTTTCAGATTATGGATATTCAGATGATAAGAGTTTTGGAGGGTGCAAGATATAATTATTATCCTTCACTGCCTTACATCATATTTGTTAAATAGAAAAGCTTATTCGAACAAGATTTTATCTAAAATGAATGATAGAAACATAGAAGCATCGTGTAACCTTTTTTCATCCTAAGTCTGTCTCATTAAAGCTGAATAAAATTGGGACTTTCATTGACCATTTTAACCCTTCCTTCTCATAAGCGTTCCCAAGTTTATCAAAACACCTTTTACCCAACCATGATAACTCCAGCTAAGCATTCTGTTCCGACGTAAACCTCACCAAAAAATGACCCAAAATATCAAAACTTGGTTCACAACGACTGAGAATTTTCTAAAGATACATCTTGCTTTTATATGAATTGGCTTAAGTGTATAAAGCTATATACCCGCTGCGAAAATCATTGTTTGAAGTTTAAATAATGCATCATAATGCTTGTATGAGAGAAATATGGTAGAAAATTGCCTTAACAGCGACTGGCGCATGCAATAAATCATTGTTAAACAGTTAAATCCTACTTTAAACAGCTGCACAATATTTTCTTTAGGACTATTTCATTCTGTCTACGTATAATATGTGTCTTAAGTAACCGAGACATTTTATGTCACTATTATTTCATACATCGACCATAAGATTATAGAATTTTACTGTTGATAAAATTTACAAAAATATTTTTCTAAAGATTTAGCTTTATATTCTTTTATATATATTCGAGCTTATAGGTTGGTTGACATGGGGGATAAAAAATATAAATAAAAATGCTCAATGCTTGCATGTGAAGAAATAAGTTAAGCTTTGATGTGAAGAAATCCTAGGAAGAAATTAATTGATTTAATGGTGAACAGTTCTTATAATATAATTATTATGTACGGCGGTTTGTGAAACAATTGATGACGAGAAGAAATATCTAAATGTTTCTTAAGTAAACCGTCACAATATGACTACTTAAAATATGCTTATATTATTTTACATCATAGTATATGAAAAGTTTCGAGCATGAAAATCTTCAAATTTTGCAATACACTTATCACATCAAAAATGTCATCTGAAATAAATCTTAAGACAGGATGATATTTAACAGCTTACATGTCCAGCATTATAAAATAATTGGAAGAAAACAACAACAAGTATGTGATAAGCTAAAACGTATATTGTTTGATGATTATAAAATCTCATACAATATTGGTGGTACAGAAATGTAAATGAAATACTGATATTCTATCCGATGAAACAAACATAAATTTGGTACGTTAAGTAAGAACATCGTAAGCAAAGGAAAGTAAAGAAGAGATAAAAGAAAGAGCAGTCGCCATTATCATTGCTTCGGTCTGTTGATTTTGCGATAAAAATGTTGATATATTTGACAATAATTAGGAAGAGTTTGATATGTTAGAAACAACACTCATTTGCATTAGAAGATAATTTACTGATAGGAGATGTCTGTTCCAAATAAAATTGCATGTTGAAATTCCCGAGAACACACAAAATGAACATTCTCTCTCATCTGCATTTGAGGATTTTTTTCTCTTTTGGAAATGATTTAAATTTTCATTATTAGTTCCTTTTTATGTTTTTGGTTTTGATTCATATGGACTAACTCGAAACTGATAATGTGTTTTGAAAACGAAATAAATGTTTTTAATTTAATTAATGCCGCTCTTCCTTGTTGATCTTGTTTTTCATATTAAATGCTAAGTATTATTCATTAACGAAAGAAAAATATTGTATGGGGCACTTACGTTAAGTTCATAACAATTGTTCACATTGTATTTCAGATTGTTTAAATTCAAAAACTCAAATATATAATCTCAAATTATAATTCATTCGAAAAAAAGGTTGTTTAAGTAGATCAATTTTTATTTTATATGCATGTTTTTGACATGCTCTTAATTATATAGAAACTATATATTGTAAATTTTTAAATACTTAAAAATGCATTTATTTTGTAACAGCTCGTTCTTTATATTAGAGTTTTCCTAAACGTGGTTACATTCAGATGTCAGATTTACTGTTGCTATTGACAGGCAGGACAGGACCCAACATGTCATTTCTCCTATCTAAGACGTATCTAAGAAGTGTCTGTTTAATACTCTTTCATTGTTAATAGAAATAAATTCTAGAGACCCTCACTAAAAGTCATTTATATTGTCCCTGAATTATGTGTTTGTATTCTTTTGAGCAGCTATATTTTGTGTTGAATTTTATATTTATTTGTGTACAGTCTTCGACTTGTACCAAAAAACGTTAATACTGTACAACTTATTTACAATGCTGTATAAAAGAGATACTGCCTAAACTTAAGTAATCAAGAAATGAGGTCGTTTAGCGTGCTCAAACGCAACTTCGCTCTTGCATTGAATTCCTCGACTTTAATTTTGGGAGATAATGTACCGTGAAAATGTCGTTATAATAAAAGTCATATGAGATACAATAGTGACAGCATAGAAACGAGGCTGTTACATACAATATCTAGCATGATGCGACATTGAGGATCTTGTATTTATTTCAAGTCACGAATTTAACTAAACTTTCGTCATATGCTTTGTTTGAAATATTTTCAACGTACTTATAATATTAGCTTTTATCACCAATAAAGCACGTAACTGTCATATAATACTGAAAATGAGCACCGCTTCGTGCTATTGTAAAAGTCAACTAAAGTTGGTAACAGTTGTAAATGCGATAATATTAATAATAGTACTGATTTTTTAAAGATTATAATTTTCAAGTATGCCAAATGAATATGTTTTTATTTTAATCTCTTAGGTAATGTGTAGACAACGATATTTGTATAACCAAACAATGATGGCTGCTGCTATTAGCATGGTAAAGCGGGGTATGCTGCTTGCAATGGCAGCAAAACTTTATGTAGCCAGTGATAAGAGGCGTGAGGAATGTTGTACCATTCATTACCCACTAGTAGTACTATTCTTGTGTAATTAATTTCCGCCTTTCCAGATATTTAATATCTGAGAAATTTAACTAGAAGGTGAAAAACCATTAACATCTGAGAAACTTAAAAAGAAAGTTCGTTTCCGCAACTCCTTTACATTAATTTAAAATAAGACGTGCATACCATTTCAGAAAGATCCTTCATATTATATTACTTATTTAAGAATGGCCACTTCAAGATTATTTCAAGAATTCAGTTTGTAATTTAAAAATGACCAATGAAAAGTCTATATATATTCAATTCTTCCCTGTAAATTTTTCAGGAAGTCAAACTGATTTTAGACGACATTTGGCCGAAAAATAAATATACGAGTACATTGTAGCCATCATTTTAACTTTTTTTAAGCAAGAATGATACTTAAATCGAGAAATATGCCCGTAAAATGTTTAAACACACACGTAGTAAACCGTCGACTAACGTTTCCGTTAAAGCGAGTAAGCCAACCAGTTCGAGGAATTGATTTGCATTAATATGATGCACGTTATATATGTAATAATATAAAATGATTTCATAAAAACCACAGATGTTTTAACAAACCTACTTATTCACATTATAAATTGATCATTTAAGCACAAAAAGGGTTCCAGGACTTTAGCTTTAAAATATTCTTACGAATTTTCTTGTACTTGGCAAAATCAATGATTTATTACCAGACACAATGAAGTCAAATCGCCCCCAATGGTCTTCTTTTGATCAAATAAGTTTTATTTTCTTTGTAAGGACAAGAAAAATGTCAATGGCGGAACTCTAAGTGAAATAAATTTGTATGAAAACCTAATTTGGTTTTCACTGTCATGTTGTGTAAATATCGATCGGAATATTGTTTTAGTAATCAAATCTTGTAAAAGAACACACTATCTCTTAATTTATTACCTAATTGCTTTTAATGGCTTGTTTTAAATGTCACAATTATGTCATAAAAGAGATTTTAAGACAAGCGAATTTTGAACGTAAAAATGTAAAATAAAAATAATGGTTGGTAGTTTGTTCAAGGATTTTCTATGTATAACATTAGTTGTATCTAACTGTAACTACACATTGGAAACATTTTTTTCCAGATATAAGTATAATTTCTGACCTTCAAAAAATAATTCGGAACGTGATTGTTATGTCTCGCCGAAGCATCGTAGTGACATCGCATAAAACCCCCACAAGTTGCATGTAAGCACACTCTAACTAAACGCGGACACTTGGCATTCTGATAAGAGCGCAGTGCGATCGTCGTACTTTAACATCCTCTAGAATGAGAATCAGAAATATACCAAAGTAATACGCTCTCTTCGCTGCTCAGTGAATATGCTTCCGTTAAGAACGACCGATGCGAAGGAGAGTAAGTAATGGCCGGCGGTTTTCTCTGTGTGTCTACGTATTAAAAAGACATCTAACAGCACGATATATTTTGTTACATAAAAGGAAATAAAAGCGACTTCTTGCAAAGACATACTCTTTAAAATGACGTAAATTATCGATTTAACTTTTCTACTTATTACAAAATGACTGAAGATATTTACAAATAATATTATAATAATGTTTTAATTATGCTTAGATAGTTTACTTATGTCCGAGAAAGCTATCGAAATGATTATATAAAAGCAGTCAAATTAAGAAAGAAATATTCATCGTTCCTTCCCGAATTAAATAATGAATTGAAGAGTATAAAATGTCGTTTTTGTAGATCAACTTATAGATATGAATATAACATATAAGAATTATAGTTGCACGGCTGAAACAGAAGATTATCAAATCACTGATTTCTATGCACGAACACAAAAATAAGGCAAAGTTTCATACATATCCATCAACTTGTTCCTGAGAAATCCCAATGTTTCTTATTTAGTTTATACAGAATTATTTTAGTTCGATTGTGCAGGAAGCTATAAGCTTATAGACAGTTCCTGGAACCAACCAGTACTGAGCAATGAGTGCAAAGTTTCTTGCTGAAGTAAACGACTTGCCCCTGTCAGGGTTTGAACCCATGCGCCTAACGATCATTAGATTACTTGTCCGAAGCGTTAACCACTCGGCCATGCCGCCAATTAAATGTTTCTTATTTCTTATCTAGATCTCGGTCCATTGAATTTTCGTACTCTTTGTGTTAGAGTTAAACAGTCACGTTGAGGCTTAAGTCTGGATTCCACTGTTCTTGATGAATTTGATAAATTATATACAGACAAATGAGGCCCGAAATAAAATTTAAGCCATCGATTTTTACCAGAAGTCCTCATTCTGTTGTAACACTGTTTAAATTCACCACGTTAAAAGCTCTTGACTCCTGGTGGGAAGTCCATCTTTAATCATTTCGTCAACAAATGAGGTTCTGGAGAATACACACAAAAAAAACAACTATTAAAGTCATCATATAACACACAAACAACTAGACAGATGCATTAAATACACTTTCATTATGACCAAACAAACTAGTGACTTCAAAATTTAAAAGATCTACTTTATAGACTACAACGAGTTGGGTCTAATTCCGTACCGGACTGAGACCTAAAGAGATAAACATAGTTGCGACAGTTGCAATGCGTGCACATTTATTTTGTATTTTATCAAGTTGTTCGAGTTAAAATTGGGTACCTAGCACAAAATTACATCACCATATTCTACACATTTTCTTATATAATGCCATATAAATAATTTCCAAACTAAAACAATCCAGGAGAAAATTTCAATTTACTCATTATATCTACCTTTTGAAAGCTTTATTTGTTATAAATTTAATATGTTTGTGTCATGAACAGTCAGCAGAAACAATATATATCTATAAT
This sequence comes from Ruditapes philippinarum, assembly GCF_026571515.1. Taxonomy (NCBI): domain Eukaryota; kingdom Metazoa; phylum Mollusca; class Bivalvia; order Venerida; family Veneridae; genus Ruditapes; species Ruditapes philippinarum. Next base: position 444,705 of record NW_026860247.1, read on the forward strand.
CTTAGTTGAAATATGTATATCCGATTGGTTTTATATATAAAAGTAAATAAATTGTAATTTTATGTATTTTATCTATTTCGTTATATTTTTTGTCGAACAGCAATCGTATAAGAAATCACGTGTAAACTCAATCTACAGTTGTATACATGTATAAGTTATCTGTATTGCTTTATATTTCTAAGAACTAATTCACTAAAATAACATTTATTTATTGAGTTAGCTTTAAAATGACTTAATAGATATATCATACAATTTTTATATTCAACTGTTATAGACAGAAAAGAGAAATGGATTTGATTAATGATTTTCAGAGTTTTTGTATGAACATGTTATATATGTAATACCATTCTTCTAACAGTGTATATATATTATCATGTCATGCAATCTATATTCTAATATTCAACTGTTATAGACATAAAAGAGACAATCATTTGATTAATGATTATTTAGTTTTTTTTGTATTAAAATGTTTATTATATTATTTAAACCATTCCTCTTGCAGTTATGTATATTATCATGACACGTTATTTATTATTTGATTATTTTTTATGATCGCGTTTCTCAGAATTATCCTATAACTGACATCTTTATATTAGGTTCTATCACATTTATTGCAGTGGTTATTTGCTAGATGTACTTAATATAGATAAAAAGAGATCATATGACCTGGCTTCGAATGAATTGGCCCGTTTTATGAGTGTCAATGCAAATAAAATAGGTGAATTAAAACGAGAAGTGATTTATTTCTCAATTAACATAAGCTTTTTGCATTGTGTCGATCTTGTGGAGTTTATCTTGTTTTGTTGTTTTTCGTTGTTGTTCTTTTTTAATGTTTCTTAATTCATCTATTTAATGCTTTTTTGTATATTTCTACAAATAGATACATGATTTGAAATTCTTATAGATGTTATTTTGTAAATCAAGTATAAATTTTGTAAATAAGTATTTATTTTCAAAAAGGTAAAAACATATATTTTACATACAAACAATTATCCGTGTATCCCCTTTGCTCATTATAGAATAGAATGAGTGAAACGCGCTGATTTCGGCAGAAACATTGAAAATACGTTTAAACTTATGTAAAAGGATTTTTTAAATTTATCTAAGAAACTCGATATATCTTTTAAAGAAACATCAATTATAATTGACGGCTTTTAGAGAAATGGGTCACTGTATTAGTCTCTTGTGTTTCATTTAATTTCTTATTCACCAAAATGTCTGTCCATATGAGAGATAAATATAATTGCCTTCATTTGGAAAAATCCTCGTTTACCTAGTTCTATACTTTCTCCATACTCTCAATACTGTTACAGATAAAAGACATAGACAGTGTGACAGAATATTTATAGGCATGATTATAAGATATGAGGATTGGGAAAACATAGGATATTTTTGTATAAGATTGTAAGCACACTAAATATATGACGATACTGCTTTTTCTTCCCGAGCATTACATAAAGGACGATGACATTGCAACTTCTTGCTGCGGCTTGTACGTCTCTATAATCAAACAAGTTTCATATCTGAATGATATACTGCTCTTATATGTCTGCTTCTAATGATTCATAAATATATCTTCTTACGTTTCAAGATAATTGGATCCCGGTTTCTTATAGATATATGGACGGCGACACATCAAGACAACCTTTATTTTACACCATGATGATAGATAATACTTATACATAAAAATATCATTTTTGCTTTGCATGATGCTCTTTAAGGTGTATAAATCTGTATATTTGCTCTCTGATGTAAACAAAATTTTTGTTTCGATCTTGAAAACGAATACATCCATAATACTTGTATTAAAGAAATATGATTATGTACAATGTATTTAATTAAAATACGTACAGGTCGTTTTCGCGATATCACTGCTAAACGCTTAAAAGCATGCCTCAGATATAGAGGATATTAAATGAGTGTAGTTTAATACTGAATTTATTGAACGAGTTGAATAAAATCATATTATGCGAGCCTCTGGCGAGCATAATATTGTTTTATTCAACGTGTTCAATAAATTTAGTATTGAATCTACACGAATATAATATTCTATTTATCACATATATAAAATATGACCAGTAAACTGTTAAAATGAGTAATTTTTTGATGACGCGCCTACAGTGTAACGTTAACATTAGCACGCTTTAACGCTATGTTTCTATATAGCGCAAATGACGTCATGTCAAAGTGTTATTACATTAGTGTAATATCGTTTTTATTACATGACTTTATTACACTCTTGCGCCGCGGTTTATGTGATAAAGCAACATATTAGTTTGTTTCGTAACATATTATTCTGTTTACCTACAATATTCATGCGGTTAAATAACAGAAACATATTATGATAGAATTCATTCATCAATCGACAATACGATTATGGAAATAACATACTAGTTATGTTACCGTTTTTAATTTTTATAAAAATTTTCATTTAAAGAAGTAGTTCGATGTTTGATCTTAAGCATAGTCCTTGAAAAAAACATTTCGACAACAATATGTTTAATGCACAAAAGCTTTTAGTGAATATTCATTTAACTGCCATATTTTTTTGCATCTCCCTTAAAAGTTAGGAACAATCATCAACATTTTAATTTACTGATCAAAACTGAAAATTAAAGAATAATTTATAACGGACTTTCATTAATTTCATATACTGTATATTCTTATCACTTGTTTCATTTGTTTAATAATTATTTATTTCAAAGATATTTAAACAATAATAACAAGACCACCGCTAGGCGGAGCATTATATGCCCGAAAGCGTGTATTTTTTAGTAAGGATGAAGCAATTGTAAGACATGGGAATTAAATAAAGTATTACCTCCTTCAAATAGCAATCCTCCAATGAAGTTTGAATATTGTGGGCCAAATGGAATTTCAGTTTTAAGGTAATAGTGACCTTGACCTTTGACCCTGTGACCCAAAAATCAATAGGGGTCTTCTACCTAAAATGGACAATCATCCTATGTAGTTTGAACACTGTGGGCCAAATGGAACTTAAGTTATGCTCCGGAAACTGTTTTCAGTTTTAAGGTAATAGCGACCTTGACCTTTGACCTTGTGACCCCAAAATCAATAGGGGTCTTCTACTCAATATAGATAATCATCCTATGAAGTTTGAACACTGTGGGCCAAATGGAACTGAAGTTATGCTCCGGAAACCAAAATGCTAACGGAGGGACGGACGGACAGACGGACGCCAGGGGGAAATTCTTCCGGGCATATAATAAAATGAAAACGATTGTTGTTTATTTATTTTTTTATTCATTCATTTGTTTTTTTGTTTTGTTTTTGTTTGCTTTTTTCTTTTGTTATTATGTTGCTGTGGTCTGAAAACACTTAACCCTAGTTATGTTATTTATATCGATAACTTTAGAGACATGGTCGTGACATGTGAATAATTGTACTTGTTATCTTACATAAAATAACAACAAATCTGAAACTTTCGATGAGACCTAACGTATGTATAAGTTTTGTTTAATACACAAGAAATAGATATAATAGAGAAAAACGGGATCCCTTAAGAATGTCCAAAACAACGAAGTTGGAGATCACTTAATGAATTGATAATATATTGATAAAATAGGGTTTTAAAACATATTAATGGCTGTATAAATATGATGAAATTAAATAGACGTTCCATGAGATATTGTGAGCCAGAGCGGAACATAATTCATTAAGACGCAAATTTATCATTTAGATTCGTTTTAACGACTTTTTTTCGTGGAAGAGATTTATGAAAAATGTAATAATTGTTTTTGTATTTTTTTATTAAACAATTTTGACATTACTTAATGAATTAGAAGAATATTACGTTTTAATATCAAGCGCAGCTTTCCTTGTGATAAAGCTAGCACTAGGCAGAGTGGTCTAAGTTGCATTTTTCATTACATCCAATGAACTGACTTTATCAAATGAAATTTTCACTCAGTTCATTATTTCGTTTCAAGGATCCTCTTAAATTGGTAATACTTAATATACGAGTATTCAAAACAGTGACACTTTAGATTGAGACGTACATTTCTATTGTAATGTATGTGAAAATTTGATGGACGTTCGATTTCATTAACAGAATACTTGCACTTAATCATCTTGAGCTTTACATATGAATCAAATAAAGAAGAAAATAATGATTAATATCTAATGACAAAAGTTACATATTTAATGACACAGTTGTAGCAAAACAATTAGTTCAACAATGCACGTCAATTTATTTATTGTTATAACCGGAAGATTCAGGTCTTAAATTGTACTATACCTGTGATAAGTTCTACGAATTTTTGATATTTCATATTATATAAAAACATACAGCGAAAAGATATTTAGTGAAAATTGGTACTTATATCGGATTATATGTAACAGTTATGTTAGCTTTTCATCCCAAATTCTCTTTCCACTAATATGAATCAGATGTTGAAATAACCTTAATGTGTAAACATGCTAGGATATGTCTTGCAAAGTGCATTTATCATTCTGAAAAGTGTATAATATCAAACATAGTGATTTGGTAAAACGTTTCTGACCATGTGTTTATGCCTGTTAAGTAAAAGCCTTTATATATAATAAAGACGTAATAGCTTTTATTTTGTGAGCGGTTCATATATTTTGCACCGGGAAAATGAATTAAGTAGTCATAAAAAAAAAATATTTCTCCTTGACACCATTTGTTTGTTTTGTTTATTTGAATTTTTCTTTTTTTCTATCAGTTTTGATCAATTCATTCAGCATTTCTATCTCGACGAAATGACAAATATTCAGTATCACAATAATTTTGTTATCCTATACTATGTCATCGACTTGATCTTTAAAACTACATCTATTGTTAATAAATAAATGTTCAATTTGACCTATTTCTGATGAATCTACAATATAGCTGGACTATTTTCCCACGAATGAAAAAAAGTATTGTTTTGAACAAGCATATAACTATTTAAAATGATGTTTGTCTTTATATCAATTTTATTATCATATTTGTTTGTCTTTATATTTATTTTATGACCGCAATTATACATTACAATGAAGTCATTTATATCAATTTGGTACTATTCAAAGAAACAGTGTCCCTTTTTACGATTAAGCTGGGGAACCAATTTTTCTCTTCAATATTTACTCAGGAGTTACAAAAATACACATAAATAGATTTTATTGCTACACCAATGATTATCTCTTATAACCAATTGTTTAAATAACCATGCATGTTGACAACTTCCAAGAATATCGCGTACTCTCATGCAAGCTTATTTTAACATCAATATACTGAGAGACTCTCTGTCTGACATTTAATTTAAATTGATCTAATCAACAATGTAAGAGGTCTGATATGTGCGTGTCAGTCAATCTTGTTTGTTTAAAGATGAGTCAGTTCTTAGAGGTCTCTGAAATCATGAAGTATTTTAAGCCATAGAAGATCAAACAAATTTGTTAAACTAATTTGAACATTCATAGATGTACTGTCGCATTATTGGCTACTTACTACATAGAGAAGAATCGTTCGCTAATTGTGTTATTAGTAGCCACTTCAGAATGTAGTTCATGAAACATTTTATATAATAAGCGATTTTTGGCTTATTTGAACACGGAATGAATATTTGTATAAAAGACATATGTAACAATATTTGTAGATTTCCTGTGTGATCGATCACTTTTAATTGATTACATATTTTATCTTTACATTTATGC